>NC_051225.1:14233448-14543448 GCF_015220715.1 Pygocentrus nattereri
ACAGCCTTGCCATCGAGAGAGAGAAAAAGAGAGAAAGAAAAAGAGAGAGAAAGAGACAAAGAAAGAGAAAGAGAGAGAAAGAAACAGAGAGAGAGACAGAGAAAGAGAGAGAGAGAGAGAGAGAGAGAGAGAAAATGAAAGAGAGAAAGAGACAGAGAAAGACAGAAAGAGAAATAGAAAGAATATGTGTAAGTATATCTCAGTACGAGCTGATAGATTGACTTTGCTTTGCTTTAACCTTTAGTTCAGCTGACTTAAGTTCCGCGAGTTGCTGCAGATTAAATGTATCAGGAAACCAGCTGATTGCTTAGAACTGCAAATAAGTCAATTAATCTCCAAATGATCGATGTTCATCTCAAATCTCTCTCGTTTCCGTTTTGTTCTCTGTGTTGCTATGGTGTCCAGCAGTCTGCGCGTCAGCCTACACTGACAAGAAAATAATTTGGATGGTAGCATAGTTAATGTCTCAAACACACCAGTATAGGCCAGCACACACATACACACAATTGATTACACACACACAAATTAAAGATACCAGTTCTAAACTGATATTGGCCCAGTAGCAATACCAGGTATCAGTACTGGGCTGATTACAGCCAAAACTGGTGGTGATAGTGGCCCTTCATATATGTTCAGGAGATTAAGTGTGTAAGACCAAATCTTTTTCAAAATTTCCAAATAATTCTGTTAAATAGTATGTTCTGGGTGGTTTGAAGTGAAATCCTCCGTTCTACAGAGACTTACAGAGCCTAAAAAGCTTTTGGGCATTTTTTGGAGATTTTTTGGGCATTGAGGGTGTTATAAGGCAATTAGCACCTGAAAAAATGTATTTGAAATGAATTTTGATGTAAAGAAGCATTCATTCATTAAATCCTATAGCATAGTCTGGAATAGCACTCACTTAGATTGTTTGATGCTGTTAAACAGCCCACTTTAAATGCTTATCTTAAGTAAGGTGCATCAATTAGAAATGCAAATTTTAAAGGTTAGTAGAGACAGAAGAGAATGAAGAAACATTATACACTGTTCAAAAAAATAAAGAGAACACTTAAACAACACAATATAACTCCAAGTAAATCAAACTCTGTGAAATGAAACTGTCCACTTAGGAAGCAACACTGATTGACAATCAATTTCACATGTTGTTGTGCAAATGGAATAGACAACAGGTGGAGATTATTGGCAATTAGCAAGACACACTCAATAAAGGAGTGGTTCTGCAGGTGGGGACCACAGACTACTTCTCAGTACCTTTCTGCTTTCTGGCTGATGTTTTGGTCACTTTTGAATGTTGGTGGTGCTTTCACACTCGTGGTAGCATGAGACGGACTCTATAACCCACACAAGTGGCTCAGGTAGTGCAGCTCATCAAGGATGTTACATCAGTGCAAGCTGTGGCAAGAAGGTTTGCTGTGTCTGTCAGCGTAGTGTCCAGAGGCTTGAGGCACTACCAGGAGACAGGCCAGTACACCCAGCAGCAGGACCACTACCTCCCCCTTTGTGCAAGGAGGAACAGGTGGAGCTCTGCCAGAGCCCTGCAAAATGACCTCCAGCAGGCCACAAATGTGCATGTGTCTGCACAAACGGTTAGAAACAGACTCCATGAGGATGGTATGAGGGCCCAACATCCACAGATGGGGGTTGTGCTCATAGCCCAACACCGTGCATGATGCTTGGCATTTGCCAGAGAACACCAGGATTGGCTTATTCGCCACTGGCGCCCTGTGCTCTTCACAGATGAAAGCAGGTTCACACTGAGCACATGTGACAGACGTGACAGTCTGGAGAGCGATCTGCTACCTGCAACATCCTTCAGCATGACCGGTTTGGCAGTGGGTCAGTAATGGTGTAGGGTGGCATCTCTTTGGAGGGCCGCACAGCCCTCCATGTACTCACCAGAGGTAGCCTGAATGCCATTAGGTACCGAGATGAGATCCTCAGACCCCTTGTGAGACCATATGCAGGTGCGGTTGGCCCTGGGTTCCTCCTAATGCAGGACAATGCTAGACCTCATGTGGCTGGAGTGTGTCAGCAGTTCCTGCAAGATGAAGGCATTGAAGCTGTGGACTGGCCCGCCCGTTCCCCAGACCTGAATCCGATTGAGCATATCCGGGACATCATGTCTCGCTCCATCCACCAACGCCACATTGCACCACAGACAGTCCACGAGTTGAAGGATTCTTTAGTCCAGGTCTGGGAGGAGATCCATCAGGAGACCATCCGTCACCTCATCAGGAGCATGCCCAGGCGTGGTAGGGAGGTCATACAGGCACGTGGAGGCCACACACAATACAGAGCCTCATTTTGACTTGTTTTAAGGACATTACATCAAAGTTGGATCAGCCTGTAGTGTGTTTTTCTTTAATTTTGTGTGTGACTCCAAATCCAGGCCTCCATTGGTTAATAAATTTGATTTCCATTGATGATTTGTGTGATTTTGTTGTCAGCACATTCAACTTTGTACAGAACAAAGTATTCAATGAAAATATTTCAGTCATTCACATCTAGGATGTGTTATTTGAGTGTTCCCTTTATTTTATTGAGCAGTGTACTACAACTAGTACTGGCCGACAGCCAAGGTTCCAATACCAGTATCAGCAAAGAAAAGCAGTTTCCACAGTGAAACTTTTATGCAACTTTTGTTGCTTGAAACCCAAATGAAACTAAATTGCACTAGAGTTGCACTAGAATAGTGCAAAGTCCCCTGCAACTCACTTAAAACTCTGCTGCAAATGTTGCAAGCATCTCAACTTCATGAAACAAGTGTCATGAAACACCAGTCAGAACACCAGTATCACATCATACTTGTCATACTTTTAAAACTATTGATTTCACCTCACAAGTTAAATAAAACAGATGATTATTGATTAAGCGGCTGAAAATTAGCTTCTCCCTGACTCAAAAGTGTTCAAATGAAAATGCAACAACAAACATGAGTTTCTGAAAACGAATGTTTTTTAAACTAGCCAGCTAATGCTGATAGCGCTTTAAATGGCTGCTTGTTGCACAATCTACACAGCTAGATACATTTTCTCCTCTACAGCTCCATAATTTCATACAGAGCTCAGAATATTTTCTGTTCTACAGGATGAAAATTATTACAGAAGGGGAGCCAAAAAAAAGAAAAATTCAAAACGACAGTTAAGAACCCTGGCAAGATAGATAAAAGACAGATAGAGATATAGGAAAAGAAAAAGACTGGTAATGACAGCTGGAGAGAAATGCATCTTGTGGATGACATTGCGGGAACAATATGGTGTGTCAAAAAGTATAGGCTGCAAATTTGTGGATAACAAAGTGTTGGATGCAACTTTGTTTTTCATTTACAGCATTTTGGCTGACACTCTCATCCTGAGCGACTTACAAATTGACCAATTTACACAGGTAGGTGAAGATAGTGTTAGGAGTCTTGCCTAAGCACTCCTATTGGTATAGTGTAGAGTGTTTACCCAGGTGAGCATTGAACTCCAGTCTACAGCATAGAAGGCAAAGGTGTTACCCACTATACCAACCATTTTTCAATTGTGTTTGAGCACATTTCACAGACATCACACAACAATCAACATAACATGCAACTAGTAGCATGAAAGTTTTACAGTATAAAGCAGCTTAACTCAGTGATACATCACATGCACTACACCCCACTGGGGCTCACATACACAGTAAGTTATGGACTTTCACACCTAAAAGCTCACATGCCTCAGGAATTAAATACGAGCCTGGCTGCAAAATGGTGAGTGTTAGATTTATTCGGGTTATTCTGCGGGTTTATTCCTCTTTACAGGGCTTCTCTGCTGGAGATACATAGATCTCTCTCTCTCTCTCTCTCTCTCCCTCTCTCTCTCTCTCTCTCTCTCTCTCACACACACTTTCTCTCTCTCTCCTGTCTTCCACATTTTTAACTGTTAAAGCACTTTACCAGATCTGACCAACAAAGCTCAATCTGAGAAGGCCATTGAGTGGGACGCGGAGCAGATGGAGAAAGAGCATGTATGGTCCCTGCATTACCATCTTTGCACGGGAGAGAAGAGGGGGAGAAAAAGCAGCTGTAATGAAGTGTAATGATCCACTCTCTCACGGCACCATATACTTTCACTGCCATAAATCTTAGCAAACATCTCAGGGGTTAAAAAAAAAGTTTCTGTCTCGCTGGCGAAGGCCTCGGCCCAGCTCTGTGCACACCACTGCTTTGAGGTTACCGAGATGACACCTTAGAGCGAAACTTTGAAGTGAAGTAAAAGTATCCCTCTGTTTCTGCTGAAATGATTTATCGGGTATTGGAGAGAGTGAAGGAGAGGGCAGAGCCACAGAGGAAAAGAAAGAGGGAGAGCCACATTCCCTGCACATATTCTCTTCATTAGCGGGGGGTGGGGTGGGGTGGGGGGGTGGGGGGGCGATCACTCCATTATTGGCTGCCGTCACAGGCTAATATTCCTGCCTGTCAGAGCCCATTTTTGCTCAGTTTTGCTCAGACTCCTTCTGATGGAGCTCATTTCCTGTTAAGCAGAACCAGAAGGCGCTGTGAAAACTGCGACACCTGATCCTGCGGCCAGCAGACGGGAAGCGCACAGCCAAAGCCCAGCGGCTGCCAGCACAACCTCCACGCACACCTTCCCCCTGGACTCGGCTTGGGAGGGGGCAGAAGAGCAGGGCGTCTGAGAGGCAGGTAAACGCCCCAAACACAAACTCCAGCTCGTCTCATCTGGCCTTTACCACCTATATTGTTTTAAACTGTGAGAATGGGCTCCACACAATCATCTCCAGAGACAGTTCACGGTACAGTAGAGAGCATTTTACAGTATGAATCAGATTCAAATGAATGCCATGCTTTTTAGTAAAGAAGCCACAGTTTCTAATAAATATATAAATAAATTGAACACAAGTCTCTTTGTTTGATAACGTACCAATTACGCTGTTTGAAAATAAGCAAAATGAACAAAAATGAGTAGTATATGATGTGGATTTGATAAATTACATACTGCAAATCATCAGTGTTGGAGCAGCTTTACACAGTTAGAAATGAAGGTTCTGTGCAGGTACATTTCTCGTTCATCAAGGTACAATCAGTGTAAATGTTTCCTCAAAGGTACAGCAGCGGTTTTAAGGTCTGATTGTGAACCTCAAATCAGTTTTTCCAGGTGAAAAATTCATATTTGTACCTTTTCATAACCAAATGTTTTAAAACAGAACAGTAGAATAAAAGCCTGGAGGCGAGACGGTGTGTGTTGAGTCACTACATCTTACAACATATCATTTCATTGGATTATGGTTCAGTTATGTTCCCTGACTAAAGGCACTGAGATGGACCCTTGAAGGTATCACCCCAGAGACAAGAGGGATACCACCCCACTGACAGTTTTGCGCAGTTGGGCAGTGTTTTAAGGGATGAAATTAAAGTTGTACATTGAAATTGAAATATCAAGTCACGATCTAAAACTGAATTTTTACTTTCCACTTAAACATTTTCCTGAGATTCTAGCAAGCTTGAGCTTATTCTTTCACTCGTCGCATTTATTTGAATGTATATATGTTTATTATAATGTATTTAACGTATATGTTTTCAGGTTTTTAGGCTTGAAAGCTCATCTGGTTCAAACAACAGAACTGAATAGAATTAATTGTATTTTGCCTCGATTAACCGATTGCTTTGATTTTTGTGACTCTCAAGTAAAAATTTGTGATAGGGTGTTCATAGTATGGTTTTAAACAGGAGCACACGGATGGCTGGAGGACAGCACAGATCAGACTGTAGAAGGCAAACATCAACATGAAAGCAAAGCCACATCCCCCAGTTGCACTTACTCTGCTTTGGGCTGAACTTTTCATAAACAAAACAAAGCTTTTCATTTATATAGAGATACAGATGTGCAGGTTGCTTGTTTATTGCTCTCCACTACTTGTTTTGTGACAATGGCTCATGTTTTGACAGCAGAAGCTCCTTTTCGCAGTAGAAGTGGAGTGTTTGGGCATTTTAGCTTTAGCTTTCATCACTGAGCGTTTAGCAGAGGTGAACAGGAGTGATGAGGGAAGGTATTGATTAACTGTATACATAAGACAGGATACGAAACTGTGAGGTGTTTCTATAGGAAGTGAGGTGATGCAAGGCAGGACAGCATTCCACAGCTCTGTGCCCAGTGTGTTTCTGGAAAGAATTGGCTGCACGCCAGTGTGTGTGTGTGTGTGTGTGTGCTGGGAGCTGATGAGTTGACCCTCTCCTGCCCATCATACACTCCCATCTGACCAGGCTCTGCCAGCTATGAGTGAGCCTGTTTAAAGCAAGCCCCCCCAGTTCAAAAAAGGAACTCATCTTTCCTATTTAAATCTATCAAGCCCCCTTGCCCAGCATCTTCTCCCCAGATCCCCCCTCACCCATCATTTCTCCTGACAGATGAGATTGAATTAGCCTGACCTGTCCTCGCAGCTCCGCCATAATTTGGCTTTGACATTGATAGGGGAGGAAGACGCACTGCCAGTGAAGATGGAGGTGCGGGAAAGAGAAATATGAGCTAGAGAGAGAGAGAGAGAGAGAGAGGGAGAGAGAGGGAGAAAGAGGGAGAGAGAGAGAGAGAGATGCATAGCATGCATTGCAATGAAGAGTAACCTTCCCCCCACCTCCCCCTCCACTGAAAGTGCTCTTAGATCTTGTCCAAACAAAATGCTTCGCTTTATGCTTGATCTCATTATCGCAGTGGACTGTCTGTTAGGGATTAGTCCTCAGCTACAGAGCAGCCAGTTCATGTGCAAAGCAGCACTGCTGAGCAAGGGCTTCTGCTAACCCAGCCATCACGGCTGCAGTACCTGCCGCTGACATGCATCCCGCAGAGAAATGAAAATGGCTAAGGAACGCCACAGGCCCCACAACAAAGGGTGCAGTTCAGAAAATCCAGAGCAAATTAGTTAAATGGATGCAGTGCAGAAGATTGTATGGTGGACAGAGCATGGCTAGTCCACCATTCTGGCTAGTTTCCTCACATAGGATAGCTCAGTGGTCCATAAGTATGAGTATTTTGGTGCCTGGTGGAATCTGTTCAGGGGAATTTATAATTGAATTTAAGTTTATTCAATTAAAATGTTATCAAATTGGACAAATAATAAATTCATATGTGAAACAAAACAAACAAATAACAAAAGGTTGATGTGGTATGTTTCAAACACGTCCATTCACTCCCCAGTTCACATAGTACACAGAGAGAAGCTCAGCTGTATAAACAGCAAATGTTTAATGAATTGTTTTTGTGATGTAACAAAAGAAAACACATTCACATTCGACACATTTGAATACAGCAGCCGTCCTTTACATTAGGTTTACATTTCGTAATGAATGGACCAAATGAAATGCACTAAAATTACTTGGAATAAATTTATTACATTAACCTACAAGTAACGAACACTTTTGCCTTCTACTGCAAACTTGCCGTTTTGGAGACACATAGGATTTTTGCACAGTAATGATCTAAAAACTCATAAGACTCATGTAGGTTCACTGGTCATTTTAAATAGTGAATAAAATGACTGTTATAAAACGGATAGTTCTGGTGCTAAAATCTGATTGGCTGAGACACATTTGTGGATATACACACACCTATGACTGTCTAACAGCAACAGAACTGTGTATCACAGAGTGTACTGATGAAGTAGGAGCCCGTTTTTTGTTTTAACTGAGATGCTGGCAACTTATGTTCTTAACTAGAACTAGGCTGGTCAGCTAGCTAACAGGCTAAAAAATAGCAAACATGCTAAACAACTCCAACATTAATATCACAGGTCTGAATTAAAGCACCTACGGTATGACTAACTGTAAAACGGCAGAATAAAGGTCTAAAAATGTCTCTTGGATGTCTCACATGCGTCAAATGTCCATGTTTCTGTCAGAAGTCGCGTCAAACCTAGGCTGAATCCCAAACAGCTCTGTATTCCCTAAATAGTGTGCTAGCTATGAAGATTTAGAAAATCTGGTCTCTTCTGTGAAACAGTGCATCATTGCTGTACGGGCTGGGAAGGAAGAAGACTGCAGAGTGTAGAAGGTCGGTCCGCTGCTGAAGTGATGGGCTAAAACGTTGCTGTACAGGCTGGGAAAGCAGTGCTAGGCTGTGGTTTCCCTCCAAGCTTCTGCTCCTCATTTGCTGCCTCTGTGGTCGCAAGCCTCAGGGCCAAGCAGCCTGCGGAACGGCAGTGTTTTCCATTTAAAACAATGCCCATGATCACAGAGCCATGTTCTGCACACTTGTGCCCTTTTGTAGTCACACTGGCTTAACTTGTCAAACATTCGTACCTATTCGTACGCTGTAAAAGCTTGGCGCTGGATCCTATAGAGCTTTAGGGGAACCCACAGGACGATTAGGCGAGAATGATGCCTCAGACATCAACACAGCATCAGTACCCATCTAGAACTGCACTGGGGATTTCCACTTCCCGCAGAAGAGCACACAGTTCCTCTGGCAGAGCAGCCAAGACTCGCAGAGCTAGATATCTACGAGTCTAGATATCCTCACCAGTAGTGGACAACGTACGCAAACCATGTGCTGAAAATCTGATCATTCCTACTTGAGTTAAAAGTACAAAAATACTATATTATATTAGTTTGATTAGAATTTATATTAAATGAATGGTGTTTTAAAAAAATCAACTGTATGCAATTTTCCACTTTCCTCATTTGTAGTCGATCAGCCAAGATATGTTTGTTGACCAAATTTTGCTTCTTTAGTTTAACACTGGAACTACCAGGCTAACTTTAAATCACCCAAATCATAAATCCATACCCAGAATAGGGCATGTCTCTCAGCCCTTAAAATGCATCTAGTCTTCATTAAATGTATCAAGACCTCACATACTTGATGTGGTTTACGATACAATATATCTAACTGTAAATTATAAAAATGAACAACTTCACTACGTAGCTGAGCTAAAGAAGCAATATTTGGATACCAAACATGTCTTAGCTGATTGACTACATCTTTAACATTCTTTTGTTCATTTTAAAAGCGACCTGTGTTTAAAAAAACAGACACATTTTCCTGTTTATTAACACAAAGTGGTAGCTGTGTGGCTATATCTAGTGTTCTAGCTTCTATATGCGTATAACAGGTCAAACAAATCAGCCATTTGAAAGGTGTTCTGGTCTATGATTGATTTGTTTCAATTTGCATGTGTTATACGTAGTTCATATTTTGGATATTTTATATGTGTCCCTCTTCAACACATGCGGCAGAAAGCAGTGGAGTAAAAAAACATACTACTTTTAAATGAAGTGAAGTGAAAGTAATAAAGCTGAATTACTTAAATAAAAACATACTTGGGAAAAAAGTATAACAAATTATTTCATTGTGTACTTCAAGTACTTAGAAAATGGAATATTGCCTAGCTTGTGGTCAGCAGCTAGCTTCCTGACCACTGATCTGCCCAAATGGAACACAAGGTCTTAAGGCGTTGGTAACCGCATTTGTGGTCCTAGATTGAAGGAGTGGGCCTTTCACCTCCAGGCCAAGTGAAGTTAAAGAGGGAGCTCCCTTCGCCCGGGGTGAAAGTTACAGTGAGGCGCTAACCTAATTTCACACTACGCGACTCGGGCCTGGCGCTGGTACAATGCAGCATCTGAGCGTCGGTGCCATCTGGTCCGAGGCTGGGAAGGAAGCAGCCTGGCTTTTCACGCTGATCCGATTAGGGTGCTTTTAATTCATTCTGGATGTAGCGTTGCGTGTTAATTGGCTCAGCATGGCCAGCGAATCTGGAGCCCCCTCTCGCCAGGGCAGCCCCTGCTTTCAGCCCCTCTCGCTAAGACGGTGGGGGGGGGGGGGGCAGGGGGGGGGTGGACTTCACTGCTTTAACCATCTTTTCCACAGAACCACACGCTAACAGAGCAAGGCGCAGTGTGTGAGGATCCATTGGCACACATTTCGAACAAGCTCTTAAACAATACAGTCCCCAGAGGCAAGACATATTGGAAACAGGAGGGCTTATGTACAGCGGCTTGAGAAACATGAGCTGAGATGCGGTGAAAAACATGTTTTCTGACACCAGCCCAAATCCCAGCCCACTGACCATACTGTGTGACTGTGCAACTAGTCATTCAACACTTCAAGATGTATCACTTTTCCTACACTATGGACAAATTATGTCTCTTAAAAGTCAGCCAACGGCAGGCGTCGGACTCGAAGTAAACTCAAAATGAACGTGGATTTGGGACGCTTTGAGCCATGTAGGCTCCAATTGAAAGTAGCCTTTTTAAAACCATGAGGCCTTTGAAGAAAAATCATCATTACATCTGAGCTCATGGAAACCATTCAGACTTTGTACTCCTTAAAAACAGCTTAAATACTTCAGACTATTTGCAGCACTCAAGGCCATTCTATCCTCGCTCACCAGGAACAGTTCCAGCAAAACTGAACATTCTTCAAACAGTTTGGGAACGTCACCGGGTTAAGGTCAGAAAGTAATAATAACGAAGCTGCCCTTTATTAAAGGGAACTTCAAAAGTGGAGTGCATGGCCTTGCAGGTCCCTTTGCTCCTGCCTTTGGTTAGCAGGCAAGGAGGCCTACCATCTACTCCCCCCTGTGTTATCCCAGTTTTGTTTTTCAAAAGAGCATCTTGTTTCATACAGAGTCTTCCTGCATTAGAATCAAACCAATATGGTGCAACTGTGTCACATTCCTCAGAGGAACCCACTAGCTGCTTTTTGTAATGAGGGAAGAAATGCATCAGCATGGGCCCTGAGAGCTGATAAATCAGTTCATTCACAACTCTACTACACACTGTGTAAGCATTTTAAAAATAACATCTCAGATATGGACATAAGTGAAATGATAAGGTTGAAGGCAATGGTATTTTGAAATTGGGTCATTCTACAGAAACATCCACTTTTCCATCTCTCCATAGGAGTCTCTGGTGTTATTGATCCTCACTGGTGTTACACATAATAAAGGTAACACCAGAAACACTTTAATAAAAAAATGCATTTTTTGAAATGGCTGCTATAGAGCATCAAACACATGTTGTCAATCATGGAACATCCACTAAAATATGTCATTTAATCCATTTGTGTTCTATTTTTCACAGTAACCTCAGAATAAAGCCAGTAACACCAGTGACACGAGCAAAAAAAGCTTCATATGAAATCATGAGCTAAATGAGAAAATCTCTGAGAACTGAGACACAGTGGACTCACCATGTGCTTTTCCTCATGGATCCTCAGAAAGGAAGTCAAGTAATATCAGTGTGACTTATTTAAAATAAGAGTTTTTTTGACTGATGCAGTAACATCAGTGACACAGCTTTCATTATACAGTATATTTTATATTTATTTGTCATTTGTTTTCTTTGTCATTTAATTTATACATCCCATAGTCATGTATAGATTATTGCAATTAAAATAGCAGAAAAACATGTTTTGTTTTTTTTTTGCTTCACCCTTCACTTGGAATTCTATATTTAAATTCTAAATTTAAATTGAGGCTCAAGAAGGTGTAACTGTTAAAATAACTTATTGTTTTATTTAAGTGTAATATCTGTAAATGCTGTAAATGGGACACAAAAATGGACCAAAATATTTCTGCAATCACTTTCTGGTGCCTGAAGCTGCACAATTTAAGGTGGAAAAGGAAAATTCTAACAAGAATCTGGCCGATGCACCATTTGAGGTGTAGGAATACGAAAAGGAAGCCAATGTAGCTTCATCTTTCTGTGTATTAATATTAGAAGTGATTTACACACTGATGAACTCGCTGATGTGTGTATTTGTGTTTCTCGTGCTAAACTCACGTCAGGTGCAGACTGAATATGTCTGGTCTGGACGGCAAATTAGCACCAGTTATTAAAGAAATAAAAGCTACCGACAGCAGATCCGTGTAGCCTGGATTAACTTGAGGATTATATCAAAACAAATTTGGGTAATCCATGTAAAAAAGTATACACCCTCCCCAGGATTTTGTTCCAACTGCTTGATTTCTCTAATTTGCTCAAACCAGCAGCAAATGTGTTCAGGCAGTTGGAACAAAATCCTGGAGAGGGTTTTTACATTTTGGACCTGGATTACCCACCTCTAGGAAGTTGTGGCTGGTTTAATTCTGAGACTCTTCGTCTCTCCGTACAAGTGAATTTGTTCACAAGCAGATCTTGACCGCACCAACATGGCAGCTGCGCAGACGTATCGCCTCACACAGAGAACAACAGGCATGTATATCTATGATTATGGCTAATCATAATCTGCTAAGCTCCGCCTTATTTTCTAAACCCTCCAATCATGGCTTAGCAATTAAAGGCGTCCTTAATTGCATCAGTAGCTCCGTTAGCAGCGTCCCTGATGTTCGTGACTGGTCCTCGGAAGATTCTGAAGGGTTTTATGAGATTACGTGTGGAAAAAAACGGTGAAGCTACACAGTGAGCACTGACAGGTTCAACTGACTTCAGAACAGCTGTGGCTCAGCCCTGGACTGAACTGCCGCATCTGTTCATCTCTGTACGAGACGCTACAGAGTACCAGAGTCGCTTTGACTTCTCGAGGTGTTCAGGTATGCAGCACTCATGCTATAAGCTAGCATTAGATATCACTATGGTAAAAAAATTAGGAGTTAAAGAGCACAATTTGCACATTATGCTTGTAAAAGGCAAATTCCCTTATTCATTTTTATTTGGAGCAATCAGTTTTGGATTAAGCTCAGCGGCAGCAGCATAAAATTTTGGGAGAGTCTATTCAACATAAATGATGAACTAACCTAACTTTGTGTAAATAGAGCACAATATAGAAATATGTCCACATATGCAATCGTGACTGATGTGTCTTTTTTCTGAATTTAAACAAACACGATTTCATTCATCATCATCATCATCATCTTGGTCGTTAACCGCTTAATCCAGATAGGGTTGTGGTAGCATTTGGGAGAGCAGAGAATCCCAGACCCTGTCCCCCACAACTTCCTCCAGATCATTCCCAGGGGCCCCAAGGCACTCCCAGACCAACTTGGAGATGTAATCCCTCCAGTGGGTCCTAGGATGACCCCGGGGTCTTATCCCGGTAGTGCCTGGTACACCCCCACCAGGAGGCGTCCGCGGGCATCTGAATCAGATGCCCGAACCACCTCAGCTGGCTCCTCTCAATGCAGAGGAGTAGCGGCTCTACTCCGAGCTCCTCCCGGATGGCCGAGCTCCTCACCCTATCAAATAGAGTGTAGCCCGCCACCCTGCGAAGAAAGCTCATTTCTGCCGCTTGTATTCACAATCTCATTTTTTCGGTCATTACCCATAGCTCATGACCATAGCTGAGGGTCGGGATGTAGACCGACCAGTATACAGAGAGCTGTATACCCTACGGCCTCCACACATAATGCCCTCCTGACCGTGGCTACACCTTGACACCCTGTCCATGAATGTCACGAACAGGAGTGGAGACAGGGCACACCCCTGCCAGGGCCCAACGCTTACACTGAAAGGGTCTGACTCAATGCTGAGTATACAAACACAGTTCTCACTCTGGGAGTACAGAGATCGAATGGCCTGGAGTAGTAGCCCTGGTACTCCTGGTAGCCCTAGGACCTCCCACAAGATCTTGGGGAACCCAGTTGTAAGCCTTCTCCAAATCCACAAAACACAAGGAAACTGGGTTGGCAAACTCCAATGCCCCTGCAGCAATCCACGAGAGGGTGAAAAGCTGGTCCATTGTTCCATGGCCGGGATGGAATCCGCATTGTTCCTCCTCAATCTGAGGTTCAACTATCGGTCGGAGTCTCCTTTCCAGCACCTTGGCATAGATTTTTGCAGGGAGGCTGAGCAGTGTGATACCCCAATAGTTGGCACACACCCTCCTGTCCCCTTTTTTAAAAATGGAGACCACCACCCTGGTCTGCCAGTCCAAGGGTACTGTTCCTGAAGTCCATGCAATATTGCAAAGGTGTATCAGCCACGACAGCCCCACAATATCCAGAGCCTTAAGCATCTCCGGACAAATCTCATCCACCCCTGGTGCCTTGCTACTGAAGAGCTTTCCAACTTCCTCAGTGATCTCCACCAGGGAAATGGAGCTTGACCTGCCAGAGGCCTCTGGCCCTGACTCCTATGAGGGATGCATGTCTCCCAGATTAAGGAATTCTTCAAAGTGCTCCTTCCACCGACCGACAATATCCTCATTTGAAGTCAGAGTTTCTCCACCCTTGCCAAATATAACTTGGGTACAGCCACCCTGACCACTCTGGAGTTGCTGGACAGTTGTCCAGAACCTCCTTGAAGCCAACTGAAAGTCTTTTTCCATGACTTTGCCAAACTCCTCCCACACCCTGAATTTTGCTTCTGCCACCGTTGCGGCTGCCACCTTTTTCGCCTGTCGGTACCTCTTTGCTGAGTTGGGAGTCCTTTGGGCCATCCAGTCCCTAAAGGCCTCTTTCTTCAGCTTCAAGGCCTCCCTCACCACTGGTGTCCAGGTGACCAGGGGGTTTTTGGGTTACCGCCCGACAGGCACCCAAAAGCTTTTGGCCACAGCTATGCCTGGCATCTTCCACATGGAGGTTTTGAACAGGGTCCATTCAGGCTCCATGTCCCCTACCTCCCCCGGGACATGAGAAAAGCTCTCCCAGAGGTGGGAGTTGAAATCATTCTGAACAGGGGCCTCCAACAGTCGTTCCCAGCAAACCCTCACTATTCACTTGGGCCTACCGGGTCTGACCATCTGTTTTCCTTGCCATCTGATCCAACTCACCACTAGATGGTGATCAGTTGACAGCTCAGCACCTGTCTTTACCCGAGTGTCCAGAACATATGGTCCCAATGAGTATCATATGAGTCCCAATGGTCCCAATGAGAACATATGAGTATCCTCACTCCCGCCCAGTGCCTCTCACCCTGTGCAACCCCTGAGTAGGAGAAGGACCAACACCTATCAAGGTGTTTGGTTCCAGAGCCGACACTGTGGGTGGAGGTGACTCCAACTATATCTAGTTGGTACCTCTCAACCTCCTGCACAAGAGGGGACCTCCCCCAAGTGAGGTTACATTCCATGTACCAAGAGTGAGTTTCTGCCACAAGGGCCCCCCTGCAATCTCCCACTGCCTGTGCAGCACTGCACCGCTCCCCCATGCAGGACCTTGTAGATGGTGGGTGCACATGGTCCTCCCACGTTACCTCTTCGGGCTGAGGCTGGCCGGGTTACATGGGCTGCCCAACCACCAGGCACTCGCCGGGGGACACTACTCCCAGGCCTGGCTCCAGGGGGTAGGTCCTGGTGACCCTATCCCGGGCAGGGTACATGGTTTTCTGTGCCCATTGTTCATGGTTGGTTTTTGGATCTGCAATTAACCTTGTGTATCCTCTCTCCTCCAGGCCAGCAAGATCTTCCCCACCTGCCCCCTGGCTGACGGGTGTCCTGTGCAGTAACCAGCAAGATCTAAGGAAGGCTGAGAGAAGGTGGAGGAAATCCCAGCTTCACTCGTACCAATCTCGCCTTTACAAGTTCTCACTCGAAGTTACTGCTGCAAAGTAATCTTTCTACAAAGGGAAACTGGAAGCATCAGCATCTGATCCACGCAAGCTCTTCAACATTTTCTCCTCTCTTCTCTCTGCCCTCATCGCAGTGACCGAGAACCTCCAATCTGCAAGATCAGCCAAATTGTCATCTGTCCTGATCCTTCTTGATCTCTCAGCAGCTTTTGACATGGTCAACCATACGATCCTTCTGGACATCCTCACCAACCTTGGAATCACTGGCTATGCGTGGAAGTGGTTCAAGTCCTATCTGGAGGATCGCTATTATCAGGTAACATGGAGAGGATTCACATCCTCTCCATGTAGGCTCTCCACTGGTGTCCCACAAGGCTCGGTCTTGGGTTCTCTTCTCTTTTCTCTTTACACTAGCTCTCTTGGTGATGTAATATCTTCTCATGGCTTCTCTTATCACTGTTATGCTGATGACACTCAACTAATGTTTTCTTTCTCACCCTCTGACACACAGGTTTCCAGTTGCATCTCGGCATGCCTGTCTGACATCTCTTCATGCATAGCAGCTCACCACGTGAAGCTCAATCCCAGCAAGACTGAGCTATTCATCCCTGCAAATACAGGTCCTCATCATGATCTTGCCATCTCATTTGAGAACTCCCTGATTGTTCCATCTGTAGAGGCAAGAAGTCTTGGTGTGAGTCTCAACTCACATCGCGAACCTGACTCAGTCATGCAGGTTTCTCCTGTACAATATCCGAAGGATCCTTCCTCACCCAACAGGCTGCCCAGGTGCTAGTGCAGTCTCTTGTCATCTCAAGGCTTGACTACTGCAACTCACTCTGGTGGTGGCTGGTCTTCCCATGCAGGCCATCAAGCCTTTGCAACTCATCCAGAATGCAGCAGCACGGCTCATCTTCAATCTGCCCAAGTTCAGCCACGTCACCCCACTGCTGCGCTCCCTTCACTGGCTCCCTGCAGCTGCATGCATCAGAATTAAAACCCTAATGTTTGCCTACAAAGCCAAAAATGGACCAGCCCCTACCTACTTGATGGCAATGGTGAAATCTCGAACTGTACCACGTGCCCTTCGAGCTTCGAGTACAGCTCGGCTTGTATCCTTCATGGCGCATGGAAGTAAAGCATTGAGAATGTTCTCTGTACTGGCAACCAAGTGATGAATGAACTCCCACTGGCTGTCCGAACAGCAGAGTCTCTTGCTGTCTTCAAATGTAGACTGAAGACTCATCTCTTTACACAGCACTTAAATGAGCACTGAATTATAAGATGCACTTATATTTTATTGTGTTGCACTGTGTATTGTAGTTTATTGTAATTGTATTGCATTGAATGGCACAGAGTTCTGTGTTCAACTCTGTTCCTTTTTCTCTCTGTGTCTGCAGTGACATTTTGTTTCTAGCAGTATCTGAGCTCAGGACTTTTTTCTAAGCTATTGGTAACTAGCAAAGATACGTTCTCTAGATTGACAAAGCACTTCTTGTAAGTCGCTCTGGAAAAGAGCGTCTGCTAAATGCTAAATGTAAATGTAAATGATTTAATTTTATAGTAAATTAGTTTGGGCAGGTTTATGTTTATGAACAGAGACCTACAGATCAATATAGTAAAGGAACTCATTTGTGATCCTGAGTTTAAAGCCAGTTTTTATTAAACTTAAACTTGTAACTAAGTTGTAAATAAATCTTAAGCTGAAACTTTGCTTGTTTGTAAAAAGTGATTTCAGAGCCACTCGGTTCTACCTGATGGAAACTGTTTACCTTCAGTGTTTTGTGCTTATGATCATTTTAATAAACATCAGCATCACTAATTAATGACATTCTATTAAAAGACTGATTTACCAAGAGAGACACTGTAGTAATTTCACCTAAAATGAAGCGAGTCTCATTATAAAATTGATAGAGCCATAATTAATATTTTAGTACTTTTACTTTTGATACGTAAATTTGAAGGCAAAAACTTTTGTACTTTTACTCAAGTGGAAATCTAAAGGGAGGAACTTCTACTTTAACTGGAGTAATATTTTCCCTTGCGTCTCTCTATTTTAACTCAAGTACATGGTTTGTGTACTTCGTCCACCACTGGTGACTAATATGACTTAATATCATGATAAATAATTGTTCAGCTGGCAAACTAGTTGGCTTCTCATAACTTAGACCTGACATCAGGAAAATACATCACTTATAGGACTGCCAACTGGACTGTACAGTGCCCACATTTGTGATTTGAACTCTGAAAAGAAATGAAAGTTTACTAAATGTCCTCATGTAAAATTTGACAAGTCCTCCTCAGCACTGACTAGCCCCAGTGTTAACTTTAGCATTAGCTCATCTGAATAGGTAACTTCAGTTGCTAAAACCTCCTCTTTATTACTCTGTTACCCAACCCTCATTGCCAGTGAGTGTTTCTGAACTCGAGCGGACCATTGGTTGCCATGTTTTTCCTGACACCAAGCACAAATCTGATGCATTCTACTAAAAATCCTAAAATTCTGTGTCTGAACCACGAAGAATCCTCAAGCGGAAAAGGAGCAAAGCGAATCTTTATGACCAGTCTGCGTTACTATCCATATGAACTGTAGTGATGCAGTGTAGGGATGCACTGATGTGGGAATTGTGGGCTGGTGCTGATGTCTGATAAGTTTGAACACCCCTGGCCTAATGACTTTTGATGATGATTTAGATGAAAATAAGTGCACATAACCTCTGCAGGGAATTTAAATTTGGCATTTGTATGCACAATCTTTGAGTAAGTTTGCATAAAAATATGAAAAATATGATTTATTTATTACAGGCTGGAAGCAAAAAGTTCACCAGGTTTAATTCTATCTACTCAGTCTATGTAAACAGTAGCAGCATTAGCATTTGTCATTAACACCACAACCAGAAAAGAGACGCAACATCAAATTTCTACATGAATGCAAGCTACTCACCAAGCCACAGTGGTGTGGGGTTTCACCAGTTTCCAAAGGTTTTTAAGGAAACTTCTGTGATGAAAATTTCCTGAATGGTACTCACACCTGAAAATTAATGGTTCTCATCAAGATGAGCATTTTTTTTTTATCACAAATGTAAGCTAAACTGTCCTACTGTGCAGCCCTGCTTTCACTGACTGACTGACTGACTCTTATGTGCTCCTTTTTTTGATTGGTTACCTCGTGAAAAGTGACACTTGATGAGCAGAGATTTTCCGCCAAAGTAGAATATTTTCCACTTAATCATCTAGAAACTCAAGTAGGGCTGTTTGTTTGAGGGCTCCTCCTTGGCAGGCTAGCCTCACTGAACTAATCAGCTCACTATACAAACTTTGCAATGCAGAACATTTCTTGAGAAGCTTAAATAGAGCATACAAAAATGTGTGAATAATTGCTTTGTTTGGCTATAAACTTGGTGCATTCTCTTTTTGTTGTTAGCCAAGTAGCCTTTAGCATTCTTACTAGAAAGCTGGCAAAGTGATAAAGTTGTATCAGCAGTCATGTAAAAGAGATGGAGTGACCTGAAGCTTGGAAAACCGAATGTCATGGTTTTCAAATGTTAATTGTTTTAAAGCAGGAGTCTTTAATTAAAATTCAATAGAGAAAATTTCCTTAAGCAAAGATCTGGAACCTCGTAAAGCATAACAGACTGTCACACATCCCTCCGGCTCTGAAACTCCCAGAACCCTCTGGGGGGTCACATGACCAATGACTCTTCTTGCGCTCCAATCATAGATCTCATTCACCTGAATACTAATCTGATACACCTGTTCTGTCATGTGTCTAGTTAGATTTAGTATAAAGCCTTGGCTTTCAGAGTAGTTACTTTGCGAGGTATTGCTTCTTTGATTTTGAGCTACTGAGCATTTTTCTGATTGTCTTCTGGTTACTGTTTTGTTTGGATTTTTCATCTGTCTACTTGTCTCTGCCCCTTTGGATTTGGTTGCTTGGTTCCTATGATTTTTCCTTTTTGTCTTTGGATTTTCTCGGATTTGACCTCTGCCTGTTTCACGACCATGGGTTTCGCTCAAGCCCTTGATGATAAAGCCTCTCCTTTTGATTTTGACCACAAGCATCTGATTCGTCTGGTTGTGTCACACATACATTATGACTCAGTGCCATATACTGTTTACTGAAGCAGCCTAGTAGGAATATCTACATCTTATACAGTCAACAACTGAATGTCAAATCAAATAAAGTACAATTCAGTCATATTTCAAAAATATTTATCATCAGTTTTCACTTTTAAGAGCATGCAATGTGAAATAATTTCCCTCTGACTCACTTTCTTTTCTGACTGCTGTTTCTCGCCTTATCCCTCCCCTGGGTGTGCGCCACTCACTCGGGTCTCAGTGCTCATCATAATACACAGTTCTGATTGGCTGAGCAGCGTCACATGATATTTACAATGCATGCAATTGGTCTGTGAGTTTCCTAGGCCACTAAACCGGAATCATAATGACTACAAATGTTACGCCAATTAAAACAGGAGCACCCAATCGAAATTAAATAATTATCCATAGTTTATTGGTTACAGGTTCAGGTTCGCACAGGACAGTGTCTCGATCCAGACTCGGTCCACCTATTAGTGACCTCTGTTTTAAAGAATAACTTCTAAACAGCTTTATCCACCATTATTTTCAGGTTTAGAAATGTGTCAGAAATGATTCTGGTAAAGTTCTGCTGAAGAAGTCCCTTGTGTTCGGTCAGTCCCTCAATAACATGGTCAGCAGTTGTGGATATAAGGCAAGTATGCCTAATAATGTGACAGCACCAGTTCTTAGTGCGCTCATGCACAGAAACATCAAGCTATCATGATTGCAAATACTATAGAGTGCAGATAAGACAGTTATTGTGAGAGACTGGCAGTAGGACCCTGCTGACCATAGCACACCCACCACTGGGCCTGAGGCCTGCCCTGAGCTTTTCATCCATCCTGCATTTTGAGCCGTCCCTGTCATAAGTGATCAAAAAGAACCCAATTAAGCTTTTAAAAGCACACACACTGATCAAGACGAACGTCAGAGTGCGCACACAAGCAGATCCCGATCCGCATCCCCATACATACACAGTTCAGCGCATGAAACACACATGAATACAATCCTTCAGAAGCCTCTCCTGTTCCAGCGCTCAGAGCACTCTATCATGCATAAAGAACAAGGAAGCCATCATCCTCCCTTTGCCTGAGCGCAGCCTTTGAATTAGAGCACGGCTTTAACGAATGTTGCATTTGATCCTCCACATGAGTCAAAATGAATCAAAGAGCGCTGCCGTTAACAGCAAACTTCACTTGGAGTTATATATGGTTCTAAGCCTTAATCAGCTTCAATTAGCTGAAAACAGCCACTTCTAATTAGGCATGGGTCTACGTTTCCTGCTTAATATGTTTTAATTAATCTCGTCCATTGAACCTCCCTAGGAAGAGTTCCAGCATGACTGCTCTTGCAGGGGAATACCCTACAAACAAGGTGGCCAAGGGGGCTTGTCAAAATCTCGTTTGTCTTAATTTATTCATTTCATCTAGGCTTAATTAAGAAAATCAAGCTTAAGTCATGTTGAGACAACATCAGTGTGTATGGCACTGTGAGTGTACAGTTCAGTCTGCGCTGCTATCCGTATGAACTGTAGCTATGCGGTGTAGGGATGCACTGATGTGGGAACTGGGGGCTCGTGCTGATGGATATTTTTATGTACAAACTATTGTGTGCAAAAGTCAAATAATATGTATTCACATGAAAATAAGTTAACATTTTTTTCATAGAATTTAAGTTTCTCATTTGTCTGCAGATTTTAGTGCACAATTTCTATTGAGTTTAACACAGAAGAAAAAAAGAAAACATGAAATACAAAATGTGCCCTTAATTTTTTGTTGTATTTTTTCCCAATATGTTACATTAAATTATGAAAAATATGATTTATTTATCCCTCACCAAGTCAACAAAACATAATTTGAAGGTGCACCCAAACATTTGTATACAAATACGATGGTAAATAGTTACAAATTATATAAATTATTATATTATTACAAATTATAGAAATTGGCTCTGGATTATATGCTCCCTGGATTATCAGTACAGAGAAATGCAACATTAATCTGCAGAGGGTTCCAAATACAGTATAATGAATAAATAGATATTTTAGCATAGTAGCCCAGCATCACCTAAAAGTTCTGCTCTTCTGGAAGACAATAAATACATAATCAAACATCCGTTTAAAATTTGCTGATGTCGGGAGAAAACCTCGTATCTGTTTTTGACGTTTTTCAATTTTTGACATAATTTGGAAAGTTTCTGCTTCAGACCAGCTGCTCATGCCTCAGCTATTGCCACTTGCCTTGGACTAGCTGTTCACCCAACACTGAAGTTTTCATGGACTCCTAGCTACTACTACTAAAGTTAGTAGTATAATAACTCTGTAGGTAGTTTGACCAGAGGAGGATGGGTCCCCTTTTGTGAGCCTGGTTCCTCCCAAGGTTTCTTCCTCAGCTCTGAGCGAGTTTGTCCTTGCCGCTGTTGACCCCGGCTTGCTCACCTGGGGGTTTTACATTCATGTCAAAACTTTGTCTTTACTTGAATTCTGCGAAGCTGCTTTGTGACATCAGTTGTAAAAAGCACTACAAATACATTTGATTGGATTTGATTTGAAAATACCTTTTACCATTACATTGTATGTAAATTTCATAATGAATGGACTTGAAAAGAAATCACCCAAAATGACTTGGAAACCATCTGGTTCCATTAATGTACATTTAAAATTAAAGTAGGTTTTTGTCCTTTTCCTGTAAAGTAACCATTTTGGAGATATAAGACTTTGTTCCAACAACAGCAAATTACATTTTTCTAAAGCAAATATCTGCAGATACCGATATGATTCCAATATCATTGTGTATCCCTACATATACGGTCAGTAGATTCTTGTAGTCATATCAAACCTAAATATGGCAAAAAGGCAGATGCTCATTACACTCTGTGAATGATTATATTTAGCCATTACTGAGATACTGAAGTTCTGAATGCTTGATACACTCCAATGTCACTCAAGTCTTTTAGAGAATCTGCAGTTAATGAGATCCGAGTGATGCATTTATATAGACATACACTGTGTGCACACTGTCCTTCAGCCGTAGACAGTCTATTTGTGTGAGCAGTGAAATTACTGTCCACTGTTTTCTGGCCTATAGTCTGTGTGTGTGTGTGTGTGTGTGTGTGTGTGTGAGTGTGTGAATAAGGTAAAAATTAATCTCTGTGAAACTCCAACCTGGAATAAAAGATTCAGAAGCCACGCTGCATTTATGCTCATACTTTTTAATGTATCACAATGAGCAAGAAACATACTTGATGAAATATTTTCAAAGGAGTATATTCAATTACCATCTACAATCAACTTAACTAGGACAACAAGGTTTTTGTGACAAAAGTTTTCTTTAAAAGTCTGAAGTTCCATGTGGTTTATGTATGTTAGTCTCCATGTAATTTGGTACAGTTTGGAAATCTTCATCATATAATTACAGTAACAAAAAAGCTAACAAGACTACAGTATAGAAAAGACATCAAGAACAACATTTTTGGTTTAACTTGCTCTTTTTTGTACATTGCAAGGCTGTTTTTTCTACCCTCGGGTGGGCTACCTGGAGCCACTGAGCCGTGCTTGTGAGGCTCGAAGGAGGAATAATTCAAGAAAAATGAAGAAAAAAAAAAAAAAAAAAACCCACAAAAAAAAAAAAAAGCTTTAAAAAAAAATTGTGGCACCAGGAGTCACGAAAGGAACAGGGAGCTCCAGTAGCAGTTTGTCTTTGAAATTGGAGCATATGTGTAGTTTTTTTGTTTGGTTGCTTGTTAAGTTTGGTTGTTAATTTTGGTTGCGTTGCTTTTTTTTGTGTTGAACAGCTTCCTCAGGAATGACAGCCGAGAAAGCCCCTCCCCCTACGACAGTGAGTCCTTTTTTTAGTGATGGATCGATGAGATCAGGCCAGCTCCAGGTCAGGTGCAGGCCGGTTTGACCGGAGGACGTCGTCCGTCCATCGGTGAGACGAGCAAGAAGAAATGAAACAGGTAGCAACACCATGAACTGGGAGAAAAAGAGGCATGTGGTACTGTCTGTCCCGTTCAGAAGTGTGGAAAATGTCCATTAAAGTAGATGCAGAACAAGAGCGAGTGAGAGAGCGAGAGAAAAGGTGGCCACTCCAGCCACTGAAGTTCAGCGTAACCCAGATTTATTCCTCTCTGTGTCGCGCATGTCCACTAGTTGCAGAGTCTATTCCCATAGGCAAATTGTCAGTAATTAAATAATGACGTGATATTGGAGGCGTGCCATGTCCCTGCCTTTGGCTCCCATGCCCAGTTTTGGTGTGCCAACAGCCTTCTCAGACATTTCACTGACATCTCCCACGCTTCCCAGAGTTCAGTTCTCTTTGTTTTTCCTTCTTTGTCATTTAAAACAACAAAAAAACAAAAAAAAGATGTCTTCTTTAAATATATCTATATCTGTATACATGTTTTTTTCACAGTGGGCAAAAGGATGACCTCTACAGCAAAACCTGCCTTCTTTCTCTCTTTGCAAAATGTCCACAAAAATCAAGTATCCCAATGAGAGTCGATGTATCTCAGTCGTGTGTCGTGTTGTGCCACAATAAATATACACTCACCAGGGGCACCAACTGAAAATCTTTTTTTTTTTTTATGTTTCAACTGCATTATGCTTTGGCCACATTCATATATTTCATAAAAGTAACAGTAATTGTATAAAAAGAAAATAAGAAAAAAACTGCTCAGTGCTTCAGCATCATTTCCTCCACGTAACAGTTACTGTAACGTTCCCAAATCTTCACCCTCGTACTGAAGATCCAGCTTTGCAGTTCTGAACGGTTTTGGTGTGAAATAAAACTTGAAAATAGAACAAGAAGTATGAAAGAAAGAAAAAGAATCTTGGCTCTTAAGAAACACACACACAGTCCATGCTGGCAGGGTAGATTGTGAGGACCCTTGTGAGGACCCTCACCAGAGCCCATAAAGAATAAAACAAAACACTTTGGAAGCAAGAGATCAACAGTGTAAAAAAAAAAAAAAAAGACAAAACAGGAACATACATACACCATAAAGTGGCCAGGTCATAGAATAAGAAAAACAAAATAAACAAAAAAATCCACCATTCAAATTTAAAGCTGGTGTTAAAACATTAATTTACGTATATGAGGAGAATTTAATATACAGAACATAAAATAACATACAAATAGTTATAGGAAAATAATAAATGTCTGACCTTATCTGAAACAAAAGTCGAAGCAAAAGCATTTAAAAATAAACTATACATCAGAATTCTTAAAAATAATTATGAACAATATTTTTCGAACAGGATTGGAGAGGAGTGGCAAGCTTGCAGATCAAATCAACCTAATTTCAACAGCATGCGCAAGTATTAACACCAAATCACATCGCTCTGCAAGACGTAACACTTTTTTTTTTCTAAAACACACTTCCGAGATTGCGGCAATGTATCATGTAGGCCAAATACACTTGCTATACATCTGTGGCCGAACTAAAAATCAAAAAGCAGTTATTCACAAATTTAAACATTTCTTAGTTTTGGTAAGGATATAAAAAAAAATATTTTTACGGTGGGGTGGGGGCATTTGGATTAAACGTAACCATTCCCATCGTGATGAGTTGGAGTGAGAGACCACTTTGGACATAAAGGCAGAAACATACCTTATCACCATCCGAAAGAAGGGACACCTTCATGAAAACAAAACAAACAAAAAAACTTTTTTCCAGTCTTATAATGCTTTGGAATGAAGATGTCCCTTGGAACCTGTAATAGACATAACGTGCATGAAAATGGCTTTACACCCTGCAGAAACCTGGGGCAAGTCCCTACATGATTTTCCAGGAGGGGAGGCTGCCACTCCAGACTTTTTTTTTGTTTGTTTGCAAAACAGCCTTAATTTCCTTCTGAGACTCTTTATAGATGGAGAGGCATGATGACACTAGACCAGTGAGACGTGTAAGTACCAGATGTAATACAATATGTACATTTTTGGTAACCACTATTACATGATGATCTATTTCAAGTGAGAAGAACAAAAAACAGAAAAAAAGAGAAAAGCTTTAACCTCGCTGCAGGGACTTTAACACCCTACAACACGCACTTCAGAACGAGGGGAATCAAAATGGTGAAGTTCAGTACACAACACCTTACAGTCACCTTAGAAATGACAGAAAACTAGAGTAGAACTCAATATAAAGAAGCTGTCCTTGCTTAAGAAATCAAACGGTCGGTATTTGGAATGCACTGTTCTTTACAAACGTAATAGATCATTGGCTTTTGACATTGGTCTGCTCAAAAAAAAAAAAAGAAAAAGAAAGAAAGATAAAAAACCAAAAATGTCATTTGGAACATATATTCACAGTCTTCAGAGTTCCGTTTTTGCAATGAGAAGAAAAAAAATATGTCGCAGAGGCAGGGAAATGGTTTATTGGTTGGTTGTTTTTTTTTCATTAAAGCTTAGCCAAAAAAGCAAAATGAGCATGCATCTAGGTATTCTTCTTTTCAAAAATCTACATTAGCAGCAAAACGTATGTCCTCAAAGACCAGACCTTATACATTTTCTTTAAAAAACAAAACGACAACCAAAAAAAAAAAAAAGGATCTCATGTGACAGAAGAGTTAAACAAAGAGATTCTCAACTTCTATCTTACAAACTGCAATGGCTCTGTAATGGTGCTACTCCACAATGCAAGGACAAGGGTCCTTTTTTGGTTTTTGGTATTCTTGGTATTTCACGTAAAAAAGCCACCGGTCTGCTTGCAAAGAAGCAAAGACGGCAACTCTGATGCGTACTCCTTTTATTTTAAAACTTTGTTTTCTTTCCTTAAAAACAGCAACAAATTCTCAAGTATAAAGAAGCCTCTTTTCTCATCTTTATGCACCAATGGTGAAAGTGTTTAGTCTTTGGATTTTCTTTTCGTTTTAAAGCGTGAATTATTATTATTCTTTTCATTTTCATTAATGACAACAACGAAAGAGCAGAAATAAAAAAAAGCCTATAACAAACTGCAGCCACACTGCATGAAATACAAAAAGGAAAATCTGCTTTGCAGTGCTAAAGGAGAAGAACCTCCTAATCTACAAACGCAGAGACAAAAATAAACGGACGAACAAAGAAAGGAGGAAGTAACACAGAAAGACAGGGATAAAGTAAGTCAGACAACTGTAAGTGCACAATAAAAGGTAACACAAAGATAACTGAATAATCATTTTTGAAAACACACCCCAGATCTCTTTTTGGTCAGTGCTGCACCGACCATCGAAGGAGAGAAAACCCTCACGAAAACACGAGGGATTCTGCCAAGTCTGTCGGTGGCAGTCGGGTGAACAAAATCCAAGAAGCTGTGGATTTGACAGAAATAAAGTTTAGATCAGTTCCTGTTCCTTAAACTAGTCTATTGGAATGACCAAGACAACATCAAATGAAGCGCCTTAAGGTTGGACAATACAAAAGCTAAATGTACACAAAGATTTTTCAGTCTACCATACTGTTTAAATTCATTTCCAATGCAACAATCTACTTAACACCAAAATGTTTATATCTATCATAAATACAGAAAGTTTTTTCCTTAAAACAAAACAAAAAAAAAAAATCTATTTTTTTTTATCCCTCACCAACAAGTCTGCAATGCTCTTCGTGTCTGGGTATAGTGGGATTAGTTATTCTTCCATTAAAAAGAATTTAAAAGGTTTACAACCAGCAGTTCAGCTACCCATTTGAATGCCCAGAAAGCTGTCTTTAAGTTAGTATCACTTCCAAATACTTTCTGTCAGTAAAAGTAACACAACAGAAACGTTTTTAAGGAACAAAATGAATAAAATAATGATTTTTGTAACATAAAAAAGGTTGTGAGCTGTTGACCTGAGAATAAAATAGACATTACATTATTCTTTTTTTTCTTTAGCAAGCCATTGGTATTTGAATGCTTAGATAGCAAGAAAACTGTAAGACTATTCTCCCATACAGTACATACTGGCTTTGTGTAACTGTGCTATTAGGTGGAAATACTTCTGCAGACAACGGACAGCTTGTTATCTCATTCTTTGTATAGACAGGTTCTGGGGCCGTTTGACTTTGAGGCAGTCCATTGCAATACAGCGCTCCCCTAGCAATATCCACATGTTAACCGCAGTGTTCCTTATGAATTTATATATATATACACATATATATACATACATACATATATATATATATATATATATATATATATATATATATATATATATATATGTATATATATATGTATATATGTGAGTGTGTGTGTGTGTGTGTGTGTAAAGCTATATATATTTGAGTTGAAATGAACTAAAACCAGCATGTTGATATGGGAAAACAATCCACTAACGTTTAAATTTTTGGTTACAAGCTTTGGAATTGCAGTTAGTCTTTACACATCTTTTTCTGAAATTGGTTTGTATACTTTTAAACATATTTTAAACATTGCTGCTTTTTTTTTTACTTCTGTGTTTTATTCTTTTTTTTGTCTTTTCTGTGTTTTAAATATTGTCCATCACCAAAAGCTCTTTTACAATCTGATGGAGTCTGTTCCTACACTAGCCATATTACTACTACAACTATCACTGTCTTTGAGACAACCGGGCTGTTGCGGCTCCTCTGCCGACCGGCCCAGCCTGTCCGCTGACTTCTGACTGCTATCAGAGTCAGATTCGTCGGTAAAGACGTCTGTTGGTATCGAGGTCTGAACCCCTGAGGTGCTCAATGAACTTGAGGTAACCGTTGAAGGTGAGGATACTGAAGGAAAAGAAGACGATGTAGAAGGAGTGGCGTTGGACTTCCCAGCTAAAGCTCTAGAGAAAGAGGCCTGGGGCCAGGGTTTGCTGGCAGCTGTGGCATTCAGGGGGGCAGCCGTGGAGGAGCACGAAGATGCAGACACAGATGAGGACGGCGTGGCGTTTGACGTTGTTGGCGGGGGAGATGGGGTGTTGTTTGGGTGAGTGACAGACTGCGAGGTAGATGCGGTGTTAGGATCGGGGAAGCAGGCTGAAGAGTGAGGTAATAAACTAGTAGCGTGCTCTTTGGCATTTCTGGCTGATCGCGTGATTGTTCTGTGTTTGTGCAAGGCTGAATCCAGGTGTTGACTGAGCGCTTTGTCCCCGTCCAGAGTGGTGTTACAGGCCAGGCAGTCATAGAGGCCACCCTCGGCTGCACTGCCACTCATGGGGACCCGAAGCAACATCTCTTGCATGTTTGCCACAGACTGACCGAAAAAGCAGATCGACTTGAGGTGGCTGATCGCTGCTTCCTCCTTGCTGAAAACAGCTTGACATTTGCGGCACGCCAGCCGGTACTGAACTTTGGGGACAACGTATTGGTCAAGAAGAGGGTCTGCACCTTTACCATCCACTTCATGCTGCTCAGGGGGTAGGTTATTGTGAGAAGAAGAGGTATCAACTGGGGGAGTGCCTTTCTGCTCCTCTGTTTTTACTGGATCTTTGGCAGAATCTTTATGGTCCACCGAGAGCTGAGAAGGGGCTGGAGTTTGGCTCGCTTTGGGTTGCTGGATTTGCTGAAGCTGCCGCTGTTGCTGCTGAAGTGCCTCCTGTAGGCTCTGCTGATATTGCTGGTAATGCTGGAGCAGGGATCCTGGGGACAGCCCCATCAGGGCCTGTGATAAAGCTGGGTTGTAAGGGAAAAGACTTTCCATACCATACATAGGCTGCAGATATCCACCTTGAAGAGCTCCTGGAATCTGGGGGGCATAATATGGAGAAAAACCTGGCATAAAATAGGGCAGGAACTGGCTGGTAAGCAGAGCTGTTGGATCTGATGCTAAAGCGGCCTGCAGAGCTTGAAGCTGGGCAGGATCGACCACATACTCCATACCAGGAGTTGGCATTGAGGTGGCCGGAACTGCTGTGTCTGGTTTTTCTTTCTTGGCGCTGGCAGCAGAAGTGGAGGGAGCAGGAGTTCCTCCAGTTGACAATGGTGTGGTGGACTTCTCAGCCTTCTCCTTGGGCTTCTCTTTCTCCCTGGCCCTTTCAGTTTCACGCTCTTTGGGATGATCAGCCCGCGGGCCTGGTTGGGTAGTCAGGGAGTTTGATGTGGATGTGGTTGTAGTACTTGAGTGGGCAACAGAAGTGCTGGCCTGAGCTGGGCTGGGGGAGGCCAAGGAGGAAGAGGAAGGGATCTTGTTGGGTAAACCAGATGTTGGGAGACTAGGTGAGGGTACACTGGCACCAGGCATGTTCAGGATGTTCGGAGGTTTTGGAGGGGTTAAAGCTAAAAGAAAGTAACACAGAATTGATATGAATGAAACAGTGAAGTGCAAAAGGATTATTAGTAAATACCATGGGGTTGTGTTCTTCATAGAAACACTGCATAGTTTCGTTACATCTTAAAAGTGCCTAATATAGGATATCTCACAATTAATATTCAAAGATTCATGCATATTGCCGCTGTTGGAAAAAACCTTTTATCTCCAAAATGATAACTTTACAGGAGAAGCAAAAACTAGAACTATTTCCAAGTAATTTTGCGTAATTTCTTTTGGTCCATCCATCATGAAATTTGCACACAATGTAAAGGGTAACACATATTTTCAAATTATGTCAAAAAGGATTAAAGTGGAGATAAGGGATTTTGTTCCGACAGCAGCAATTTCTTAATGTTTGTTAATATAAGCTGCTTTATTTTTGTTGCATTGGAATGCTGTGTTGCTAATTACTGAGTCAGTAGCATACCTGAATTAGATGAGTTAAAGCCAGGAAGGGAAGGGCTTCCAACACCGGGCAAGAGGACAGGGGGTATCCCTTGCAGATTTGAATAGGCAGACTGCAAATTCAGGGCTTGTAAGGCAGGACTGTCAAACATCCCTTGTTGTTGCATGGCTTGTTGTTGTGCCAGTCCAAGGACCTCATTGGCTTTCTTGATACGATCCATCTCTTGTTGGGCCATGAGTTGACGAACAGTGGCTGGGTCAAAGTACTCTTTCTCTTTGTCAAGCTGGCTCCCAATTGTGTCCTTTACTTTGGAGATATGTTGCTGGGAGAAGATGTGGTCCCGCACTGAGAGACGTGCACTGTACTTAACACCACACAAAGTGCACTCCGTCTTAGGTCCCTCATAAGAGGTCTGGTTGATGCCAAAATGTTTAGCCATACTGAGTTTCGCCTTCTTTTCCTTTGCACGAGCATTCTGGAACCAGACTTGTACGACTCTCTTTGGAAGTCCGATATCATTGCCAAGTACCTCACACTCCAACATAGTAGGGGTCCTGTAATCGCTAAAGCAGGACTTGAGCACTTTCAGCTGGAGGTTAGTCATCTGAGTTCGGAAACGCTTTTGACCAGGCCTGTCTCCACTGTCAATGCTTCTACTACCAGATGCCCCAGGGCTTGGTGAGCATGGATCAGCTAAACTAGATGTTTCACTGTAATCCACCATATTTTCATTTTCAAAGTCTTTCGCGTAATAACTTGTTGCAGGACTCACTAGTCCTGAAGACATTTGGTCATCATTCTCAAGAGATGTGACGGTTCCCCCAGTCTTAGACAAGAAATCTCCACTGTTGTGGCTGTGCTTCGCATCAGCACTGTCATTGTCAACATTAGCCTCATCACCTGTGGTGGTATCTGTGATTGCAGTGTTCACAGAAGAACAATCATCATTATCAAGCTTGCTCTGGTCAAAGCTCATGTTTACAGAGGACATGGTTGGGCTTTCAAACTCCTCCATTCCCTCAACTTTGATAGATGTCGGACTCAAAAGTGCCCTTGGAGACAAATCCATGTTTTTACTTACAGGTGACAAGGATGAGCACTGAGCATCACTGTTAGAAGTGCCCAGATGAGCATAAGCAGCAATATCATGAGGATCCATCTTCAAGTGCATGCCTTCCTGATCGGATACTAAACCAGTAAGTGTTAAGTTATAACCAGCACGCTTTGCCTCATGCCAGTGACGTGAACGGATGTGGGCTTCCAGAGCAGTTTTAGCTTTAAAGAGAGCCCGACAAAAAGGGCAACGGCGATGGGCTTGAGCTGGCCCAACAGCCCGAAACTGCCCTTTTCTTTCCCTGGCCCTGGTGTTTTGAAACCATACTTGTACCACCCGTTTTTTGAGCCCTACTTCATGAGCAATATGGTCAAGCATTTTTCGGGTGGGATTAGAATCTAGTAAATATTTTTGGTACAGAATTTCAAGCTGCTCAGGTGTAATAGTGGTTCGAAGACGTTTATCTCTTTGTGGCTCCTCTCCACTATTAGTACTATCATTTTCACCTGGACTAGTGCCTGCTTTCTCCTCCAGTTTCCTCTTTAGAGAGTTCATGGTAGATGTAGGAGTTGATGGAGAAGTGGCAGAGTTGCTGGGTATTTGAGGCAAAGCACCAGCAAGAGGCTGGCTAGCTAGCAGAGGATTACTAGGATCAAATAACATAAAGGACATGTTCATTGGGCGATCCAAGAACTGGGGGTGAATAAATTGGTTTTGAACACTCAGGAAATGGAGCTGCTGGTGTTCTTGCCAGTGTTCGAATGAGGGGAAGGCAAGCTTGCACTGTTCACACTGGTAAGGAATCATCTGGGCCAGCTGCTGCTGTGATGCAGTGGCCAAATGTGGATTGAGGGCCATCAGGGTACTTTGGGAGGGAGTCTGGCTGGTGTGAGAGGCTGAGGCTGAAGACCCACTGTGCTGTTGCTGCTGAGAGAGAGATGGTGAAGAAAGCTTTGTGTTCTTGGAGGCTACATGAACCTTTTCCTCTCGTGGTGGTCTCTGTGGTGGAGTCTCAGGTGGGTGACTGCTTTCCTGTTTCACTGATGACCGCTCGCTTTGGGCAAAGGATGTTTCTGCAGAGTTTTTGGATTTCTCATCAAAAGTGTTTGATGTGCTAGCAGGGGCAGCTTCAACCTTCTCAGATGTCATATTAGAGAAAGACGAGGAAGAAGGTGGAAGAGGGCAAAGACTTGAAGATGATGGCATCGGTGTGTGACCTGATGACCCAGATGGCGTGTAGTATTCATGTAAGTGATCAATAGAGTCCTCGTTTTGACTATCATATTGTCCTTCTTCATCTTCATCTTTGTAACAAAGCTTCTTTTGATGTTTAATGAGGTCAAATATGCGCTGGAATACAAGGCTGCATTTCTTGCACTGATAGTTTAAGTTAGTAGTACGAATGTATCGATCATTGGATAACTCACGTCGTTCACCTTCTTTTGCTCCATCACCCTGGTTCTCATAATTTTTACGGGCTTTCTGTCTGGCGTTCTGGAACCATACAACAATGACTCGAGTTGGTAGGCTCAGAAGATTGGACAGCTGCTCGAATTCATCATCTTTAGGGTAGGCATTGGCATCAAAGAAATCTTGCAGTACTCTAAGCTGGTAATCTGAGAACCGTGTTCTTGAGGATCTCTTACTGCCACAGGACTCCTGTCTTTGGGGTTCAGGGGAAGGTGGCTTAGAGTCAATTTTGACATCCTCCAGAGTGGTAATAGGTGGATTGTTGAAGTTGTAGGGTGAGTCTTTGTTGCGTTGTCGCTCTTTAAAAAGAGTATTCCGAAACCAGTGCTTGATGACCTTCTGTGGAAGTCCTGACTTGTCTGCCATTTCCTTTATTTGTTCCTCATTTGGTGAGTTGTTGATGTCAAAGTACTGTCGCAGAACCCTTAGTTGGTCATCTGTTATACGTGTGCGGGGTCTTTTGCTCTGTTGCTGCAGCATTGCAGGTGTGAGTTGCTGCTGATACAGTTGTGCAAGATCAGTGGCAAGACCAGGTTCAACAGCTGGCAACTGGGCAGGAATTTGAGAGGGTAGGGACTGGAGAGACATAGGCTGCATCATGAGTGGAGAAAAGAGAGGAAGATCCATTGGCATTGGAATTTGAGCAAGTGGACCTGGAGGCTGTGGGGTCGGGGCAGTTGGTGGAGTGAGTGCGGGTGCAGAGACAGGTATATTTGGTGTTGGTGCCCTCTGTGGAGGTGGCGGGGGTGGCGGTGGTGGGGGAGGAGGGGGTGGTGGGGGAGGAGCAGCCTCAGGTGTTTGTGGTCTTAGTGGGTACAATTTGTCATACTGTTCTCTGTACTCTTTAGCAAATCTCTCTAGTGATCTAAATGGGAAGAAGGCCTGATGGATATGCTCCTGGTGACTCTTCAGGATTAAAATGTTGGAGAAGAGCTTACCACAGGCCTCACACTCCAATTTCTCCAATCCCTCAACAGGATCAACCACTCTAGTGATGCCACCTGGCACACTTGATCCAGATATAGATCCTGTGGGTTTTCTCTGAGCTTTTTGTTTGTTCTCATTGTACTGAATCACCAGTTCAAATCCGAAATTCTCCAACAACACTTTGGTGGCATTGCCACGAGCATCTGATGCAATTCGTGGTGGTGGGAATCCAGTGTCCTGATTCATGTTAGCTACAGCCTGTGGTGCATCTTTCTTCTCTTTGGACTTTGAATTGTCTGAGAGATCCTTTGGAGCATGATCCTCTGTTTTATCATTCATTTCTTTATCCTTTGGCAGCTCTCTGTCCTTCTCACTATGAGCAACTAGTGACTTTGGTTTTTTGTCTACTGAATGCGAAAGAGATGCACTCTGTTGAAGTAAAGCCATTTGGCTCGAGGCCTGGGAGTGCGAATGAGCTTGATGCTGTTGTTGAAGGTGGTGGTGCGTCAATTGCTGTTGCAAACAGCTCTGTTGGGCTTGCTGTGCTTGGTTCTTCTGTTCCTCCAATAGTGATGCAGCAGAGCCACTTAAGTTCAGAGAAGAACTGTTCAGGTTCATTTCTGGATTTAACTGGAATTCAGCCCCAGGGATATAGAAAGGAAACAGCAGCTGCTGCTGTTGAAGTGGCAGAAGAGCATCTGTTGTCATTGGGAAGTGCTGTAGTAGGGGGTTAAAGAGCTGGGACTGAAGTAGGGCAGCTTGCTGCTGGAGCTCTTGTTGGAGCTGGGCCTGGGCTTGTGCTTGAGCCTGAGCCAGCTGCTGCTGTTGGAGCTGCTGCTGGTGGCCTCTTGAGGACAACATGTCTGCAAACTTCTTTTTCTTTACATCCTGGTTCTCAGAGGGAGAAGGATGACAAGCTGAGTTAGACATGCTCTCAAGGCTGTGAGACTGACTAAGGTGGTTTCCTCCCAGGATGCTGTGTGCTGTCTGAACGTTTGCTGGAGAACAGCTGTTGTTGTTAGAGCTGGTTGTTGAGTTAGCGGGTGGGACAGGGCTGGGGGTGGAAGTGCTGTTAGAAGTGCCTCCACTTAAACTGCCACTGCTGACAGAGCTGGAGCTGCCACCAGCTGCTTCAAGTTTGGCTGCCCTGGCTTTAGTCTGGTGGAGGACAGAGCGCATATGAATCTCCAGTGTAGAGCTCTGGCTATATGCAACATTGCAAGTGCTGCACTTGAAGGGCTTATTATCGGGGCTGCTGGTTGGCTCTGGCTGACCTGTGGTGGATTCCTGCAGGGCCCGTTTCACCTTGTGCAAGTGTGACACAGAGTTATAATGCACAAGAAGAATATTCTTCTGGGTAAAAGACTCTTTGCATACTGTACACTTGAAAGGACGAGAAGGATCTAAGAACTTTTCCATGGTGAAATTCGGACCTTTTCTAAAGGGGAGTGCTCGCTTGGGCTCTGATCCAGAATCCTCTTGCAAGGATCCTGAATCACTGCCTGTTGGGCTCTGTTTTTCCTCAAGATCACTCTCTTCTCCTTCTTTCTCATCCTCAATCAGACCTGCTTGGTCTTCTCCAAGCGAAGGGTCACCCATAACCATAAGGTCTCCATTCATTAGCAAGCCTCCATAGAGTTGCTGAATGTCAGCTTCACTCAGTTCAAGGTGACTAGTCTCCAAGTGTTTCTTCAAGGCCTGTAGAGTCCTGAAACTACGCTGGCAGAGACAACACATGGTAGCTGCTCGGATAACGTGATACTGGGAATGCAGTTGCAGTTTCTCTATCGTCTTGAATGCCAGACTACACTGGTTGCAACGGTACTTGTAGACGTGACGATCAGAGACTGGCAGTTGAGGCCTTTTGTTGTGGACCTCATTGAAGTGCATCTGAAGTGCGTTAGAGGATTTGAATACTTGGTTACAGCCTTTCTTCCAGCATAGGAATCCAGTAGTGTCTTCTCTTGACGGCTGCTGATCTTCAAGAGGTGACTTGCGAGCTTCAATTATATCTGTAGCCATAGAAATTCCTTTCTCAGGCTCAACATCTGTAGTCTCTGTAATGAGAAACAGGAACACCTGTCAGTATTCTAAAACTACACTGTACTATGTGTACATAAATACAAATGATTACAGAGTATATGAATAATTTTATTATAATAATTTTCACATGAATACAGTAAATGCACTGGTATGCATCACATTCACATTCTTTCTGCAAATAAACTGCAAAAATATCTCCCTCCACAAACAAAACACTTCAACTTTTTTCCAAGTGTAAAACATTCTTACCTGCTTGTTTCTTTGTGTCATCAGAGGTTGAGTTGGACAAGGACATATTTTGAGCCTCTCTCTCTGGTCCAGGGACCGGTATGAACATGCTTGCTGGCAGCGCCTCTGACGTTGCCACCTGGAAAATAAAACACAAGGTGTTTTAAGTTAATTAAGGGCCTTTATCTACAGCCTCTGTTTGGAATACAAGAATGTACTTTTATCATCACTAAACAGATCAGCAAATTGCACCTTTTCAAAGAAAAAACAACAACTTTTTCTTCATTAAATATTCAATATTATAGTTCTTACATATAAAGGTTTGGTCAATAAAAGGTTTCGTATACATATTTTCACTCATAGAATTCCTCTCTCACACAAAGACTAATCACATTATTTCTTTTCTACTTTATTCGCCATTCTAAGAATTTGCACTTTGATCACTCATGGTGTTTTGTCACAAGCTGGGAAAGTTCTGCTGCAGCCAATTAGTGTGATGGGCTGAGAAGCCTACCTTGGCCAGCTGAAAAGCTTATTAGGGGGCCTAATTAAATAATTCTCCTCCTCATAAAAAGTGTATTCCACTGCAAGCTAGAAGTACAGAAATGCACGTCACTGACAGGAATTCTGGGTAATTCACTACTGTCAATTTAAGGATATATAGCCACATTCCACTTAATTTGCAGTGCTCATTAAAGCCTTTTCAAGCTGGAATATTATCATTGTTAAAAGAAATCTAATGCAAATGAGGCTATATTGCAAACAATATGTAAAAACTGATGGTAAAGGGATACAGTGCAGTTTACTTGTGTACAACAGTTAAATCTTTTTCCAACTGATTTAATTTCAGCATTTGCAATGAATATTGATTAAAATGTGCACAACTGCAGCCAGGTTTTGTCTTGCTCTCAAAAGTGTGAAGTCAATCATGTGTGAATGATAGCAACATTCCCTGTCTTTTCAAGCGCTATTCTCTGTACATGCATCTCAATGCCCCCTCTCTTTCTCTCAATCATTCTTGCTCTCTCAGAAGAAAAAAAGATAACAATTCATCAAATGGTCTCATTAACCAGCTACTATTTAACAATAATCAGTGATTGAGATTGGAAGAGGTCGGGAGATGAGGCACTGTCTGCTTCACCTTCCTTCAATTAACTCCCCAAACAGAACAATCAGCCTCACCACCCAGGCAGCATTTCAATTCTTCCATCCTTCTGACCTCCCTCCTCCTCCTCTTTCTCATTCTTCCATGTCTAATTCCTATTCTCACTCTATGTTTATGCCCCTGTGTCTCAATCCCCTTTCCCCTCTTCATCTTACCATGATCTCCATCTTACAGCACTTAATGTGTGTAGAGACTCTTCCCTGCCTGATTAAATTAAAAGATGTATCATTCACAACAAGAGGACTTCAAATCACTCAAAGGCGATGCTGAATTCTGTACATTTCACTCAAATTCTGGTTTCTGTTTTTGCCCAGATTTTCGTGAGAAAGACAAGGAATCATTAACGAAACATACTAATCACAGTAATTCTATCCACTCTCATGGAGAACACTGTTTAATGCCAGTGCTTCTCGGAAATATAATTACAACTTCATGTCTGCCAGAGGCTGTAAAACGTGCACATACAATTCACTAAAGGGATGCTCCTAAACAACAACTGCCACATAAAGCCACGGTCATCAGCCTGAACCAGAGCACATGAAGGACACAGTCCTCCAGCAAGAGCTACTTAGTCAGGCTTGAGGTTAAGTGAAGCTGTTAAGATAGCCTTGTCCATCCCAATCTGATTAGCGCTTTTAGATTCACACAGGGGACAAAAATAAGGAAAGAAATTCATTTGATTTCTTACTTTTATTTCTCCCAGTCTCCTCCACACTGAAAGCAGTAAATTAATGTCACCAGTATGGAGGGTTGCAAAAGCAAAAACAGCAGTGATTTACATTACAAAGTGGACTGTTTCTAGACAAGTGCTTCATTAGAAGACGAGAGCCAAGCGCAGAGAGTATCCCAAGGTCACTTTTAATTTGGACTGCCTAATTGGCAAACATAGTTCCAAATGGCTATCATCTAGCCAGACTGAGAATTAATGAAGCACAATTATTTTCATTACCCCTATCTAAGACAGAAAATGAGACAGAGTGAGAGAAGGGAGGAAGGGATTGAGAGAGAGAGAGAAAGAGTGAGGGGGGAGAGTGAGGAAAAGGAGCCAAATAATAATAATAATAATAAAAAAAGAGCAAGCGCATCTTTATGCATCATCTGCAGTAAATAAAAGTCACCTAGTTCAGAATTCATTAAGAGCGCCTGCCTGACATACGTAAAGGGATAAAGTATCTCTACTTGTAAAAAGGTGCTGGTTTTAATGTGCAATGTATTAGGCGTGTTTCCATCATACGCCACCCTTGTAAGGGCACCGGGTGCATTATCATCTCTATAAAAGAAAAAATATTGCTACCTGCTCCTAATAATGCATTCACCATTTGGCTAGAAGGCAGAGATGACTTAACTGCGTTCAGATGCACTGTTTCTTCGAACGAGTGGCCAGCAAGCAATTCAGCTCCACGTGTAGGCATAAACATAATTATTTCACCACCGCCAATTTGGAAAAAACTGAGCCATAAAGACAATGCAATAATGCTCCTCTGTAGGGTTGATGGGTAAAGCAACAGAACAAGGTGAGCTGCCTCAAAGGAATTAAGCAGAGGTGGCTGATGGAGGCCTTGGTGCTCTGGGATTACAGAGCTGGTGGCAAATAAGTTAAAACGGATGATGTAAGTGTTACTACTTCATATGAAAGAGTGTCCAGGATAGGAATAACCCTGATAACCACATGATCCTTTGTGAAATCTTCTTAAAACTCAATGCAAATATCACAGTGTCTTCCTGTGGCATTATGTGCCACTCTATATGTAGCAAAATTATTATAGAACTACAAAACCAGTAAACGTTGTATGATCTCTGACAGAGCTAGCTTGACATTCATACTGCAGCAGCAGGGGATGTAGGTAGGGGGTTCAATATCATAAGAGTGCACCCTGTATTTATTAAACACTGTAGCACTGCTGCTTTCAATATTCACCTGAGAACAAGGCTGGGAAGTTACAGAGTACATCTAGATAATAATATTTGCATTGTCTGGACTCACATTTCATTAGAGGATGAACAAAAAAAATCCTATTCATTAAATTTCAATTCATCTGTGTCCCAATTACTGGAATATATTAATGATTGGAGTGCTTGTTTTTTCTGAATTGCTCTAGAGTGATCACCGAAAAAGGAGGAACGTCAAGCCAGGGAGAGACAGAATGGCGAGAGGGGGGAGGAGGAACTAATCATCAAACTAGCAACAGAATTATCAGGCAGGAGCAACAGTGTGTCTATACCTTGCCTCCTTTACCTTTTACACACACACACGCCTTCTCTCCTTGAATTTACCATGATATCATAATTAAAGAGAGGGGGAAGGCTCATCAACATTTGGCATGTCAGTACAACTGCTGGAGCAGAGCATCGCCCAGCTGTCCCAAACCTTTTCGCCCTGTTATATCTGACTCGCAGTGAGTCAACAGGATGCCCAGGGGCCATTTCACGATTAACAGTTTCCATTCGTGTTTTGATTAAGCCTCAAATGTCATCAATTAGAGGGAAAAAGACAGCCCAGACAGCCTCCTCTTCGTTAAGGCGCAGTTAGCAAGAGGCAGTGAGTCACTCGCGCTCTTACAGCTGGGTTCGGCCCCTCACGCCATCGCCACAGGGGGGCCAGGCCACAGAGGCCCTTTGTGTACAAGCACACAGCTTTCTTACAAACAAGAAGACTATAGAATGGAATTAGGAGGCCTTGTGTGCTCTTCTTTACCCATTGATGCCTCGCCCACACAGGAGTCTTTACGGACACTGAAGGTTTTAAATTAAAATCTACTCCTGCTGTTGATGGGATGACACAATGGACTAATGCTGTGACATTTGCCCCGCCACTATGAAGCTAGTGTACTTGTGTGCTATGAATGATCATATGGAGTTGTATTTATGAGGTTATAATTTGAGCAGGAGGTCAGAGGGAGATAACATTCATCTCATGCGTCAGAAAATCAAGTGGCTCTGGCCACTTCAGAGAAGCACTAGATTGTGTACTACAATGCTGCTGCAGTGAGGGCAACTAATAAGCATTTACTTGCAGTACAATCGTAATTATAATGTATTACAAAACCATCATGGAAGACAAAAGACCAGGTTTTTAATAACATCAGGTCATATAGCTGAAATGGCAAATAAGAGGGAGGTGCATGATCAGAAACAGCTGATATTAACTGATTTTTTTTAGTTCAAATTGTACGAAGTAAATAAAGTAAGTCAAGTACTACATACTGCATTTATTCAATTGCTCATTACTTTGGCTAATAAAAATTGCTAGGAATCAGGGATGGGTATTGTAACCCTAATCCTTAACCTTACTTTGGGTATGTTTAGTGTGATTTCAAGCTTTTTACTTCATATAAAAGGAATTTGTGACATACAACCCCAATTCCAATGAAGTTGGGACATTGTGTGAAACATAAAAAAAAAAACACAATACAATGATTTGCAAATACTTTTCAATCTATATTCAAATGAATACTCTACAAAGACAAGATATTTAATGTTCAAACGGATAAACTTTATTGATTTTTGCAAATATTCACTCATTTTGAATTTGATGCCTACAACACGTTCCAAAGAAGTTGGGACAGGGGCAACAAAAGACTGGGAAAGTTGAGGAATGCTCAAAAAAACACCCGTTTGGAACATTCCACAGGTGAACAGGTTAATTGGAAACAGGTTTGTGTCATGATTGGGTATAAAGGGAGCATCCCTGAAAGGCTCAGTCGTTCCCAAGCAAGGACGGGGTGAGGTTCACCACTTTGTGAACAACATTGTTGAGAACAATGTTTCTCAACGTGCAATTGCAAGGAATGTAGGGGTTTCATTATCTACAGTCCATAATATCATCAAACGATTCAGAGAATCTGGAGAAATCTGTGCAAGTAAGCAGCAAGGCAGAAAACCATCATTGAATGCCCGTCACCTTCGATCCCTCAGGCAGCACTGCATTAAAAACCGACATCATTCTGTAATGGATATCACATGGGCTCAGGAACACTTCAGAAAACCTCAGGAACACTTCAGAAAACTTCAGTGAACACAGTTCGTCGCTCCATCTACAAGTGCAGGTTAAAACTCTGCCATGCAAAGTGAAAGCCATATATCAACAACACCCAGAAAAGCCGCTGGCTTCTCTGGGCCCGAATTCATCTGAGTTGGACTGACACAAAGTGGAAAAGTGTCCTGTGGTCTGATGAGTCCACATTTCAAATTGGTTTTGGAAATCATGGACGTCTTGTCCTCCAGGCCAAAGAGGAAAAGGACTGTCCGGATTGTTATCAGCGCAAAGTTCAAAAGCCAGCATCTCTGATGGTATAGGGGTGTGTTAGTGCCCACGGCATGGGTAACTTGCACATCTGTGAAGACACCATTAATGCTGAAAGGTACATACAGGTTTTGGAGCAACATATGCTGCCATCCAAGCAGTGTCTTTTTCAGGGACGTCCTGCTTATATCAGCAAGACAATGCCAAGCAATATTCTGCAAATGTTACGACAGTGTGGCTTCGTTGTAAAAGAGTGTGGGTACTAGATTGGCCTACCTGCAGTCCAGACCTGTCTCCCTGTGAAAATGTGTGGCGCATTATGAAGTGCAAAATACGACAACGGAGACCCCGGACTGTTGAGCAACTGAAGCTGTACATCAAGCAAGAATGGGAAAGAATTCCACCTTCAAAGCTTCAACAAATAGTGTCCTCAGTTCCCAAAAGCTTACTGAGTGTTGTTAAAAGGAAGGGTGATGTAACCCAGTGGTAAACATGCCCTTGTCCCAACTTCTTTGAAACGTGTTGCAGGCATCAAATTCAAAATGAGTGAATATTTGCAAAAAACAAAAAAAGTTTATCTGTTTGAACAATAAATATCTTGTCTTTGTAGTGAATTCAATTGAATATAGATTGAAAAGGATTTGCAAATCATTGTATACTGTTTTTATTTGTTTTATACAAAGTCCCAACTTCACTGGAATTGGGGTTGTATAATTGTATGCAAAAGTCCTGGTCAAATGCCATATGTTGATGTTCCAAGTGAAAACAAGTACACATCCTTAATAGAGAACATACTTCTGCATTTAACACACTTCCCTAATTTTAATGCACAGTCACTGTTTATTTGCTGAATTCAACATGTTAGGAAAAAAATACAACATAAAATTTGGCCTTTGCAAAAGTTATGGCACATTTTATGGTTTTAATTTTTCCAATTTGTTAAGCTTAGGAAATAAATAGAAAATGCATTAAAATTCACAGAAAATGTTATACTTAAGATTGCTCCCTGTAGAGGATATTTTCCTTAGGAGAAATCAACAAAAGATTTAATTTGACTGGGGCTCTTCAAACTTTCAAATATGACTTTATATGCATTCGTACTAGAAATGTGCTGGGACCTGTAAGATTTCCTTATAAGCCATTTCAGTAAAGCAAGGAAGCGCACATCTGCACAAACGTTAGACTGACTCATGAGCCTGGGTGTATATTAGTATATTACTAATATACGTTAGGTGTATATTATACCATATTAGTGTGCTTGGGTAAAGAGACAATAAACAAGAAATGGCTAATAAACATAGATGTCCAATGTTACTGTAAAGAAATCAGAATCTGCCACAAAATTCATGTTTAGTGCATCCCTTATTTTTTTCGTGTCACTTCAATCATAATAACCCACTGAACTTCAGGAGCATGATGTCTAGGGCAACTGACATACACACATGCTGCCAAGTAAACCCTCCCAGCAGGGAAGTGGACACTCACAGTGGCTATTAGCTTGTCGACGCAGTCCGGGGCCACGCTGTGCAGGTGCGTGAGGTGGAACTGCAGGTGGATCTTGTTGTTGAGCATGTCCTGGCACAGTGGGCACCGCAGCATGGGCTGCACCGAGTGCTGGGTCATCACATGCATCCTCAGTCTATTCAAATCTGTATTCGTGAACTTACAGTAGGGGCACTGGTACATCTGCCAGAGAGACAGAGAGAGAGAGAGAGAGAGAGAGAGAGAGAGAGAGAGAGAGAGAGAGAGAGAGAGAGAGACAGAGAGAGAGACAGACACAGAGAGACACAGAGAGAGGGAGAGAGAGGGAGAGAGAGAGAGAGAGAGAGAGAGAGAGAGAGAGAGAGAGAGAGAGAGAGAGAGAGAGAGAGAGAGAGAGAGATATTAGCCTCTCAAACGGAGCAGCTAAACAAGAGTAAAACTCGCCCCTCCTTTGCAGGGAGCAGAGGGTTAGCTGGAGAGGCCTGGCACACACTTCAAAGGCCTCTCATCTGTCAAATATCATATTGATTTTCCACCTTTTGCACAATTAGCGATGCAAGAGCAGGGGAAAAAAGAGGGAGAAATATAATCTTCAGGAAAAAAAGCATACATAATGCAAAAAGGCCAGCTTTATTCTGAAATGGCAAAAATATCCCAGGAGCTACATTCTAGCATATTTTCTTAATTAACAGGGAAGAATAATGAGCTTTTGTGAACTTCAAGAGGTCACATAGTGAACAATTTCAAGAACTTAAAATTGTTCTTTATACTTTAAATATATGCACGTTGTTCTCACCTGCTCTCCAGTGCTCTTTTCTGCCGTCCTAGGACGTTTGGAAGAAAGAGGGCTCTCTGAAGCCCCAGACCTTGAAGGAGGCCGCTTGGAGGGGATCGGTGACTCTGTCTGATCCCTCTCTGAATGGCTAGCTGCTGCTGCTGAACACACACACACACACACAAAAAGGGAAAGAGAAACCACACGTGAGTCAGGATAAGGCAGGCAGTTGGCAGTCAATATCAGAGTAAATAAAGGGCTTTACAAGGTCTTTTTCAAGTATAATATGACCATATTTATCAGTAGCTGAGTAGGCCAGCAAATGATCAGGCAACAAGCAGCTCCCCCTCCGACCCAGTGCTGTTTCCACTGCTCCGCCCATGCCACTGAACAGAGACGCGATGCGGGCGGTCTGACGGCCTGTCTCCACAAATGTTGGATCGTTAGGACATCAGACGCTGACATAGACGTCTAATCAAAACATTAGTTTGCCAGTGCGAGCAGCTTTGGCTTCCATGCACTCCCCAACACAGGCGTTTGAAGTGCCGCTTCAACTGATGGATTCGCCCAACTCCACACGACGCAAAAACATTTACGCACAACCTCGTCAGGTTTTAAGGTAAGATGCATCACTTCTAGTTCTTTTATCTATGTAGGTAGTAAGACCACCCCTACACTTCTAATTTCTACTTCTGGTATCATTAAACATGATATAACTAATAGGCCCCTACCTGTTAACCTAATAAATTACCTACTACCTAATAAATGTTTTTAAAAGTTTCTTGGTTTGGACAGACGGTTCTGGGGAAAAAAATACTTAAACTGGGAATCTTTGTATTGAGTGAAACTTTAAAAAGGTTCTTAAGCTTGTTTAGAACCCCTAAAGCATCCAGAGACCCCCTGGACTGTGCATTTCATGCGGCTTTGTGTAGGACAGTGCAGACAAAAGGTTGGCTCTGCAATCTAAACAAGGTACAGCAGAGAAAAGCTGCTATGCTAAAAGGCCAGATACAACCCATTAACATCAGCATGTAGCAGCCTGGCTAAGGCAGCATGAACCTACGGCATGCATTGTTGAACAAAGGATGGAGGAGAGTAGAAAGGGCAGTAATTGGCAGGTGCTTGCTCATCTTAAACTGAAATCCCTCATTGTGCTAGCCACAGACTGTCACCGAAGTCTCTAATGTGCTCTCCTAGCTTGGCAGAACATTACAAGCGGCTAATCCTTTTAATGCAACCTGCACGGCCATTAACAATGCACTGCACCCTCTTCTTCTTCTCCATCTCCACAGAGCGAGGCCAAATAACAAGAGGTTCATAGCTCAGCTAACCAGTGAGCTATTCCAAAGTAGAGAGAGAGCGAGAGAGAGAGAGCGAGAGAGAGAGAGCGAGAGAGAGAGTGAGAGAGAGAGAGCGCGAGAGAGAGAGCGAGAGAGAGAGAGCGCGAGAGAGAGAGCGAGCGAGAGAGCGAGCGAGAGAGAGCGAGAGAGAGAGCGCGAGAGAGAGAGCGAGAGAGAGAGCGAGAGAGAGAGAGCACGAGAGAGAGAGAGAGCGAGAGAGAGCGAGAGAGAGAGCGAGAGAGAGCGAGAGAGAGCGAGAGAGAGAGAGAGAGAGAGAGAGCGAGAGAGAGCTCTAGGTGCGGCACAACAGAGAAGCATGAGAGAGCTGATTTAAAAATACTGAGTTAAGCTAGGGGCTCATAAAGGAGCTAAATCCACCCAGAGCAAGAGAGGAACCACATGGAGCAGCCTCCAGTGGAAAGAATCCACTGTGAAACTTAAGATGCCCTCTCACTCCATGGCCCTTAACGAGGCTATAAAGAGTTAAATTTGGCCTGATTTGTCCAGTCCTGGAAGGGCAAATTGAGAGCAGGGGAAATGTGTGTGTGTGTGTGTGTGTGTGTGTGTGTGTGTGTGTGTGTGTGTGTGTGTGTTGGTGGGGGTGTGGGGGGTCAGGTTAAGCAGGGCTGACCACGCTCCTTCTGCAGACATTAAAGTGTCAGGTCCAATCAGGGCAGGGGCAGCTGAGCACCAGGCGCAGTGGGGGCCCCCTGCTTTGGGCAGAGCGGCCTGCTGCAGCTCCCACAGAGTCGCCACACCAGCCATCGTGGCCTTATTAGCGTCCAGTCACTGCCAATCCCATTAGACACGTCCACCAATACACAAAGGAAATGTTAAACAAAGGAACCTCCCATTCACCACCATTAACCTCCATGCTCTCTTGCTGCACTGTCCTTGCCACTTCCTGATCCACTCCAGTCCGCCCCGCCTCTCTCTCTGTCTAGCTCTCTCTCTCCTAAACTGATAAACTGCACCGTCTGCCTCTTTATATGCCCCTTCTCTGCTGCTTGTCCATCCACATTCACAGGGTCTTCAGCAGATCCCCTTTCAGGTGCTACCCCCTGTGCGAAATCCTAGCTGTTTTCCTAGGCCGTTCCCTCTCTGTCCGGGCGGAAATCCTCATCCATACAGAGATACACACAGAACAGAGCTAGGAAAAGCCATAAGGAGGCAGCTGGGCTAGGACAAACTACTGAAGGCTGCCATAGAGAGCTAGCTTTGGTAGAACTAACAAAAAGGCCTAGAATGGAGCCATTAAGGGCAACACTATTGTAGCACAACCATATATCTTCTAAACAGGAAAAAACACTGTTAATGTTTAAAACACTGTTTAAAGTAAGATAACAAGATTTTCTGCTTGCAGTTGTCTGGACCATCTCTGTTAAGATGGTTGGTCATGCAGTGTTCATGCAATGCGGCTGCTGTTTTAAAAAGGTTTAAAAAAATTAAACATTGCAAAATAGTCTCCAGGTTTTCAGCCTAACAGATAAAAAGGGGCAAAGCAAACAAATACAGTCTCATCACTGTTAGCCAAAAAACTTGTATTTCCAAAAATGGCAGCTTTTCAGGGGAAGGAAAAAAGATTTTTTCTTCACTTTCAATGTAAAACTTTATTCCAAGCAATTCTGGTTCATTTCTATCAGTTCATTCACCATGAAATTTTAACAGAATGTAAAAAGCAGCTGGAGATTTCAAATGTCAAAACGTGAAACACAATAGAAGAAATGGAGATACAAGGTTTTGTTCAAACAGTGAATGTATACACAGGGGCACATGAAAGCTGTGCTATTAAACATGAAGCTGTAGTAAGTTTTATTGGTAACACTTTATTAGGAGTGGTCCATTGTAGATGAGTAATACATTTTAAACAGATTACAACAACATCAGTGCAGTAGCAGTAGTGAAACATCAGAATACACTGAATACACTTAACCTCAACCCAATATCTAATCCTAAACCTCACCTTGGTCCTAATCCTAACCCTAACCCTAACCCCAACCCAAAACCTAATCCTAACCCTCATATGTTTCTGACATGTTCTGTTTTATTGGCCAAAGTGTCTTTGTAGATTTAATTTTTCGTGTTTCTAATATTGAGAGTTTGGATTTGCAGGTCTGTGTGATCTTTGGTGAAGCTGCCTGCACAGTTGGTACAGATGGAGAGAAGGGGGTATAGTCTACCCAGCCTTGGGTGCTGCCTCACCTTGTAACGCCCTGTTAGGACTCCATAAATCCATTCAGTTGTTCACTTAAAAAAAATGACCCCCCCCCCACCACCTCAATATACCATACTGTGACTAAAGTTTAGCCACCGTGACGTGTTTTCTGTTGTCAAGAGACAGAAGAGAAAAAAAAAACATATGGAGTCTACTGGAACAAAAAGGCCACCGATAAACAGAAAGAGGGGATTGTTGGATCATGCGATGTGTGTGTGCAATACGATTGGGCTGGCACAACACCACGGCTGACCAGGTCAGATCCATTAACTAAGACCATGACCAGAAGATAAGCTTTTAACAGAAGGAGCCCCAACACCCCCCACCCCCCACCCCCACCCCAAGGAGTGAGGGTGTGAATGCGTGCCGGGTTCAGGACAGGGCTAAACGCAAAGAAGAGTGACTTTGAAAGGACATATAAAAATAAGCTTTAAACATCCTTGGCGTTCTCAAGGAACTTTTTAAATATAAAGGTTCTAAAAAGAACAAAAGAACCACTTTAATTGGTTCTTAAAAGAATGGCTGAAAAGTTTCTATACCAATTATGCATTTTATTTTCATATAACCACAGGTCCAAGCCAAGGTGTCAAACTTCTGCAGGGTTCTTGTGAGGAAACAGCACCATTTCTTCAACGCTGAAGAACAACATGCTTTTATTTCAAATACATGTTTGAAGCTGTGGCTAAGGGCACCCCATAGCTTGATCCTCACAGCTCCTCCTACGCATGCAGTCCCTGTCCCACAGAGCCCTTCCAAAATCCTTTATGGTTCAATGACGTGCTCCTCTGATCCTTGCTTCACCACTAAACACTAGCCTCTCCTAACATTCAGAGAGCAACAACAAGGCCAGGACTTTCCTCTGACAGCGCAAAAGCCAAGACGAAAAAAAGTCTTAAAAGAAAGTCTTAAAAGTCAATTAGGTGATTATTAATTCATGGGCCTTTTCCGTAAACGGGAAGCCTTTGTGCTGGCGAGTCCCGTAAGTGAATTGGACTTTGGCACCTTCTCTCACCTCCTGGAGCTGAGCTGTATTTCTCAGCCAAGACAAGAGGAGGATGGTGGAGGTGGGGGGGGGGGCTTGTCAGCAGAGTCTTGGTTTGCTGGAGCGATTTAAAGAGCATGTATCTCTTTGAGGGGGAGCAGAGCGGGGTGTACTCAGAGATCGCAACGTAAAAGAGTGACTAACACAACACAGCCTGTGCTACTGGAGATCATCCAGGAATGCACAGCTGCCTAACTGTCACTAACCCACACGTCCTTGGGAAACAGTATTCTGAGAATGGGGGCTGACTGGGTGCTGCAAAAAAAAGGAGAGAGGATGGAACGTTTTCCCTGGCATGTTGGGTAGAAAAGCAGAAAAAGACTGCTGCACAGAACCAGTTAAGTCAGCGTGGGCGAAGTTCCACTGACAAGCAGGCCTGGGAAACTAGCATCGCACTACTTTTAGATTATTTCTGTTTTTTTTCCTGTTTTAATTGTAGCTTATTTTCAGGGCTGCCCACTTACGGGCCTATATTCAATGTTTTTGTGCTTATCTTTTTATGGCATTACATTAACATTTGTAAAATGTGTAAATTGGAACCTCAATCTGGATCAGCACTGTAACAGGTGTATAGTCGTGTGAAAAAGTTTGGGCACCCTTGGTCAAATGACATTTAGCTGCTTTTTTCAGTGAAAATATCTGCACATCTTCTACAGAAAACACACCTTTTCATGTTTTAATGCACATTTGCTGTTTGTTGGCTGAATTTAACATACTGAAAAAATGTAGACAGTGCAAAAATTACCAACAATTTCATTCTGTTATGCACAGTCGTACTTCACTATTAAGATTTTAACTACAAGGGTATACCAGGGATGGACTTTTTATGTGATGTATCATGCAGCCAGTGGCTCATATATAGGTATATATGCTCTTTATGTCCCTCTTTGCTATGTCCACATCTGGTGTCAAAATATCAAAGTCAGCCTCAGCATCCTCTAGTCAGACAGCAAGGCAAGACAGGCTCTTGTCAAATGCTAGGGTCTACACTTCTGCCACTGTTAGCCCAAACTGGATTCAGCGCAGTGTACCCACTGGAATCAGCAGCAACCAGACGCCTTGTCTCGTTCTGTGCTGTTCCATCGCCAGGACTCTTCCTCTGCTTCTACCTTCCACACCACACCAGGGGCAAAATGGCTCCCCCTCTCCATGCCCCAGCTCTTTACAACAAAAGGCAGACCAGCCGTAGGTCCCCTGGCAATTTAACCATTAATATGGAGGAGCAGGTTTAACTCCCCACCGCTACCAGTCATTCACTTTTAATACGCATGCTGACAAAAAAAAAAAAAAAGAATATTATCTCACTCTCCACCGACCCTCCCTCTCTTTTCTCTCCTTCGTCTTTTTAATCTACAGGCTGCCCTGGTGCCCTGAGCGACAGAGGGCTATATTCCATTTCACCTCATATTTCTCAGGTAATTACTCTGCATCAATTAATTTCAAATAAAGAAAATTACAAAGAAAGCCTAATGTCAAAGCAACTCCATATTGAGGCTCATCATAGCGTGCTATTCTTGGTGTATAAGCCGCTATTAAATGAAAGAACCACCTCCATGGCTTGGTAAGAAAACGGCTTGTATAGGCCCACAGGCATGACTGATACAAAGTCAAATTTAAAATAAAGGAATTAAAAGGCGATATTAATTAGCAGATGCGTTATTAATCTGCTGAGGTCTCTGCCAAGGCTTAAAAGCGACTTCACCTTTGGAGGACGGTGTGGTTTGCCCATTAAAATGCTCAGAAAGGCTCAGCCACACTTTACGCTCTATTAGACTTGAAGACAAATGTTTTCAATTTGATACACGACAAGCTCAATGTGCATGTGCAAACACAACCTTTTGTACACAACAATGTCGTATACACTAATGAAAGAGTTCTAAATAGTAAAATCAGACCTTTTCAGTATATTTCACATAAATGAATCGTAAAGCACTTCCAGAAAGATGGCATATAAAAAACATAAGCGAATTGACAGGCTCCCTCTTTATATTAGCAATTTACAAAGCCATAGTGATGTAGTCAAGTGACTACTTTGACAGCAAGCACATTTACTAGGATTATAACTCAGCACTACTTGATCTCACACAACCATACAACAGTGCCTATAAAATCTAGTGATGGGCATCAGAGCTGTGAAATGAAATTGATAAAGCAGAGCATGCAGTACTGGCTCTCTACATCCAGGGGGTGCTAATATACACAAGTGGAATCGGTGATGCGGCCCATGTATTTACCCTTTCTCTACCCCTTTCTTTCTCTTGTCCCTCTCTCTCTCTCTCTCTCTCTCTCTCTCTCTCACATACACTGTCTCTGGTATATCCAATCACAGCGATTCATACATTTAAGTAAATATATAAGAGAAAAGAGATGGGACCAATTTGGCTGGCTGCTGCAGCGGGTGTCAGAATGCGGATGACCTGCGCTGTAATATTATTTTTCCTCCTGCGCTCCAGCTCTTGTAATTTGAAAGTCAGGGACGAAAGTGTGGGGCGATTGGGGAGGAATTATTCATAAACCTCTATTGCTGAGGACCACAACACGCCCCCCCCCAACACCAACCCACCACCACCTCAATATTTTTCCACCTATATTGCAGCACCTCAATAGCAGCCCCCTCTAAACATTTATGTTAAACATGTCAAATCACAGTGTGGCAGCTCCTCCTCGGCCTTAAGTGTATTAACAATCACACTCGCCTTTATCCGCCCCACCTTGCTCACACCCTTATTTCCTTTCCTGGGTTTGGCTTTAATAAAGGCACCCCTCCATTTTACTAATGCTGTGCAGGCTAGGTGAAGGGTGTGGGTGGGAGGGGGCAGGCCTGGGCTTGGCCTTTTATAAATATTTCATAAATAGCACTAGACACTATCCCTGGAATGCTTATCCTGAAGGTGGCTGAATTGCAACATCTGCCAACACTGTATTTATTGCTTAAATAAGTCATGATTGCAACGCACCAGCTTAATCCAGTGTCTTTTCTTCCGTCTATCTGTCTGTCTGTCGTACTCTCTAACAGCAAATAATTACAAAGCCCCTCTCTGTCTTTTTTTCCCCTCCTTCTTCCCCTCTCTATGTGTGTGCTCCAAAGTGTCTGGTGTGTTTGAAGACAAACAAACGCAGTCTCTTAGCAGATGACACGCTTAACACATGCACATTCTACACAGACTCTCTCATGTCTTTCTAAATGCCTTTAATGAATTGTGAGGAGCACTGTCAGATAAAAAAGAGAGCTATCAGATTGACAGTAGCTTTAAATAGGAAGACGTCGCTTTTCTTTTCCTTTTTTTTCTTTACCTACTCCTCCTACCAAACCCCCACCACCCCACCCGGCCGCCTAACGCTAATGCTCTCTACCTGACAGCGACTGTCATTTGCAAAGCAGCCCTGTGTTTCAACAGCCAGGTTGCAGTGCATTTTTTGTGCTCCACAAAGAAGGAGAGGGAAAAAAAAGTTCAATAATCTTAATGACAGACCTTAATGACAGTGCGCTTCAGACGCGGCAGCTCAAAAATCAGCCCTAAATAACAGGTTAGCCCTGTCTGTAATGCAGCGCAGTCCGAGCGCAGACTTTACTGCCCCGGTGCATTCTCAGACGTGGCTCCAGCCAAAACAAGAGCGCCTCTGTTTACTGGATGCATTCCCCTGCTCTTCCTGCTCTCCTCGGGAGGGGGGGGGGGGGGGGGGGGTATTAAAGAAGACCTTCCTCACCGCTTCTCGCAGACCGCACTGTCCGTCAATCATAAAAAGCAGACTATAAATAGACAAATGAAGTGAGAAAATACACCAGGCTTCCATTAAACAGTACCGGTATGTGAGAGCACAACGCAGTCAGGTTTCTCACCTCCACTCCAGCCCCCCCCTCCCATCTTCCTCTTCCTACCCCCTTCCACCTTTCTTCAGACATCAAACAGCACCCTAGACCTGGCTCCCTAATGCACATGCTATTTTTAACTAAGTGTTTCTAATAAGCTGCTGGGAAGCCTGTGAATTTTTCATACGCAAGCATATCTTTCTTTTGTGGAAACACAGAAACACACTTATTTGGTGATTAGCGACTGACAGGGGGGAGGAAAAAGGAATTGAATATTCTTGTATCAAATTGCATGCCTTTCAGAGACAGACGCAGGGATCCTAATGTGAAGAGTCGTCTTCCTCTGCACCACAGGTATGATTGAATTATTAATCGCGCAGCTCATTTTAATGCTTTTTAAAGTGCTTTATTTTGATGTGTTAAAATATACTTTTAGCCATTTTTTCGGGCAGGCATGCATATCATTATTTCCCCCCATCAAAGGAGGAGTGCCACCCGTTCAAAGCGCACAAACAACTCAGCCTCATTTAAAATAAAAGTTGGAATATCAAAGACATTTTACACAGATTTGGCTTCAAACATGGCAATGAACTTTTTTCTTTTATTTTTTAGTTTTTCTCCCGCTGTACTTTCGGAATTATAAAAACGAAGACCATGCAAAAGGTCTGGACTGTATCTTTTCTACTTTTCTTTCCAAGCAATGGCTTTGGTGTAGGAACAGATTACAGTCGGTGAAGCTGTCCTCTGGAGCTTGTTGGGTGGAGAGCAGTTGAAACAGCCGCTTTCCTCTGTTTCTGCACAATACATGTCCTCAGTGTCTGCGGCGCTTTAGCAGGGCTTGAAAAATCAAACAACTCTATGCACATGCAGAGCGTTTCTTTGCTGCTCAGCTTTCCGCCGTGGGAGTTATCTATCCTACTTACGAGAGTATAGATAACTTAGGTATACAGAGGCTTCAGCAGCTAGCATACAGTGTACCTGTGTGGAATCACAGCTGATGCAACAAAGTCAAAAATATATGAAAATGATACAGACGTCATAGTGATGCAGAAAGAAGGGACACTACTGTTCATGAGACTTTACTTTTCACTCATAAGACTTTACTGTTCTCTCACAGGCCTACAATGTAATCTTTTGAAAGCTCTCCTGAGGAAGACTTCTTGTAGCATTTAAAAAAAGCAGAAATGCTCTAAAATAAACTAATAGAACAGTCAATTTATGGCTGTTACCATAAATACATCATATGCATTATTATCATCATATATGTATATTATCATATACAGTACTACTATGTTAATGTTATTAAATTATGTTATAATCATATTATGATGAATTACTGGCACTGAAAGTACACTCCAAAAAATTTACCAATGTAGTTTAGAAAAATATGGCAACATTAAACTTTATTTTGGTAACAAAGCCTGTATTCGCTATATGTTCTATCAGATTGAATAGAAATGTGTTCATAACATTTCTACGAAGCCTACAGTCCTGCTACTGTAAATCACATGGGCAAAAAAGAGCAAAGACTGGCTATCAGATGTGCTCAGCCTACAGGCTCCAGGCCCTCACTGCCATCAGTGCACATCAGCAGCATGGCAGCAAATTGAGAGCAAAGCACCACTGAGCTGAGTTCCCACTTCTACAGGCCTTTGCCCGTAGCCCAGGCTCAGGTTCAGGGTCCAAGCCCCAGGCCCCAAGCCCCAGGCCCCAAGCTTCAGGCCTGGCCACCCTCTGTGGCTCAACTCAGACCCCAGACCTCCCTCCAGCTCTGCGACCGCAAACAGGGCAAAAACAGATTTACTGCCTGATTTACCCCTTCACCCCGTAACCACACCTCTCACTGCAACCTAACACCTGCACCTGCCACCCCCCTACTCCCCACCTCCTCTGCTTGAAAAATAGCCCTATCTGATAGCATTCTTCAGTGTGCGTGTGGGGGGTGGGGTAGTGTGGTCACATGTGCTAAGACACATGGCAGTGCTGCAACTCTGCCCACCGGCCATGCAGAGCCCCAACTAGTGTTTTTTTGTCACTTAGTCTGATTAGCCAAATTAGGGCTAATTTATCAGGCAATTCCAGTGAAACTAAGATCCTCCACAGTGAAAAACTGAATAAACCTACTGAGTTGAAAGTTTGATTCTGGGTACTTGGAGAAAAAAGCAGAGCCACGTTTAGTTAAAGAGCTCTGAAATACTTGCTGGCAAAAAGGTGCAATTCGTTAATGAGCAGAAACGCACACAAACGGAGGCCAGGAATAAAAATGGTTCTTCAGGATTCAAGAAAAATAGACACCTTAGCCCCTCCCCCTCTTATATGACTCTCCCCCACACCATCGCCCTCTTAAAAAGTCCCCTCCTCCTCGCCTCCATCCCCCTCACCCATTCAGCTGAGCTGGAAAGCGAGGCCTTACCTGTGCCTTTGGTGAGCTCCTTCTCCCCCCCACTCTCTCTGTCTTTGGTTTGGTCCTCCTGGTCTGTGGTGGTCTCGCTGGCAGCCTCCACATCCTCACTCAGCTCTCCTGAAGGGGGAGGAGAGGATGGGGATATGTAAATCAGCCCTCCATCAGAATTGGTGGAAGCACTTAAAGGGACGGCACCGTTTTTTTTCTATAGGAGCGTAAGACAATTACACTCACTGTTTGTGAGGCTATGAGACAAAGAGGGTGGGCTCAACTCTGTCCCCACCCATGCTGCATAAGTAACATCCAGGCTTTTAATTGCATTTGATTGTTTTTTTACTGCTGCATTAGAAAAATGCATCTGTATTTTGTTTTCCTTTTTCTAATTAATGCATAACTTGATTATTTTTGTTGTTTTTATAATTATAGCCATAGTTACTGCTATTATTTTTATTGCTGCCTTTTTTTTTTAAATGACCCTCAACTCCAGGGTTATAATTCTTCATTTATGCAGGACCATGACACAAATATCTTTATGGCTTCCTCTGTTTAATACGTACATAAAACTGCAGAAAAACCACACACATGTGGTAGAGACATACACACATTTTCCAAAGCGGTCCCAAGTATGCAGACAGGAAAAGTAACTGTGTGAGAGTTTCAACAGGGGAGGGTCTCTCTCTGTCTCTCTGTCTCTCTCTCTCGTACCTCTTGCCATGATCATAACTGCAATCTCAAGCTTGTGAGTTTGGCAGAACAAAACCTCCTATCTCCAAAATGGTAACTTTAAAGTAGAAGGAAAAAACCTACTCTACTTTTAATGTAAGTCAATGGAACCAGACTTTTCTCCAAGTTATTTTGGGCTGTTTCATTTGATCCATTCATCATGAAATTAATACACAATTTAAACAACAACGGGCATTTTCAAATTATGTCAGAAACTGAAAAATGACAAAAATGGAGATACAAGGTTCATATATATGAAGTAATATACAGTACTGTGTGAAAATCTTAGGCACTCGAGACACATTTTCAAAATCTATTTATCTGTGTAGTATGGGTTTACCTGTTTATTCGCTGAGAAAAGTGTTAATATTTGAATAAACCAAATTTATAGAATATTAATTAATAATGATTATATATATATATATATATATATATATATATATATATATATATATATATATATATATATATAATAGTGATTTTCTGGATGTTGGTGTGTTTGTTGATGTAATATTTAAAACCGAGCCCACAGTTCATTCTGTTTTGCCAAGTCAAATGCAGAAATCCCCTGTAACCATCTTAAAAGCCCTCTGTTCAATATATCAGGCCATTTGAAAGCAGCAAACTCCCAACAATGGATCTCCAATAATGCCATGTGTAAGTAAGAGAGAAGATGCTGAAAAACAGATAATAAAATGGGCATCAATCTTTTTTTATTCCTCCCCTGTGCCCCCCCAGTGCCCTCTTTCCTGGGCTGTGTTTGTTTAAAAGTAGTGTGGCAAGCACACTACCGCCATTGATTTGACAACACTAAAGTCTGGGCCAGTCAATACACCTTATCAGTTATTACACAAGTCAGCTAATTCTCAGCAAATGTACTTAAAATGTTCTTTTGAAAATGCCCCCCTGCTCTCTCCACTCTATCAGGTGGGCTATTGATATATCGACAGGGCAACAACGGCTACTGAAATCTCCTGCTCAAATATTCATCCCATGTGGTTAGTGCAGCCGGCACAAAGGCTATGTGAGATCACCGCTCCAAAACTTAAAACAGGTTTTACCGTCCAATAATGTTCCAGTCTCTTAAAGACTGAACGTGCAACCTGAATCCCAAGCCTCAGCTCAAAAAGCCACCATATAAAGCCATTAAACTTTATATTCCTGTGCTTCGTCTGGATATGGCTTCTACAACCGTTAAAGAGTCCAAAATCAAACACCTTTTTTTTCCTTGTGAGAACAAGGAATGGAGTATTTCCACAATGTTCTGGCCACAAATCTCTTACTGTGAGTAACTAATAACATCAACTTTACCCAGTATTTCCATCTTCTTGAACGTTCTATATTTCTGTACGTGCATTAAAAATAAAAGGTTCACACAAAAAAAACAAAAAAAACAAAACACATGGTTTCCTGAAGAAGCTTTCAGTTGCATGGCTTCAACTGATAACCATCCATTGTACTATCAGCTTGTGCGGAGCAAAGTAAGCCTCAGCATTTGCATGGCTTTGTGTGGATTCGCCATAAAAAAGTGCTAATCTGTGTTTCGTTCAGCTGTTTAAATTACTGATGCGCCAGGCGAGAAAGGCTGGGGCAATCGCTTCCCAAAGCTCACAATCAGTGTGCTTTTTAAACTGGAGCATTTCTTCTAGGCGAAAGAGTAATTAAAGATGATAAGACTAATGCTACAACAAAGAGCGTGCCATCCTCAGGCTACAAGGTTGCGCGATTGCCTGTGCTTCACTCCCAACACTGAATCCCTTCCTCAACATTAACTAGAACATCCTTCTTTTTCCAGCAGAAGTGTGAAACAAACTCGTTCCTGAGCGCGCCGGCCTACATGTTTCTACATTACTGGACAGAAGTCACTAAACAGATCCACAGCGTTCAATAAACACTGTTGCCCACTCCTGTTTTGAAGTCGATCACTGCTGTTCTAAAACAATAGCTAACAGCTAGGCAGCGCTAGCAATGCCAGGTTCGATATTGCTCTCCTCCTGCTCTTCTCGTGTTCTGTGTGGAAGAAGCACCTTCAGCTCAGCAAATGATGCTGGTATGGATTACATTGTTAGGCCTTATTGCTCAGGGCGGACTGATCCTGTGTTTAAGTGTATTTAAGTGGAATGACTGGCTCTCCAGTAAAAGCGCCCGTTTAAGTGTTCCCCAGATCCCAATAGCTTATGCTATATATATGACCTTTATTCTTTCATAAATGTGCATGTTTCTATTATGTTTCCAAGGCAACTGGTGATTTCCACATTTATGCTGGCTGTCCTCAGCTGGCGAGGAGGGTCTAAGCCATGGGGAAGCAATGAGCTAGCTTTAGCACAAGCCCAAGCCAACCAGCACTTGCAGAAATCCACCTCAGCTGGGTGCAGCATTAGAATATGCCAGAGAAGGAGAACCCACCAGATTACACAATGATCCTACAAGCATGTTTTACACCTCTGGATGAGCTGTGTGTGAAAATGTTAGCTGTCCTTCTTCTGTAAAGTTTCCATTTCGAAGATATGAGGTTTTCTTCTGACATTCAAGTTCATTAGAGCTCACGCTGAACACAGCAGCTGTCACCTTAACTTTCCCCAGGCTGGTCTCTATTGGGGCGCCCTGCTCTTTCTCTCTCTCTCTTTTTTTTCGCCCTCTCCCTCTCCCTCTCCCCACCCTCCACAGCACTTCTTCATTTAGTTTTTTAATCAAGATATATGACACTCTCCCGCCGCACCTCACCCGCTAAACCCCCATAATATATGCAGAAATGTAGACATTTAATTCCAGCCGCGAACTACATCTTTAAGTGGCAAATGGCTGCGCCTATCCCTCATCTCATCTGCCACCGCACCACACAATGATTAAACCCGGGCCAGCCATAATTAATGAAAGGTCACAAGTGGCCTTAGAGTAAGGCTGCGAAATGGAGGGACGCGCCCACATGCAGTCACAGATTACAACTGGAAATAGATTGGGAGGAAACACTCAGAGCTATGGCAAGCGGGTCCATTCTGTAGCCCAAATTCTGAAGAGAAAAAAAAAAAAAAACGTAAAAGGACAACAGCCCGAAGGTTAGCTTTTCTAATTAATCATCCTCATTAACCCTCCTCATGCAACGATGTAAAATTTTTAGCTTTAATCTAATCATGCAAGTTGAATGAACCCAGTGGAAGAAATTTCAACATTCGCTGTTCGGCAAAGGGATAAAAATGACCCCAGCGCATCAACAGACAATCATGAAAACGTAGTGTAATTTTGCACAGAGGACGTAAAATTCAGACAGTCCCTACAGACAAAGAAACCTGCGCAGGATGAGTTCGCATGAGGAGTTGATGGAGGCAGAAGAATATTCTCAGCCCTCGTGCACATGCACCTACACACACTCACACACACACACACACACACACACAAGCTCTATGTATTCCCTTCTGCAGGGTGTAGGGGCTTAGAAGGACCTATAGGTGTCACCCTATACAAGCTGGGAAGAAGCAAGGATACACACACACACACACACACACACACACACACACACACACACACACACATGTAACGGCTGGAAGGAGGGTTAGAAAGGCACAGACAGATACAGTACATGGCTAGGGAGAGGGAGAAAAAAAGCAAGAGAAATATGTGGAGATGACAAAAGCAGATGCTGGGCAGGAAGTGAGCTGCTGGAGATGAGGCTCAGAAGACAGTGCGATTACCTTCAGATGAGGCCCAGCAGCCTTCAGCCTTTTCCCCAGAAGAACAGTGATTACACACATACTAATCACACTGACAGGCACAAACCGCCAAATAAATAATACAGGCTACCCATTGCTCCGTTCTTTCCAACCCTCAGTGGCTCAACCGAACAACCAAGCGTATGTGTTTTCATGCAGGAACACATCGTATGCCTCTACTGGAGGCTTCCAAACCTTCAGAAAAGCCTGTGAAATGAGTATGTGTTAAAGGGAAGCGTACCTGCAAAGTGCCCCAGTCTTCCACCAACTCATCTGAGGGTTTTAGCATAGCACTGCGAGGCGGTCTGAGTGGCTCCTCGGCCTGGTTGCGTTTTCCCCACACTTCATCCTTTCTTTTCTCCCTCTAACTTTCCTCTGCTAGCCCAGCATGGAGCTCAAGTCTAGCTTTCTGGAGTCTGTGTGGAGGCGCTAGTTCCTCTCATTAGGATTATTGAGGCACTAGTTATCGTTTGAACCAGGTGTCACTGTGCACTTCCCTGTAAATCTGCAGAGTTTGACCCCCCCCAACCATTTTCTCTTACTCCTTTTTTATTTAACCCCTATTTCTCTCTCTCTCTCTCTCTGTCTCTCTCTCTCTCTTTCTTCTGGTGTCCCACTCCGGACAGCTTCCTTTTTCTTTAACGCTGCGCTGTCGGATAAAAAACCAATCGTATTTCACACCTCACAGACTCTATCTCTCTTGCCTACTTCTACCTTTTTTTTCTTCTTTTTTTTGGATAAAGATCCCCCCTCTTCAACCCCTCAACAACCCAACCCACCCCCCACTCCCCCCATTGCATCCCCCCACCCTATCCACCCTATCCGTTCCTGCACCCCTTTCCCCCATATCAAAGCTGGCCTGACTCCGGACCGGCCGCTGGAAAATGAAAGTGACAGAAGGGGTCCGCAGGACAATGGGGGCACAGGCCCCCGTGCTGGGGGATTTCATGCATTTGGTCTCTCCTCATATCAGCAGCCCTGCGTCCCATCCGCATGACTGCCCCCCCAAATACACACCTACACACACACACAAACACAGAGACCCTGCATAGGGTTCCCCTCAAAACTATAACACAGAATGCTACTCACTGTCCTACACAGTCCTGTCTTAGTTTCTGGAAAACATCGATGGATGTCCAGCAGTCAGTGTGGCAAGGCAAAGCAAACCACAGCTTGACTATGTGAGCAGAGTGGACGACCCAACCGCATAATCACACCAAACAGACCAAACACCGTCCACCCCAGCACTGACTATTAGACTGCGCTACATTCATTAAACAAAGATTCCTAAATGGTACAGTACTAGGACAACCCTTAAATTGGCATAGATCATTTGTCGAGGCAGAGGCGGGTAGACTATCTTAAATCCATACTCAAGTAAAAAAGTAATTTCCACAAAACAGCTTGAACAGAAGTACACAAGTATCAGGTTACAAAAATACTCAAGTACTGAGTAACTTATAGAACTACAGTGGAACTTCTTTGTACATCCAGCATCTATTAGCAGAAATTCGGCTTTATTCTCTTCTTTTTGGAGTCCTTTGCATCTAAAATAATGCCATAAACCTTGGAAATCAGTGGCTTGACCAAATGCAATGCGGTACAGATGCTGTCACCAAAATAACATGATGAAATTAAACACACAAAAAAGGAATTAGTAATGAAAAGTACCTAAATGTGAATGATTAAGATGCAAAAAAGGTATGTTTTTCCTAATTACTATATTTGAGTAGAAGTATTTAAAAGCATTTTAAAATCCTCAAGCAAGTATAAATCCAAAAAACTACCTGAGTACTGAGTAAATGTTACTAGTTACTACCCATCTTTGTGTGGAGGTTATTTAAACTTTTTAAAAAAATCAGGTTTTTTGATTTTCACGTTTACAGAATTGGTTCTTTCACAACTATGTATTAAAAGTCTCTTTGTAAAAGTGCTTCTTCTATGGCACTGCTTTAAAAACCCCTTGTTTGTAAAAGTATACTCGTAAAAACCACAAGAAATACAAAAAAAGTACATAATCCCAGTTGGAAAAACATGTAAATAATTTCCCCACAGAATATTTATGCTGAGCTCTGGTCCTGCTTGTAAATGGAGGCGAATGGAGTTCACATGGAGCAGTGTGCAACATATTGGGTAAAGCCCCCTGCCACCATAAACACAGCGCATGAGTCACGCTTAGAGACTTCAACGTCACAGAGCAACAACGCAGTCCACATGCTGACCACACTGCCTAACAACACAGACACCCCTCCCACTGCATCTCTTACACACACACACGCACCCCTACAACCATTACAGCTTCAGGTTCCTCTCTCCACAGGACCCTCGTGTACTTTCTCCTCCACACACACACACACAGATACACATACCTCTCACACATAGTAAGGAAAGAAGGCTACCTTTCTGGTCCTGACGGCTGCGTTGTGTGCTGGATTTCCGAGCCGGCTTGCAGAAGCCATGCGGCTCGTTCCGACCTGGCCCTAGCGTGACCCCTGTATCTAAATGTGAATGAATACTTTGTGTTTCTGCAGGGCTGCAGGCAGGAGGGGGAGGAAGAGGAGGAGGCAGGAGAAGGAGGCGGGAGGTGCGTAGAGGAGGAGAGATAGATGGCAGGAGGAGGGAGAGCGAAAGGACAGTGAGGTGGAGTGGGGTAGGAGGCTAATAACTAAAAAACTTTAAACAGCAAGTTAATCACAAACAGCAGGGAAAGCTCACGCCGCCCTAGAACAATTTGGCTGAGGGGCGCCCCATCCCCCCATCCGCCCCGTCTCCCACCGCTCCCCAATTCACCAACCCAACCCCTAGAACACAACACCCCCCTTACCATACCCACGGGCCCAGTGCAACACTTAATTTGACCTCCCCCACAACCTTTCAGACGGAATTTGTTTTAGCAATAATTATTAGGCTCATTTATACATGGTCGCACTGCATCTCAGACCTGGTAACTTAATAAGTAATACAAAAAAACCCCCAACATTCTCAGCATCTGTTATCTTTAAAAAAAGTTAAAAGTGCGCATTCATCCTAAAACGTTCCACACAATCTGAGGCTTAGTTTAGTGTTTTGAAATAACAAAAACAAAAGATTACAAGATTTCTTGTCATAATGACGTGATGTCATTATAATATCATTGCAGTCATATCAAAAACTGATTTATCAGTTTTTATTCTGGTATCGCTGTGTTTGGGTAGCCTGCTCTAAAAGCTTACCTTGCATTTCATTTGGATTCAACTAGCCATCTATTATATTCACCTTAATATACCCAAACCTCAATCCAAAACCTTAGCCTAATGCTCACTTTAGCCCTCAGCCTAACCCTGGTCCTGGTCCTAAACCTAACCCTAACAATCTTTCGCTAGACTGCTTGTTAATAATTTGAACATCTACAAATGGACAAATATAAACAGCCTAAAATGAATTGGATTCAATTAATTTGCATTCAAATTTAATTTCTGAGATGTAGTTTTGTGAATACATCCACAATATCTACCTTTTCTAAGAAGCCAGCTCTTGATTTGAAAGCCGAAGCATGTTGAAACCAAACCAGACTGTTTAACCAATTAAAATTCTTGTTATAAACAAAGGCTTATTTTCAGTATAAATAGCTTATTTTCAACTGCATGGGCTACAATGCTAAGTATTCTTCGGTTATAGATACACTGGACATTTAAAAGGTTAAGACCTTTCTGCAAACTCTTCGGTTTCACATGAAGAGAATCATACTGCCAACTCAAGACCATTATATTCTGAAAATATAGGTTTCCTATGACAAAACGACGAGTTATAATAATAGCACATGTTTAACAGAGTGAGCTCCAGTACAGGAAACATTAGGCTAATTAAATGTATTAAGTCTGGGATCATGAAACGATGGCTTACATCCAGTCTCACATCAGTACTCTTTCACGGCCTTTTCACGACTGCCTAGATAACAGGACCCGTCCCAAGACATCGCTCAACATACCGCCCTCCACTAAATAATAAATCAAAAGAAATTACTGTCATTACCTAACTTATAAGTCAAAAGGTTGCTAACTATAAGAAGTGGGTTAGCGTCAGAACACTAGACTCCTCCCACTGCCCCAGCGAGCTGCACACACACACTCACAGACGCATATACACAAACACATAAGGGCCATTAGGCTGTGTTTGCCAGCAGCCTTCCAAACACAACACACACATTAGCAACGTTTTGTATGACTGTGCTTTTCGCTGTCCTGCTCTGTAGTGGCCTACAAGGACGCTCTCATGCCTTGAGGATATATCCCTGCACAAAGGGACTGACCAGACAGACCAAGCCTCTATTACCCACAATACATTGCACTCATACAGCCACCCCCTCATTCTGAGCCATCGCACTGCGAAAGTTACCTGGGAAATATTGCACAGCGCTCACTCCTTTTTTCAGACATTTGTTGTCTATGTTGCTCGCCCCCTCTTTCTCTCTCTCATACACATCACTGACTTTGCCTCTTTCGAGATATTAAGTAAGGGGGGTGGAAGAGGAAGGGGAGGATAAAAGGGGAAGGGGGGGGGGGATCACCGTTGTCATGAAGGGCAATCACATCAAGTCTGAAATATTCACCAGTGGCTTGGAAAATGCGATGGTACAGTTGTGACAGCCTAGTGAGCTCCCAACCCCCCTCCCATGCCCCCATGTGGGATGGAAGCATGCTGATGTATTGTGTGTATTGATTCCTCATTTGAAGAAAAAAAAATAATAATATAATAAAAGATGCATAAAAATCACATAACCTGAAACTGTCACAGCTCTTTTGTTCATAGCTCATTTCTCCCCGTTTTTGGCTTCGGACACGCAACTGCCTTTAATCAGCAGGTAAAGCGTGCACAAACCATCTTCTCTGTCCCGCACACACACACGCAAACACGGACACACGCACGCACGCACACGCACACACACACACGCACATACAAATGCTCAATGACACTACATTCATGAGTATATCTTAAATATGAAATTACAGACCCTCAGTGATATTTGTGAACACATGACAAGCACACCAAATGTCCCTAAGAGCACACAAACGTCCAACTGACCCATCTAAGCTCTGCTCACGAATATGTTTGGTTGTTGTGAGTTGTAAGGCTGGAAAAGCCTGGGGTAGACGATGCTTCCTGCCTGGTGCTTCTTGCCAGAACATGCCGCATTTCAGCCCAAGCCTTTTGGCTTGTGTGGTGACTTGCAATGGAGATTTTTAAACTTTCTTTTTTCTTTTAACAAACCTGTTTGGTCAACATGGAATAAAACAAACTGAGTTTTGTCAGAATTCGCTGTAAACTGTGAACACTGCATTAGAGTGATGCAATGGTGTGGTGACCACGGCGATCCACACTGTTTTTCGGTACTGAAGCACGTATGTTAACTGCAAATACAATGTATAGATGATAAGCATGTTTCTATTATTATGGCCTCAAATTCTTATTTCTGCCTAGTATATTCACTGGCTTCATGGTCCATGCAGTCTCCAATCCTATTCATCCTAATGAATTTAGGTTATACTTTAGATTAGCACTAACGTTGATTTTCCTATTTAAAATGAATACTACACCACCGTGCTGGAACTACATAACAAGTAGCTAAACTAGGTTGGAAACAACAACAAATTTGGAAAGGTTAGCTCAGTTACATGACAAAAGAGCTGCATTCAATATGTCAGAGTGATCTTTCACACAAGCACAAACTGAATATCATTTGTAATCAAAAACATGCCCTGATTGGCTGTATTTGTGTGGTGTGCTGTTTCTCCTCAGGTCGAAAAGCGAACAGGATTTTTGCCCATGTTCTGTAACCTAGTTCAAGCTCACAACTACTAATGAATGTATTTGTGGGAGGAGCGTGGCCAGATCACCTGGGACATAATCATATTTAAACTATTTTGCCTGTCTGAGATGTACTGAAAACACCCTGCATCTCCAGCTTTAGTGACCTCCATTGATCGGTGAGCATCAAGGGCTCTGATTGATAACTACAAGTAAAAGTTTAGACTTTTAGAGCAGGCAGGTATGCATGTATAAGACCGAGCCTGTCCATTAACGGCTCCTTATCTGTTTACATTTCTCTTTGGACAGCGCCGGGCCGTACAGTGGTCCATCTGAAAAAGATCCTCCACCCGTCGATTTATCGAGTGCAGGTATTTGCATATCTTTGTAGTGCATCCATCTGGCCGTGGACCACTCACTGGAGGTGTTAGCTCAGAAAATCAATGTGGCCGTGGCTGAATGTATGTAGCGTGTAAAAGTGTAGATGTGTGAGTTTGTGTGTGTGTATGTGAATGTGTGAGTGTGCTGCTCCTCATGGGTCCCATGAGGCCAACCTAAGCCAGGTCCCTATGCTGCGAAATTAACACACACACACACACACACACACACACACACACACACACACAAACACACACACACAAAGCTACCCTCCCCATGGCTCTGACCCTTGCTGTGCCCAGCATTCGTTCGGCCAGTTCTGCTCCCGCCCCGCTGCCCACTTGTTTATGAGAGCGCGCCGGCAGATAAAACAGAATTTCCAGGGGTTATGAATATGAGATTGGTTAATCAATTTCATTTTAAGGAATCTAAGACAGGAGCTGGTATTGATGTGTTTGCGAACTGATGTTCGTTCTTACCAGAGAGCGCACAGCATCCCGGCATGTGAGTGGTTGGGGGGGTGGCGGGGGGGTGGTGGGGTGGGGGGTGGTGGAATGCACTCATTTATGGAACCTGTGACAACTGACCACACCTACTATGTTTTTTATTTTGCAGTTGACCATGTCAGGATCTGAGGTCATATGTCCTATATGTAGTAGAACTTTTAAACTGTACACATGTATAAAGCCTTGTATATATAAATGTAGTGATGTAACAATTCACAAACATAATTTGAGTCAATGCATTATGTATGGTGGCATCTTCAGTCGATAAATTATAAAATACAGCAAAAACTAGGAGTAAATGAAAGAGCCTTACTTTACTATGTCAGTGTTTTTATTTTAAGCATTCAACGTTATTATTATGATATTCCTGATCTAAAGCTCTTACAACAGGCTAATATGTTAGCCCTCAAGTTAACAGACTAATGACATGGAAGTCACAATACAACAAGTTACACTGTTATACAAGGCAAGTGAATTTGGACCATTTCTAGCAATACATTCGTCAAAAAAGTTTGCACAATGTAGGGCAGCTTGTCTTAGTGTTTTCTCATATGACAATGTATGTAACCATGTAACAACAAAACATTCCAGGCCTAACCCTAAACCTCCTTCTCTCCTCCTGACCTCCTGATGTTTGCCCTTTCAGTTGTAAAAAAAATTAAACATGCAAAACAACAAAACAAGAATCATGTTGCTGGGCCTAATTTTGTAGGTTTTGTTTGGTCTGTTTGGACATTTCTGTCCTGCAAATGACACAATAAACAGAGAAGCAACAACAAGAGCTGCTTAAAGCTCTTGAGGGAGTGGCCAGAAATCACAGAACCTCATGAGACCAAAAGCAGAAATCCAGCCACGATGCGCAGCGTGACCAAGTGGCCTCACTGAAAAGCTTCCTTCTGCAAACGCAGCCCATCATTACAGTTCCACCCCTGGCTGCCGCTAATAGCAATCCACTACAGAAATCCAATGATTACATTGTGCAGGCACTCTAAAGCGTCCTCGCCACCACCACCAGTTATTGAAGAAGAAAAAAAAAAGACAAAAAAGGAGGGGGGGACTCGCTCTCAGTGAACTTTCTAATACAAATCAAACACTCGCTGCTCTCTTTCTCCATTTGTCTTTTCTTTCTGTCCCTCTTTGCATAACCCATCCATTACTTTCACATGAAATATGAAAAGGCAATATCCTCTCCCTGTTTGTATTGAAGCGTAATGCGATTGTGTTGTCATTTATAGGAAATAATCGCAAACCTCTCTTTCATTTTCCAGTTCAAATAACCATGAAAAATTAGCCTGCAATGTCAGGGGGAACAACAAAGGGACACGCTTAGACTATCGCACCAACACCGCGCTTGACATTTCTCCTTAATAGGAAAAATCGGGTGGTTGTTTCTATCTTTTTCTTTACAAAAACCGCTTTGCTCATTCTTAATTAAAAAAAAAAAACAAAAGTTCTGCAATTTGATCTGGATAAATCTCTCTTCTTGCTTAGCCTGTTATGGCAGTAGCTTGCTTGGGTTGACAGAGACTTATAATTGAGTTGTGGGGGTGAGGGGGTGGTGGGGGGTCATCCCAACTCCCCCCTCTGTCACATGATTACACCTTCTCTTTACCAAGAGAAACCATCTTCATGCTGTTCTGTTAATGTCCCCCATCACATTGGGGACACAGTCTCTTTGGCTACCATCGTGCAGCTTGATAAATTATTCAGCAGCCATCAGATGCCCCGGCAACACAGCAATCACCTCTGAAACCCCCAGAATCCCAGGATTTGCCCTCAGTCCATCTCAACTGGAAATGTAGTTGAGTCTCAGAACAGCTGAGAAACATCAACAACTCTGCAATCTTAGAAGTGAAGGGTTCTTTGGAGCGATACCATGGAGGACTCGCTGTTCAATGTACAGTTCTGTAGCCTCTTAAACTTCTTGGGACCACCGGTGGTTTCAAAACGCACTCTGTCATATTCTGCATAACTTTCCTATTTCATAAGCTACATTCAGAAGGTGGGCATCGTATGAGGCTCGAACTGTCTTCTTTCCAGTCAAATAGATGGTGATGTCCTTTTAAACCCTTATAATAAAAGAAGCTGAACTGAAAGTCGACCCGTTTTTCCACAAATCTGGGCTATAAACTATGAACAGACGGCGTCTCTTCAGTGATCTGCTCTGTAAAAATAACTTTTATAAAATACAAAGTGCGTCTGAGATTTTTGGCTTTCAACAGTAAATTGTAAGCATGTAATAATATTTGTAGATCATTAAACACATGGTCTGTTCATTTGTGGGGAGTTTTTACAAAAATAAATGAATAAATAAATGAAAAAAAAAAAGTACATTCATTTCATGCAGTTATTGAATAATTTGCCTTAGGATTTGTTCATGTAAATTCAGATGGACAAACCAAAATACACCCTGGAGAATAAGAGGCTTAGAAAGTAAGTGAAGAAACGCTGTACAGTTTAAAGATGTAAAGGTTTTATACCAGCTATAGTTACATTACTAAACCGTTTTCCAAACCAAGAGCCATTTAGTAATCTTTAAGAGTGCACTGTGCCACTCTTACTGAGAAGTGCAGGCACTGCAGAAGCTCTGAGCTTCAGATCTGCCCATCTACAGTGATATACAAACTAGTAGTAATTGGATTGCTAGCCGTGGAAGGTCCATAATGATGCTTAATAGACATGCATTGTTTCTCCACAGTAATTATGCATAACATGATCAAGCCCCATCTCTGTTTTCGGATGTAATTATTATAGATGTGTTTATCTGGCTAACAATTAATATTTGTTTGCATTTGCACAAGTGTACGTCCCAGTACCTATATGTGCTCTGACAACCATACTGGAAATGCTGTACTTTGGAACTCATGCCAAATGAACAGACAAGCCAATTTTTACATAATTAAAATCTTCAATGCTGCTCTCCCGCATTTTCATTACAGGGCTGCAGAGCACATTTAATCAAGGAAATTATGTGATAAAATGTACAAACAAAGTGAATTTTTAAGGCTTAGGATAATCTGGCATGTGAACCCTCCATAGGAAGTAACTGCGGTAACTGCTGTGATAAAAGTATACAAAAGCAGACAAACATAAATGTGGCTTACGATAAAAGTTCACTTCAGCTAGTTGTTTCCATGCCATTCCTTTATGCAGCCCAAATTCTTCAAGCTTATAGAGGAGAATTGAATATTTTTGTCACATCTCAGACAAATGAGGTGGGTAAGAAAGCAAAATGCGAACGCGACAAAATGCTATTCAGAAGCATCTCTGTTTCTACGTGTGCTTTATTTTTCTACTCTTTGCAAATTTACATATTTCTAAAGGAGGATTATAGTTTGTGATGCATATAATGAGATTTCCTCTCAAAAAAGCTAATGAAAAAGAGTCATCTCATGCAATTAGCTGGAGCTTATTTATTCTCTCCTTGTAATGTATTAATTCATTATCGCATAATTCCACCATTATTTATTTATTTGATTATGCACACACCTTAAAGCCTTAATTACAATAGGGACTGGGGAGCTGGAGGAAGAGATGCAACGCTCCAACTCATCTATCAGTCGATCTAGTTATCCATTTAATCTCAATAGTATATCCATCCAATCTCTTATCAGCGTGCACTAATCTCAATCTAATCAGTTTACCAATTTGCTGTATGGAGGCCAGCTCATTGGAGGGGAAGAGACTGAAAAATGCTCTTCGAAGAAGATAATCCTGTCAATGTAGGCAGAATTTGGCCTTGCGGATTCCCAAGGCCCGTTTTTGAGTCTTTGCTCTTTCCTTTTCTAGTTCCCTTCTTTTCGCTTCACCTACTGCAGATCATACTGATGTATTCAGACCGCGTTTCCTTGGCCAGTGTGACTGCATTTAGATCCACCAGTGTGGGTCATGCGAGTCAAGTAAGCGCACTTCAGTCCTTCTCAGTTCATGCTTTCTTAACTACAGCATCATGGTGTCCAAGCCTTAATTCTTAGCCAGAGAACACATGTGCTTTTGAAGACACAATTATCTCTTAGAGCAGAGCTGCTCAGTCCTGGAGATCTACCACCCTGGAAAGTTCAGATCCAACACACCTGGCTCTAACTGTCAGATGCTCCTGAAGGCCTTCATTACCTGGATCACGTAGATAGAGTCGGGCTGGAGCTAAACTCTACAGGGTGGTAGATCCAGAGGACCAGAATTGAGCACCCTTGTCTTACAGTGTCTGTTTGGATTCATGTTCTTCGAGCATGCAGCTATTTGGGGTCCAAAACATTACTGGGCCACAGTGGAGCTTGGAAGATCTTTGTAATGGGATCTGACTGTTCCAGCTGGGGTTTAGGTCATGTTTGGAAACTATTTGTTACATTTTTGTGCCTGGATTACTGAAGCATTTTTTCTAGGTTGGGAGCTCAAACAGAAGCAGCTAATGGTCATTTTTTGTGAAAATTTGAACCTTTTAACCTTTAAAAACTATTTTGTTCAGCTGATAATTATGCTATTAATGTCAGTTTTTATCTGTCAATAATTTGACCGATTTTGTTTGTGGGTGAGCTGAGCTGGTCTTGGGCAGAATGTTCTCAAGCTATATTCAGATTCAGTTCAAAATATCAAGCCTGATTAACGTTCACAGGCATCTCCACGCTTACTGAGTGAGCCGGACTCCCCTGGCCCTGTTCCATAAGTCAGTTTTAAAAAGACGAGCGCGAGGTATGGGGTGAGGTTTGAGCGACGCACTGTGACGTGCTCCCACTGAGGGGAAAGCATAGGCATGTTCCAGCCCTCATGTCTCCCTGGCTAGTTGACTTTGGCTTGGTGCGAGGGAAGAGAGGCAAGGTGTGAGTGATCGCACCACCGCTGCCAGGACACGCAGCAGCTGCCTTAAAATAACGTGGAGTAAAAATACCCCTCCCCCAAACCCCCAAACCGGCCCTGCTCGTGTTGGATTTACCCCACCACATAAAAGCTCAGAGCCGCCCGCTGCTCCCCTGTCCATCAATAGGTCATAGAGCCAATTCCATCAGCACATACTTAAAAAACACTCGAACAGTGAGCCAAAGCTGTAGGTTAAATATACCAGGAGTAAAGAAGGCTAAACTTGTGCTTTAAAAGGCTGACCAAACATGACAAGCCTTTCCAAAAAAAAAAAAAAAAAAAAAAGCTGACGTAATGCTCCATATTTGGCGAGCAGTAAGCAGTTGGGAACCTGGTGAGGTGAAATTCTAGCACGTTCCATTCCGCAATGGGCGTTGATATAAAGTTTGGGAATGAAGATCAAAGGCCAAGGCCGATCAGCCAATCAGCCGGTCCAACTAAATAGCCTTATTAATTTATGCAGTGTGAGGGGAATGCACTATCACATAATTTAATATTACTCTCCAAGTTTCAGAGGAAACTGTTAGGCTAATGGGCTCAGGAGCACATCAGCCGCATTTTGTGGAATGAAAGGTTAGCTTGGGTGTGTGTGTGCGCTTGTGTATATGTGTGTGAGTGTGTTCTTTTTTGCTGACTTTGCAGAGGCAAGCATGGAAATGAGCGGGTGGGAAAAGAGGGTGAGAGAGAGAGAGAGAGAGAGAGAGAGAGAGAGAGAGAGAGAGAGAGAGAGAGAGAGAGAGAGAGAGAGAGAGAGAGAGAGAGAGTGCTTTTTAGTCATAGGTCTCTCTCGGGGAGGCCTAGGATTAATAATTGTCCAGCCCCTTTGAGACCTCTGCTGAACCCAAATTGATTCCGCAGTTCCTCCAAGAGCAACAAACACATCGCAGCACCGATGGGCCAGCGATGGGCTGGCAATGCACGCCTTTATTTGTGAAGCTTTTTGGGTTTCCATCGCTGCTGTTATTGTTATTGTTGTTGCTGCCGTAGTCATCTGTTGCGGAGGTCAGGAGAGGAAAGGCTTCTCTCTAATTAGACAGAGGTCCGTCTCATTGAGATGAGGGAGCGGGTAGCATACATTAATTATTCATCCCCCAGGTAAACATTCGGGCGGCCATGCCTGATGAGGGGACTGAAAAAAATGAGGTGGGTGAAGACACTAACTAACACGGGCCTCTCCCTGGGGGGCTGCTGTGAGGAAAACAAACAGAGGGGGCTTAGGCGCCCAAGAATCCTTGCCAAGCTCACCTAAAACAAAACAATAGTTCCTCTAAGGGAAGAGGGGCATAAACTAGGCCTGGCTAGTTTAAACACGATGCATAAGATGCTGTCAGGTCATCTACATTTTCCAAGTTCCTGGATTTTGGTGCTCCCTACTGTATTCGAGTCCAGAGCTAAAGCCTGAGACCAGACTCCCTCTTCTGTCTCTGCATCTGCCTCCCTCTGTCGTCCTTTCTCTTTCTCCAGTAGCTCTGGCTCTAGCGGTCTGGCCTGGACCGGCGGCCTCATGAGGAGGCTGTGATAAGAATTCATTTCTCCCAATTATGGGCTCTTGTCCACTGCCTCAGTTCATCAGTTCAGCGCAGCCAAGTCAATGAAAGACCCTGTAATGAAGCAATCAGATGCAGCCTGGCTCCCGGGGCCCTGCTCTTGGCTCCCCACTCCCTGAGCAAGACTCCCCATGCGGGTACTGCTGATGGGGTGAGTGTGTGTGTTTTTTAAGGGGAAGGGGGTTTGGCCTTGGAGCAGTTGAACAGTGGCATTAATTCATGGCCTTCCTCCTACAGACCAGAAGATAAGCTGCTCTCCTATAGGCCTCGACCCCAGATCCAGTGCCTCAGGAGGGCTCTGAGAAGTCTGATGATGCTTTACTGTTGGAATACTGAGGTAAATCTACTGTTAACCCATATGCTAAAGGGACACTGAAGGGCTTTCTTGCTCTCCCACCTGTGGTGGTTTGGACTGCTGGGGAAGTTTAGGGCTGAAAGAACATTCTACCAGTCTTTATTCCTTTGTTTCTCTTTTTCCTTCTCTCAGTTTCATTTGTTGCATCCCATCACTTTTCCACCTCGACCGCATATGTCCCTGTCTAACATGTGGAAGGCATTACAGGGAGTCTGGGAGTGGAATGCATGTGTTGAATCGTAATCTGGGCCTTAAAGTGCTGGAATCGGCTCCACTTTTGTCTACTAATGCCGTGAATGTTCCACCAAAATTAAAAAAGAGCCTGTCTGATCAGCCTAATATTGCGCTCTTATTCTTGGGAAGCGAATGAAGTCAAGGTTATCGTGCTCTCTGTCTCAGCACGCATACAAAGAGACACATGCACTATTAGTTTGTTTTCATTAGGTTTAGGGTTCAAGGCACTACAGCACATCCACTCTATTTTTCCTGCATTATTTAAATAGTCCTATTCACCGATAATCTGTTCCTGCAGCAAATACAATATGCAATGACAATAATAATATAGCACCAATTTGATGCTCTGCAGCTAAAAAGCTACATGAAAGAACGGCTGCAATGCTCTTCTTTCAAGGTAATATCCTGCAAAACAAAATCTGTACAAAATCTAAAAAAACTCATTTGACCTAATACTAAACTGTGGCACAGAACTTTCACATGCAAACAAAATTAATATAATTTATACTTTACCATGAGCCTACAAAAAAATAAGAACGCACTTGTAGGTGGATCAGTCAGTTCTGGCACATATCCATCTCCTGTCCCTGAAAACTGGGTACCCACTCCGTTTCTCTCCACTGCCCCCTCCTCGCTACCTTCCTTCTACAGCTGCAGCTCGGGGTTAGCCCACTGAAGCCCCTGTGGCTGGATTCCACCTGACAAGAGCTCCTTAACGAGCGGCAGTCATTAACCTCCGGAGCAGGCAGCTGCCACGTGACGAGGCACGCTCGGCCTACTGCAGAAGGGCTCTATTGATCCAGCATACTTGGTGCCTTCCTGGATGTTTATAATCAATATGCAAATGGCCTGCGGCATCGATTCAATATTAATTTTCAATTAGGGAACCCTCGGGGGTCCTGCCGGGGTCAATACGCTACCATTCAGAGCGCAGGCTTGAGCAAGTTGCAGGCATTGATGTTCCTCTACCACCAAGACAACTTACTTACTGTTTATTTAGCTTGGCCCCGCTGTAAGCACTCATTAGGACTATGGGTTTCAGCCAGAGAGATAGATGGGGCTCTTTTCTCTCTTCCTCCATCTCTCCTGCTCCCTTTCTCAACCCATCTCTGGTAGGATTTTGTAACAATTTCCTTGCCTTTTGTGACCGTTTTCTGCTTGCCCTCCTTTCTCTTCTCATTTGGGTCCACTTTCAGGGGTAAAGAGTTTCCGTGGTACACACAGCTGTCATCCAATACGGGATCTATTCATGGAGGACTTCATTTATCTGCCATTTGACAAGTGCAACCACATCAGTGAGTCAGGCGCTCACTCTGTGTCCCCTGGTACCCCATAAATATGCAAGAAATCAGGCATTTTACACCCCTCTCATAATCTCACACAGGCCTCACAACAGCAAAACAAATACATAATTAAGGATGACCTCCATAATTTATGAAACACAATTACATAGCCAGCCCCATCATCCTGCCTGTTCTCACATTCGCTTAAAGCATACAAATTCATTACCAGTAAAAGGAAGGCTGCACCACAACAGCAAATAAACCAGGATTACAGCCCATTCTGAGAAGTGCCTTTTCCCCTCTGTTTTCCTGTGTTCAACCCCCTCCAATTCTCGTTTACCAAAACTGTGATTTACCCCCTGCGATTTACTAAAACTTGCCATATCTACAATATCTATTCCTGGACCTATTCTCTAAAAAATAAAAGCCTGCTTTCTCCACATCTGTCAAGACTGGAGGGGGGGTGAGGGTAGTAGGAGAAAAAAATGTCCTCCGTTAAAATGGTGTTGTCTGATAAGCGAGGTAATGGATTCCAGGCAGGCCTGGTCCTGCTGCTCCTTCAATGTGAAAACAATAGTATTGATTTATAAGCGTGTTGTATTTCCTGTACAGTCTGGGTGTCTATCAGAGGCCATTTGATGGAGTGCTTGGGCTTGTCACTCCGTTCTCGGCCTCTTCTCCAGCTTCATAAAGAGCTGAGTCTACACAGCTGTGGCCCAGGAGAGACAGAGAGGGGATAGCAAGGGGGAGGAAGAGCAAGACAGAGAGAAGAAAGAGAAGCAAGAGATGTTGCTAACCAAATTACCCATCACCCAACTTGCTGGACAGGTGAGAGGTGATGTCATAACAGTGGAACGCAAACCGCATTAAGCACAGTAACCAAATCCCTGTGAAGGTACAGGCATAGCCTGCTTGTAGTTGAACATCATGGCATGGACAGGGACCCACAACAGCCATTTAGGACTGATTATACTCTTTAGTGAAAAAATAAGGAAGGACAAGAGAGCAGAGGTGATTTAGCCAAAAAAAAAAAAAAAAACAAGCAGGGAAAAACCGATAACGTGACGTGGTGTAAAAACAGTCACATTTCTATCCATCCTTAATCTATCCACCAATGTAAATACTGTCTGAGCTGGTCTAAGCTGTATAATTTCCTGCAATGACGATCACCATTTTCTTTTCCATGCAAAAACAAATTTACATTTAAGTCAACACAGTGATCCACAGCTCTCGCCATGCAGCCCGCTCTAATCAAAGAGCTCGGCTGTGTGCTGAACAGGGAGGGATAGGAAAAGAGATAAAATGGTCAGGGCCGCTTGCTGTGCTCGCCAGCCGATGTAGTACCCACTCTAATTGGTTTAGGGATAACATTAATTACCACATTGCTCATTAATGGATGAAGCCTTTATTGGTTCCATTGATCAGCAGGACTTGTTAGCCATCATCCTAAGCAATGGTGGATGTAACAAGCTTACATATTGGCATATCAATTAATGCAATCAATTCCTGCCTAGCAGCTGCCAGTCCCCCCTCGCTGACCCACTGCTCTTCCCCACGCTGCCCCCATCATTCCTCTGGACGCACCAGACAACAGACTGATGTCATCCCACACTTTAATGAGAGGCCTTCTAATTCCTGCTTTAAACGGAGGTTTGGGCTCATGTGGCTAAAAGATTCTAATCGAGGAGGAGAGGGGAGAGAGGCAGAGGGAGGGAGAGAGAGAGAGCGAGAAAGAGAGAGGGAAAAAGAGAGAGAACAAACAAGAGCCTCTGGTTTGTATTGAAGTCTTGGCTATGTCACACTCTGGTGTTATTCTCCACAAGTCAAGAACTAGTGTCAGCTTCAACTTTCCTTAAGAAACAGATGGCTGAAAGAGACCAGTGCACAGAAATATTTCTGACGGACAGACAAGGCACTCAAAACAGAGTCTGCTGGAGGAAATTCTACACACCAATTCCAGACTTCATGAGACTCTTCGGAAAGATCAACAGGATTAACTCCATGCTACAGCATACTAGTAGCATATTACAGGCCTCCATACTTTAGCCACTCCACACAGTTAACTCACAGCCACACAGCTGGGTCCATCCCACACTTTTCTTCTTCTTGTTTTTCTAATTGAGATCAATGGTGCATTTTAAGAACCATTGATTAGCACTTAGGAATCCTCTCTGTGCCACACCATGTTTCAAAAGGAAGGCTAACTTAAACATTTCACACACAAAAAAGTCCCACTAAATGGCATAGGAAGAACGCAAGGGCTTGGGCACCAAAACGAAGACTACAGGACTATGATAAGTCAAAGCACACCATGACAAAGTGGAAGGATTTAACGTCAGGCCCACAGCACTTCATTTGCTTAATAACAGATCATTTGGTAGAGAGCGGGGGCCGTGACGACAGGGGTATCAGCCTCTGAAGACGGCTCGTGCATAGCAATCCCATTTGAAGACAACACCTTGTGCACGCTCATCCACTACCATGTCTAAGATGATAAGCGTGGGTGACGGGCTATATTAGCTTGACACTGCATGTAAACTTCGTGTTTTGCCTGCACTTGACCCAAAATAGGCACAAAAGTGCTTTAGTCTAGAGGGGATGTCAGAGCATGACAGAACACTATTAAAAAATAATGGCACCAAAAAGCGTTCTCTGGAGTGCTGCGATAGAAGAACCATTCTTGGTTCCATAACAACATTTTAAAAGTTAAAGAATCTCCACACAGTGTAAAGGTGATATAGATGGTGTTGGACCAATGCTGCACCTAAAGATTTCCAAGGGTCCAGGAGGATGGGTCCACAAAGCCCTGGAACAATTCAAAAAGGAGGCTTCTAGTGAGCACGGACATTCAGACCAGTATAGCCATACTGTCTGTCTCTATCACGCCCTTAGCCCATCAACCCAAACCACCAGGCCATGGTGGTCCATATCATACCACAAAAAGCTCCTGTGGTTCTTTTCTGTTGAAATTTTTCAAGTTAGAGTTTTAGGCTGACAGGTACAGCCTGGTTTTGGATCAACCCATGGCTTGCTCACAGACTTGAGAAGCTTCTGTGTTGTGGCATTTGCAATTGCAAGAGGAAACACTCTCCAAGATGTCTCCGCAATGCACATTAGCAGAGAAAGCAACTGTGCGAAGCAGACGAAGGTCAGGAACTTGAACAGAGAGACAGAGAAATCATAAGTGTAGTGGATTGTAACTGGCTTGGCTGCAATACCCGGCACAGATTGGCAGGCAAATTGGCGGTCACCCAGTTACTCGCGCTGGGTACTACAGGCCGCTCTCGAAGGCTCTGTCCCTTGGGTGACAGACAAGTGGGCTGAGCAATTAACAATTTCATGCTGATTGCCTGAAGCATGTTTTGCTATGCCATAAAGATAATAGCATGAAAGGCGCTGCATTCCCCCTCGTCTCCCCCACTTTCCCTCCCCACAGTATTCCCCATTGGCTCAATTCCTCAAGCCTTCTCCTGCGTGGCTCACATTCTCAATACATTGAGCTTTCCGCACAGACCTGCTGCCTTCATTACTGCCCCTCTCCGCTTACAGGGCGCATTTAAGAAAGATGGAGAAAAGGCTCCCTGAAGAGTAAACAGGTATGATTATTACAGAAGGTAGAGGCGGGGAAAAAATACAACATGATGAGACTTTGTCTCCCACTGGTTTCAGTGATTTGAAAGTCTAATTTGGTGACAACACAACAGGCACGCAGGTCGAACAAAACAAACAGCTTCTGTTCCCCTGACGCACCGAGCATGCTCTGTGCAGGAGGTGGTGACGGTCCCATCATCCATTGCTGCAGAGGACGACTACGTGACAGCTTTCAGCGGCAGCTATGCGGCTAACCGCTACGATGCTTGCTAACATTGATCATCCTCACTATATTATTCCACATAAGTGGCGTACATCAAAGGCAGAAAAAAGGCTAGAGGCAGGCAGCTAACCATTTTCCCATGATAGCATCTCGCTCCAAACTGACAATAAAATGGCTGCATCAAATAAAAAAACAGCTTGTACACACAAAGCGGCAAAACTCAGGGGTATCCAAAACTCCCTCTAAATCTCCATGCATCTCGATTAAGTGAGACTAGCTGCTAAGCAGTCATTAAAATGAGTTCATCTCTACAGAGAAGTGATTCAGTCGCTAACGGCTTGAATAGCATGTATTGAGTTGCTGTTAATGCACACTATATTCTGTATGTCGATACAAATGAAGGGGATAGTGAAAGGACAAAGAAAAAGAATAAAATATAGACAGACAGACACACACACACACACACAGAGCACACTAATGAACAGACAAGCTCAGGAAAACTGTCCCTACACCAGACAGTTCATGCGCCCCATATATCCACTCATTGTACTCTAAAGTGCCGTCTCCGTTTCGCTAATGATATTTTTGTGTTAATGACTGCCTGTTTTTAATGCAGCGGCTGCCTGGCTCACACTGGCAATCTGAGGATTTATTTAGCTCGTGTTTAATGTTATGACCAGAAGAGGGAAATTAGTGGACTTGAGACACAGGAGAAAATCAGGCTGGTGAACATTAAACCCGGAAAAGCTTTCACAGTGGTTTCTTAGGTTTTTCTGCATTGTGCTAATAAATTTCCTCTAAAAGCATCTCCGTTTTTAATGCCAGGCAAAGGTAACGAGGAAAATTAATGTAAAACCTGATTAAAATGTAAGGACAACTGCTTGATCGTGTTTATGTTGGTGTGTGAGGAACAGGCACCTCTGTGTGATCTGCAGTGGTAGAACTTGGGGAACAGGTCAGATGGTCAAAGGGCGGTTTGGGCAGTGTGGTAGTGGACATCCACCACACCCCCTACCCAAACGGCCCCCCACCGGGTATGTGAACGTCCAGCTGCACCTTTTTTCTCAGACATACTGCATATTGTTTATGGTGTATCCCTGCCTTTAATATGCATGAAGTGATCATGACATTAGAGAATCAGAATCTTGCCCCCTCTCCCCACCCACGCATACACCCTTGGTAGCCCCCTCCAACCTGGTCCACCATCTAAATTGCAGTCACATCCCCCAGCTTGTAGGGGGATGATAATTGCGGAAGGCCAATAAATTACTGCTGCCTCCACATCAATTATAAGCATCACGTCTGGCAATGAGGAAAATGAGATCTTGTGACAAATTTCATGAGGCTTGACTGCCCAGCAGCCTTTCTTAACATGCTACAGATAGCAATCCCTTATCTAGCCTCTGTAATGGGGAGCTACGGATAGAGAGATGGAGCAGCAGCCATTTAATTAAAAAGCTGGGGAGGAGGGTGGGTTGAGGGGCGGGGGTGGTTGAGGGGGGGGGCAGTGTAATTCATTGAAGAGACCAAGGAAGGAGACAAAGCCTTTGTCTCCAATACATATTTTGCTCTACCTTGTCACTCATCAGGGGCTAGGCCCTGCTGCAGCTCTTTCAGTTGAGCTCTCTCTCTCTCTTTTTCTCCTCCACCTCTGTCTTTTTCTAGACATTTGTCCTTTTTTATGATTTCCCAGGTGGCTGCTTAGGTGTTTGCTCCTCTGAGGCAACCACTTCTTTTTTTTTTAAGGCTAGCGGCCTAATGCCCGCGCCGAACAAAATGGCCCTGCACCTAATCGTATTCCCACCTGGGGAGCAAGGGTGAGGGCAGAGACTAGCAGAGAGAGAGAGAGAGAGAGAGAGAGAGAGAGAGAGAGAGAGAGAGAGAGAGAGAGAGAGAGAGAGAGAGAGAGAGAGAGAGAGAGAGAGAGAGAGAGAGAGAGAGAGAGATATGGGGGGGGGGGCTGATGAGGATTTATGGCAGACAGGGAGATGGCAAAATAAAACTCCAAAAGGGATGGCCCTTAAATCTCATTCCCCCTGCCGCAATATTCATTGCTGTTGCAATTGGGCGCACTGATAGAGCATCGCAAAAAACGACTGCTGCGTTCAAATTATGGCTGCACTCTCTACTAATATTTAACATCATTAGAAAATCATTAGAAAACCATCATAAAACCTGGGATTATGACTAGAGCATTAAACACAATGATTATTCAGTGTGTTCCTTTCCCCCGCTTTTGCCTCGGAAATGAGATTTGCCTCGCTGTGCCCGTGCGGGAGGAAAGTAAGAGTATTCCTCATAATTACTATAACATTTGAAAAACATTGGCCGGCATGAATTACTATACCATTATGCGATTGTGTTTTCTTCCCCCAAAGCAAAGTTCTTGAAGATGGGCTTTTGGGGGAGTGACAGTTCCAAGGAGCATTAATGTAATTTTACTCAGAGCATAAGCGAGCTAATTCAGATATCGTTTCCCCTGCCTGCCTGCGCTGCGCAGACGCTAATATGTTGTTTCTCATTGCATTTAACTGGACATGCAAATAGCCTACATTTGTACACTATGTGTGATGCCTCTATACGCTCTGCATGGAGTGCAGGCAGTACAATGGTGAAACTGGCCCTATTAGTAAATAATAACATGGATTTGTGTAATGAATATTCATATTGGCTTCTAGACACTGCCCACTTAAAAATGGGTTCTTTAGAAAAGGCAATGGATATATCTAGAACCGTGACAACTCAAAGAACAACTCGAAAGCGCATATGGTTATATGCTTTTTCTCTATGGTGGGAAGCCTGTTGTATATTGAATGTGATTCTTTACAGAATCTTTTACAAATGGTACCTTATAGCTCTAAAAAGTGTTCTGCTAAAGTCATAGAACCTTCTTTGGTATTATATAGAATACTTATTGCAAAGATCATATAGTTCAAAAGTTTGGAACCACTGCCTTCAATGATACGGTGATAATTTTGTTGCAGATACACTTATAAAAGGCTAGAAATCTAGGGGCCGCTTTCCCAGACCCAGATCATGCCTACGCCTAGACTAAAAAGAATTCATGGTCCATGATTAGGCTTCATCCATGTCTCTACAACTTCTTAGGTGTAAAAAGCCATTTTGATGTGTCCTGATTGATGCACAAAGGTGTATGTGATTCTTTAATAACAGAGAAAGCCATTAAAAAAAGTCTGAGAATGAAGTTATAATAAAATAAACTTCCAAAATGTTGCATATTTAAAGACTTGTTCACAAGAATTACTGATGCTGAAAATGTTTTCAATAAAACATCTAGTTCTTGATACTTCAATCTGTAAAAATGAACAATGATTAACAGGACAAGTGATTACAAACTTGGCAGTGTGTGTGCGGCCATTATCCACGGCATAATAAGTAGAAAGATACAGGGAGTGTAGCGGCGGATTCTAGCTGAATGGATTCTGCCTGTGTTTCTCAGGCAGCGGCTGCTTTTCAGCAGCCCGTTTCACGTACTCCCCTGCTGTGGAGCTGGCCCACAGAGCTCTCACTAGCCTTGTCATGGTGCGCAAAGGTACTGACCCCTGACCCAAGCCTAAAAGCCCTCCTGCTCCAGCTTGGGAGACACACTGTGCTTGAAGTAGTGCAGATCCATGTCCTCCTCAAATCAATCTGCTCGCACACAATGGAGGCACAGCGGTGGCGAGAGCTTAACCCCCTCCAAACATGCACACATATACACAGCAGTACCCCATGACACAATCTATATTAACAACACATGAGCAGTGATTGCACCACTGCATCACAAATGAGCACACCGCACCGCCACTGCTAGAGGGCCCTAATATGTGCGTGCACACACACACACACACACACAGACAGACACATGAGCACCATGAGAGCTTCTTCTAAGCTAATGCAAGATGAAATATTCACTGCTAATGCAAGATAAAATATTCAAAATGTCTAAAAACTGCATAGTGTGGTGGGGGGAGAGGGGAAGAGGGGGTGGGATAAAAAAGAACACCTTTGTGCCACAGCTGAAAAGTGGAGCCCTTGTTTTAAGGGTGGTTGGAAAGGAACATTCTACCTCCTTCTAGAAGTGAGCTCCGAATTCTTTTCAAGGCAAGGAAAAAGCAGGAGGTTAATATAAGAGCAACTCCTTGTCAAGGCTTTGAAAGTAATTCAACTGACACTGATGAGAATCAATGTTCCTTTGAATGCATTACTTGGCAGAAACAGGCCTTTTGTCCCTTAAACCCAGCCGGCGAAAAATGATGCCCGTCGAACAATGGGGGAGAGGTGAAAATATAGAGAGTGTGTGCATATGTGTGTGTGTGTGTGTGTGCGCGGTGGTGTGTGTGGGGTGGGGGGTGCAGGCCTTCTCTCCATTCCCTCTCACTGGAGCCAAATGGATTCCGAGCACTTTATGCATTAATCAATCAATATCTCTCACTGTACATCAACGAGCACAAGCAAGTTATGAATGACCTTTCGAACAAAAAAGAAAAGGACACTTTAATGTGCAGAAGACTGTGCATAGCTTAGTAACTTTGGCCCGGTTTTCATCACGCACGATTACACTCGCACGAGGCACGGGGTCCGTTAATAGAACTCTAAATATGACAGGGTTAGTCGTTATTCAGTTGGCACATGGGGAGGAGACAGGGCACTCTCGGGACGAGGAGGGCGGGGAATGCCACTTTCACACAGCGTGGATGTCCGGCTGTCATGTGCTCAATAGCTCCTCTTTATTCGCAAATAACCAGGCGATTCCATTCACTGCGCTGAATCCTTTTACACATGTACTGCGCCGTATGCAGTGCGCATGCAAGAGTTTGAGCATTGTGCTCATTGCATCGCCTCTCGCAGGCATTGTTTTCTTATTACATGAATTTTGAGCGATATGCAAGCATATGCAGCAGTGCACAGCGGATCTGCATGCAACCTGGAATGGATCTCATACACTTAGAGTGCACTCCTTTTGTAGTGGTGCTAATTTAAAGATGGCTCCAATGCGTAGATGAAAGAAAGCTGAAGCAGCTGGCCCACTCAAAAGCACGCGTTGGCTGTAGCCCGCCTGTTAGAAAGCAAGCACCATGTCGCACCTTTTCAGTTGATTACTGCGACACAGTTAGGACTTCAGTACAAACAAGAGACAGTGGCCCTCTGAGGATCCACTATTGCGCCAGAAGGGTCCTCGTGAAGGTGCTTCTGGAGAACTGTTTTTTTTTCTTCCTCCACTTCATCTTAAAGCCTCATAAAATCAGCCATGGAGTGCAGTCAGTTATCTCTCAATCAAAGTTATTACTAGTTCTAGTCCTACTCCCTTATGTCACATAAATGTGAGGCAAGCAGTTTTCGTTTTTCGAAGACTCAAACCCAGGATTTGCTCGACATCGAAAGGCAAGGAGGGTGCTTAACTTTCTGAGCAATCAAAACCCAATAATGTCCCATTAAAATACCGAAATGCTGAAATCAGATAGCATTTGGCGATAGTAAGTAAAAGCTTGGTAAGAGAAATGGATTTCAGTACATGAGAGAGACAGAGGGAGGGAGGGAGAGAGGAAAGATACTTTTCTGAAGGTGGGAAATGGAAGGCAGACAAAAGCACGAAAGAATTTGCCTTCTTTCATTCTTTTTTTTAATGGGGTGGAATAAGAAATGGACAGGAAGGGTAGGGGCTATATAGCAGTGGTGGAAAGGGGGCTTCTCTTTGGGCCTCCCCCTCCCCTGGGCTCTGCTGGAGCGTGGAGGTGAAGCGTGGAGACAGAGTGGAACGGACAGGAGCTGACTGCACGAAGAGGCCGAGAAAGGAAGAGCCCGGGCCAGGGGCACAAATTAATGCTATTGTGGCTCCATGCACAATGGGGCCTGCAAAGTGACTGCGGAAGACCCTTAAACAAAAGAGACATCGCTTGCTCTTTTCCCCCCTCCCAATTAGATTTTCTCACCCCGTTTTACATGACAAAAAATAAAAAAGAGCCAGTTTTTCCCTAATTCCACCCTGCTGTATTATGCACCCTTGACACAGGCGCCTCGGAAACTAAACAAGTGGCAGATTAGCAGTGGGCAGGGCCTGATTGACAACAACCTGCACACACAGTTTGGACACCTCTGCTGTAACTCCATTCTACCTCTGACATGCCACCCCTCCCCAGCCCACCTCCTCCTTTACGAGGGCCTGAGATATTCAACAAATACATGAGAAAGACACATTTTAAAAATTCTCAGGGCTTCACTCGTCTTTTGCTGGCTCTTGCGAAATGAGGAGTATTAATAATATCTAACGGAAAGGTACTAATCTCAGTGAAGAGGTGGTGAGACTGCTTCTTTATATTGTTCGGAATTTATGATTTTAAACAAAACTAATTTAAAATCTTGTAATATGATATAAAGGCCCACATTTATCAAGCATGTCAGATGTAGGGCTATGTACGATGGGTATATGACCACACAGACGCTGAGGGCCCTTACAGACATACAGTATGTACTCTCTGACAGGCAGGGTCTGACTTGTCTCATCCTCAGCTCCCCAGCGGTGGCTCATTAAGGTCGTACAGTGAAGTGACACTGGAACTCCATGCAAATCCGCCCCCCCCCGCACCTACTCCCTACTCCTACTGTTTTTTCGCCCTTTGGAGATGCTATTAGTGTCTGTTTGAATATTCAGATGACCAGTGACCAGAGATGAGACCAAAATCCCTTTATTCTGCTTTGGATCCTTTGCAGGCATCCATTTGCACCTCTTACATGGGGCCTGCAGTAGATAGAGCTTTAGAGAGAGCAAGAAAGAGATCTTTTATGGTTTGTTTGCCATAGAATTAAATGAGAATTATGAGATCTATGTATATGGAAATTATAAAACTGCTAAAAATTAGTCTTTTCAAGAGCCCAGTTCTCTTTTTTTAAATAGTGGTTGATGGTCCTTCTTCATGCATCACAATGGGGATAGCTCAAACTTTAAAACAAGTGCATAAAGTCCTTGGTCGAAGTGCAAGGGGAGAGAGAGTCTTTTTATAGCAGTACTTGCTCTAATGTAGCAGCACACAGCTGTAAAGTGGGGCCAGAATCGCGTGTCTTTTCCTCTTGACTGTACAGCGCAGCTGAATCGACTGGTTATGCAGGCCTCTCCTGTGCGCTTACCGAGCAGGTTAGCGTGAAAATCGACCTTTGCTTGCTTTCCAAACAGTGGATTATTCAACTTAATGCTTTCAATTGGTCAGGCTGGGTTTATCTGGAACCTTCCACCATGCTTGCCGTCTTCTCCCCCACCCCTTTCTCTCCCAGTGTCTTTAAAAGTTCATTTTCAATTTTCAGGCAATGAATGCAGTACGTAGTCAATATGCAACATGTGAGACAAAAAGAACAGCAAGTTCAGGCCCAGCTTGGATTGTGCACTTTCTCTCTGTCTTGAAGTTTTTCATGCTAAAATATGACTCCAATCCCTGCCCCTTGTGGGTAATAAGTGCCACAGAGAGACCTGCGTTTGACACAATTGAGAACAGCATCCTCTCCCTCCTTCTGAAGAAGTCTCCTTCCTTCAGAATGGCTCCTTTGTCAAAATCGGCTGCTCGCTGGCAAACGGGACCATAAACAGACACTATGGTGAGCAATTGCCAATACACATAATACAACATGTGCGAAAACAGGTCTAATCCATCTGATGAGAGCTGGCGCCTTTGATGTAGTACTTCAGCTATAATGAGCAGAGAATCGTATCGCGCACCGTTTAATATTCCTGCCTGGATACAACGTGCGCCTCTTGGATAAATATGCAACAGTCACTACTTTGCCGAGACTATGCTTTAAAGCACATCAATCAGCCGTGCTGGGCCATATCACTCAGCCCCATCTAAACAGGCTGAGGGGAGAATGTGTCTGCGTGCAGCTAATAAAAAAGCAGTGACACGGAGGCAAAGCCTGGGCAGACAAAAGAGACAGTGTGAAGGCTCGGGCTGTCCACCCGAATAGGAGAGACGTCATAAATCTGGCCCCGGTCAAACAGCAGGAATGTCCCGGTTTGTCAAAAACAAACAGCAGCTTGTCTTTGACCGTCACTGGCCAGAGGAACCCCCACATCTGGTTAAACAGAGCTTGCCCTCTGTCAGGAAGCTCAGTCTGGACAAACAGAGCTGGCCTCCACACTGCCCCCACAGGCCACTGAGATGTAGTGCAGCAACCTCAAGCATACTGCTGCAGCCCAGTGGCCTAACTAGTATGCAAGAAAAAACACATTGAATGATTAAAAACAATAGTCCAATTTGCATGTTTACTCACTATTGCTATGTCTCAGCCAAGCTGGTGATTTGATGTAGGCTAATGGTTGAAGTATATTATTGTTATAATATCATCATAGCTTTCCATGCCAAATTGTGTAAAGACTGATAGAAAGGATCCAATAAGGACATTAGGGGCCTAGTTGTCCCCCATATTAAAGACCCCAGTGCAACAGTCCTGCATGCACTGCTGGCCCGGGTCAAACAGCTGGTAGATACTCCACTGTTGTGTCCACACCTTGCCGTGTGGCTAATCGATCTGTGGCACAGCTGGAGGGCCACAGGTGAAGCTGAGTAAAGTGAGAGAACCTCTGTACGCAGCTGTAAGGCTCAACTAGCATACTTCTCCTGCACACACAAGGAGAGAACAACACGATGGCGTCCGCATATGGGACCCCTACATTCACCCCCTTTCATGGAGCCCTAAGAGAATACACTAATGTCACATTGATCAGAAGCCAACCGTCCTCTCTGCATCCCTCCATCTCTGCCTCTTTCTTTGCGCCTCTGTCTCTCCTCTGGGCTGTGTGTGAATAAGCAAGTGCGGGATGAATCAATGGCAGACGAGCAGGTCCACAGGTAAAGGTTAGGAGGGTTGACTATTGAATTATTCCTGCTCTCCTCATCAGGGCCATCTGCCTGGTTGCCTCTAATTGACAGAGTAGAGGGACAGGCTGGGTTTCTTCAGTGTTTGTGTGCCCAAGTGTGTGTGTGTGTGTGTGTGTGTGTGTGTGTGTGTGCGCGCCAGGGCTCATCTTGCACACTGAAGCTGCAAAATGACAGGCAGCCTCTCTCAATGCCAGTCAGTCAAATCAGTGCGCGGGCTATAATGAAAGGCGTAGCTCGCCTTTCAGAGTGGGTTTGTTTCATGTGCCAGCATTTGAATGGAGCCTTCAGAGTGTGAGTGAGGGGGCAGGCAGGCGTGTGTGCTGCAGGAGAGAGGGCATTCTTTACTCAAGTTCAACGCGGCTGTCAAAGCTGCTGCGCACACGCTCAACTCATCCAGAGCAGAGATCATGGCCTTTGATCTCCTCTCTTTCTCTCTGCAGGGAAAGAGCCCATCTTATTAGAAAAAAAAGACCAAAAATCAAAACTTTGCCTCCGATCGAAGTTGGGAAAAAAATTTTGCATCGCTCTCTCCCTCAATCTGGGTTTTGCCTATGGTCAAATGGAGCTGCCTTGATTCTGAAAGCTAGAGAAAGAGGCTTGTCTCGCCTTCAGAGGCAACATAGCATCAAACGTAGCGTTCTGAGAGTGCTTGGGAATTTGCTGCCTCTTGTAGCCAGAATACATCCACAAACATCTAATCAATAGCAAATCTATCAGGATGTGTACTGTACACACAGTGAGATCATAATGCAGTACTTTGGGAGGCTCTAAGGCAGCTGTGGAAAGTGCTACTCCTCACTTATGTAAGAAGAAGCAGGGCAGTTCATGCAGGTCAGTGGGAACATGGGGCAAGAGATGGTCAGCCAGGTCATGCTCACTACTCTTTAGAAACATAGGCCTAAAGCAGGGATGCACAAACATTTTGGCCCTCTTTTGTTTCTTAGTAAAAATTTCAACAAAAAAACTTTCCATTTTTAAAGATATTTTAGTATCAAAACATGACTATATAAAAAGTGGTCTTTTTCTCTCCTGTACCTGTTATTGCTCACATGTTTAAACAGCACCAGCAACTCATTGCTTGGAAAACCCTGTAACTCAGTTCTTAGGAAATCCAACCAATGCCCTGCTATCCTTTTTGTCATCTAGTTTTTTTAATGAAGTTTCTTCAAAAGCATAAACAAAGAACAAAATAAATTAACACAATCACAATGCATCCTGAATTTCAGCTTTGATTTTGGACAAGATTTTTCATCTCAGGGCACTACAAAATAATGAACCTACCTCATTTACTGATACACTTCATGAAAATAAGACTGGTCACTGACATGTCCAGCATCTTTTCATATAGCCTGCACGCTCTTGCTGAGTTGCATTCAGCTTGGCAGCGATGACTGACAGCTCTTGTCCTGTGTGGCTCTAAACTCCTGCTGGACATAGGAGCTGGGGGGAAGAGGTGGGGGGGAGGGGGTAGTGTGAGGCTGGAGACTGCCACCTGAAACCCTGGCGCCCCACTCCCGCTCTGAAATTCCTCACCACAGCCTCCCACACCCCGGAATAGAACTCATTAGCACGTTTGGTAAGTACAAATGAGATGACTACCTCCTGATGGCCTGTCTATCTTTTGGATCAGCTTTCAAGAAGAGTGTCTCATAATGATGGGAGGTGGACTGAAGAGGAAGAAGGGATGGTGGAAACTAATATTATAATTCACGTTCCCCCTGGTCTGCCAGGGCTGCACACCTCACCAGGGCTTGAAATGAAGGGCCTGTGAAAAAGGCTTGATGACAGAGGAGGCCTCTCTCAACCACATGCATGATGATCAATCGAGTGTGCGAACACCCACATGTGTGTTAATTATATGCGCACGCCTCACACATGTAGTTTATACCCTCAGTGTTATTCCTGAAGCAAAACAGTGATGGTAAACTTTCTGAATGTTCACACCTGGGCCTCTTTGTTCACTCCATCAAAACACACACACACACAGACACACACACACACACCTTCCTGTGAAGCCCTCCACATGACCCTGGCCCTTTTCACCTTCTTGCTGGGTTAGCCGGTGGTCAAAGGCATCTAGGACTGGTCCATAAAAAAGAATTAAGAAATCTGGTCACAAACCACTCCGATTCACAGACAATCCAGGAATAGCAGCCGGCCTTCTCGCTCCATTTGCAGCAGCAGGATGAGCCAGCAGAGGAATTTAAACAGCGGCCTGTCCATAAACCAAAAGGCAAAGAAAAGACTTCCTTGTGTGCGGTTAGACGAGATGGCTGTATGCGGCCATGCCTTAACATGCGCTGAGTGGAAAATCTATAAAGCCATTGCTCGGGCTTTTTAATAAAATGCCTAGTTTCTTTTTAATATCTTTCAAAATGAAAGGTAATGTATTTATGAAATTCGTGCCACGTTCCGTGGACTGCAAACAATTTCCTTTGCTTGGCTGTGCACTTCGGACAGAGATTAAGGGAAGGCTGGCTGACAGGAGCCAGCCTAGGGCCCCAGGGCCCTCTCCTGCCTCTGATGTCCCCCCATCTCAACATGTTGCATGCCAATTCCAGAGTTTATTAAAAAGAAGCTTTGGTACTTTTTGAGGCTGCTGTTGCCATGCCTCTTCCTAGGCCTAACCCGGCATGGGCAGCTGGAGCAGACAACGTGGAGCAAACGGGCCAGTGGGCAGCAGCTATAATATCCTGTTTCTGGACAGCTTACTCTGCATTTTAACAAGCGTGTAAAGATGAGAGGACATTCCAGGAAAGTCTTGTCTACATGCCCCAAAGGGGACTGGATGCTAACCTGGACTGGCTGATCCCACCTTTACTACGGACTCCCAACCACTAGTATTTACTGCACGTGTTTGCCTAAGCTATATGTTTACTGCAAACATACCACTGCTGTCAGCAGAAATCCTCATATCTCCAAAAATGTAAACTTTACAGGAGAAGGAAAAAAACCTTGGTTTTGAAGGGAAGTTAATTGAACTAGATTTTTCTCCAAGCATCTTTGGCGCATATCTGGTGGTTTACGATGAAATCTTGGCACATTGTAAAGGGCAGTTGACATTTTCAAATTCTGTAAAAAAGTACAAAATGACAAAAATGGAGTTATGAGGTTACAACAACAGCGATATGGCTTTGACAAGCACACGAGTACACAACCAGAGCACTGGCCGTCTTTCTGCTCGGGCATGACACGTTCCATTCCAGCCCAAAAAAGAAGTCTGATGGTTGTTTAAAACTACTCCCTTTTCCCTGTGTTGACACATCCTGTCTTCTGTCCAAGCACTTGGTCAGACTCCAGAAACGAGCACACATCCTTTATTTGCTGTAGCTGTGCTATATACCTTTCCCTGAGCATGAAAAATCCATTTCCAGTATTTTGGCTTAAGCTAAATTATCGAGAAATGCAAGGAAATACAATGTGGATGGGAAGATCTGTATACACTTAAGTCTGGGTGCATTTTTAAAATAAGTGACCTAGGAAGCACACCCCTTTTAACAGAAGAAGTGCCTGGCTAGAAACTGGATTCTGCCTAAATGTATCCATCCACGGCATCCTTTGGCTCATTTCTTGTCCTGAAGGACTATGATGTGCCTGTTAAGTGACCACTGACAACATACAATATGGCAGTGTTCCTGAGTTATGAACCAACAGACACAGACCACCCTGTGGTGTCTAGACCTAAAGAAAGTGGGCATAGACAGCAAAGCAGGTTCAGTGCTGGACCCACAGAAAGGCATTTCCTTTAGGTCACAGCTCAGTGATCAAGAGTCTGAAACAGTTTTACAAAAGTAGCAAACCCAGACTAGCAGAGCATGAGGTCACCACTCTTCCACTGAAAAAACTCCCATTCCCACCTAACACCTTCTTTTTGTCTTCTCTTCTGCACCTCATTCTAGAACTTTAAAAAATAACCTGAATCTATTAACACTTGTGATGTGAGAGACCCCAATGTGTCAACCAGCTGTATGCCCTGGTGAACGTCACTCATGGAAGAGCTCCTGTCATCTGGTGCTAGAGTGTCACTAACGACCAAAATCACACACACCCACGCAGAGAGTTGTGTGTTTTGGTCTGCGTCCGCTGTGGGAATCTCTCACACATTTCCTTCGTCTCACTGACCGATGAAGGGGTTAAGAAAGATGGACAGGGTCCAAGCTAGAGGGCAGCACGCTTAAGCAGCACATTTTCTGAGTGGAGGAATGAATTAGAGACAATGGCTGCCTTTTATCCTCGCATGACTCTAATTAACACAGGAGATTCATCTCTGCCACCCCAGCACTCTGTGGGCAATGGAGAAGGGCAAAGACACATGGCATCCAAACTCCACCCACACTGCCTGCTCTTTGGCCCCAGAAGTCCCCACACTTCTGTATCTGTGTCTTTGCTCTTTTCCTTTGCAAGTTTGCACATACTGTGCCATTTCAGACTACATGCACCTAGCTTGAGTTCTCATTAATGACTGTTATATTAATCAGAGAAGGGACTTGGTTATTATTGGGAGCCAAAAAAATAACAAAGCAAGGCAGAAAATATGGATCAAACTGAAAACAAAGCAATCAATATTTCCACAATCGATTGTTTTCATCAGCAGCATCTGCTATGACACACTTTCTCTGAATTAGAGGTATGGATCTTTTTTAAAAAATGATCCTCATTGGTGGTGCTAACAAATGACCAGAAAATGGGATCTGACAGTTGTGGAGGCCGTTCAGAAAGAGCCACGCTAGCCCTCCCTGAGGGGTGGCTGGTCAGCCTTAATGCAGGGCTTTTACAGCGCTGTAGCTGATGGTTAATGTGCATTAATGTGTGCTGCCGGGATTCTCAACTCCTTCCGTACTAATTGTTTTGTAAAGAATGCCAAGGCTGAGAGGTGCCACTGCACACCCAGGTTTCTAGGTGTCAGTTCACAAAGCTCTGAATGCATTCGTTTTCAGAGACTGGAGGGAGTAGAGAGGCTATTCAAAAAAGGAAAGGAGGGGTAATAATGGCTTAGTAGCCAGGGCCCAAAACATACCTCCATCCACCTCTCTGCTAAGGTACCGTCATATCCTGAGGTTACATGGCGCAGTGTTGTTTGAAGTTCAGGGAGAGGCTAGCATCGAGAAGTGGCCAAGCACCTAACACCAACCAAACTGCGCATGCTGCCCAGCAGCAGCCAGGGGAGTTCCTGCCTAGTTGACCCAGAAATCTAGGGCCAGCTTTGTTTTAACAAGCAGGGAAACCTTCTACCACTTTAGTGACTGCCCCTAAACCACAAGAAAGAGTGCAGTGCCTCAGAAGAGCTAGCGAGGAGGAAATTAAATGTTACACCAGGAGGGAATGGTTCAGCTCCAAAAGAGGGGAGGGGGGCAGTGGTAGTTAAGGGGGTGGGGGTCACAGACTAAGGTTGGAGACCAGACCTTATGCAGTGCAATGGTAGTTTTGGGGGGGGGGGGAAGAGAACAGGCTAAGAGTTGGAAGGCGATGGCAGACGGATAGTGAGGAATTTGCAGCGTTTTTGCACTGGACACTGAAGAGTTATGTTCATTATCAGCATAATTCGATCAAGATGCTTGAACTAGGGAAGCGGGGGGATTGAGGCGAGCAAAAAAAGGCAGACTTTCTTTATTGCACACTTTATTTTGTTTAACAGACCTCTAAAATGCATATATATATATATATATATATATATATATATATATATATATATATATATATATATATATATATATGTATGTGTGTGTGTGTGTGTGTGTGTGTGTGTGTGTGTGTGTGTGTAAGCAGAGGGGGAAGGTAAAAAAAAAAAAAAAAAGGTGAGCTTGAGCCAGGTTGAGGGGAGTAAAACACTCTCCCTGTGCTCTTTAAAGGGACACAGCTGGCTGCAGAAGAGTAGCAGGCCCAGGCCCAGGCTGTTCCTGGCACTGAGCGAGCAAGCAAGAGAGGGAGAACTGGCCTGTATGGCGGGAGCCTGAGCCTGATCCTGCCTCTGTAGGGCAATCAATCAGGCCTTCAGCGCTCGCACTGCAGCCGGCCCGGCTTGGTAAACAGCGCGTCACAGGCTATTAACAGAGCAGTTCCTCTGGAAGGGCCCTGACTGACTGCTACTCCCCATGACCGTGACGTCAGTTAGCAGGTATCAACTCACTTGCTCCCTCTCTCTCTTTCTCTCTCTATCACTGTCTTTCTCTTTCATGTGTGCACAAAACAATAGCTGATAATAAGACCTACCAGGCCTCCCTTTGAGCGGCTTCAGTTCGATTTGCACTCACCTTGTCCTTCATCAGAATTTCCCAATCAACACAAGCCTAGCCGTAAGTCTTAATCACCTATATATTCTTGACAGAAAAGTACAGAAATTCAATAATACTGGAGTCTGGAAAGAGGGGTCATAATTAAAGACATCAAAAGCTTACAAGGCTACAGAACAAGCCAGCCATCATCAAAGCATGTGGGCATTTCTCGTGCACCCCCAGCCCACCCCCTCAACCTCCCAAAAAAATCTCATTTCACTAATGCAAGAACAATTATGGCATTGCAACAAAAATGTGTGCCATTTAAATGCTTGCACATTTCACACGCAAAAGTCCTTGGCTTTGGTGCAACTTTAAGAAAAGATGGCAGAAGGAAGATGTCAGCATGTGTGTGTATATACGTGTGTGTTTGCATGTGTGTTTGTGCAGTTCTGCCCACACAACCCCACTGCAGGAGCCATTACCTAACCTCCAGCCAGCCTCACAAACAAGGGAATCCATTAACGCACATCAAAGGTTAGCTGAGAAAATATATAAATAAATACATCAACCAAAAAACACGAGAGAGGAGAGGAGAAGAGAGGGAGAGAAGAGAAAGAGTGAGTGAAAAAAAAAATTAGACTTGTTTGTGAACCCTCCCCTCCCCACCACCTCCACACCTCCCTCCCTAGCAACACACACACACACACACACACATTCACTAAAATCCCCAACCCCCCACACCCTTTTAACCTAAGTGGGCCTTCCTCTTGCCTTTGCATGTTCACTTGTCCACTGTACTGTAGTCATTAACATATTTGGAGTGCAGCGAGCAGAAAGCTTAATTGTCCTTAATTGCTCGGCTAAATATGTTCTCTAATGATTTGCCTCAGATCTGTGACTGCCTTTTGCGCAATTTCCCGGCCGCTGGCTTCATTATCCGTGCCTCCTCGGAACAAAGCGTCTTCAGAGGCTGACTCGTTTTTTTTTTCTTCTCCCCCCTTTCCTTCTGTCTCTCTTGCGCAGCACAGAGGGCGGCTGTGCGCAGGCTGGGCCGCCTGACTGGCGGAAGAGGAGGGGAGGCAGGACGCACAACAGAGCCCCTTTGTCAGAGAGCAGGAGTCAAAGTGATTAGAAAACCAAATCTGCGCCCAGACAGAGTGTTAATTGACCACAGCTCCATCTCCTTAATCGGTGACTAAGGCGGGGACCCCCACTCTCAAAACCTGCGCCTTTTGTTTTTTGGCCAGAATGGTGCCTGCCAACATACGCCTGGTCCTGAAGTATCCTTGCTTCGCATATGTTGGTCTTTACCCAGCTTTATCACACCTGATCCAAATAATCAGCTAATTAACAAGCCCTTCACTTCAATTGGGAGCGCCAGGAAAAGTGAGTGTTCGAGGACCTGGGTTAAGAACAACTAGGTTTAATAAGCATGCGGTTCCTCCACCCCCTCCACCCCCTCCACCCCCTCTTCAGGACATCCTCCCAGCTGATCAGTGATCTATAAACTAAACTGCCCCACTCCTCTCCCATCCCTTTCATGTCAAAGACGCAGCCCAGAAGCGGATGGCTGGCTGCTGGAACTCTTTGAATATCAGCGCACGATATTATGAAAAAAAAGTCACTGAGAAACTTTCAGCTCTCTGAAAGTGGTTAATGTGCTCTGAGCATAAAGAGAAGCTGAATGAAGAGTCGCAGCTCTTGTTAAGGATATTGGGCATTTTTTTTTTAACAGGGTTCAAAGCCTATTGAGTGAATGTGCTGGGAGCATGAAGATGCTTTTACCTCAGTGCTAGCCTGCATGTTGCCTCATTTGGGAGACCAGGCTTTAGGAAATGAAGACATGTGTGCTATGGCAATGTCTTTCAGTATTTTGACAGTGCATCTCAGGATGTACATTAGGTGTCAACATCCCAAAAAATCAGGTCTTATCTACTGCTTAGGACAGAGAGCTCCACAACAGGACTGCAAGAACAAATCGACTAACTCTACAATGTTGATTATTTAGAAATAATGTGGCCTTTATTGTTACTTAAAAAGTACTTCTGCTCTGTGTTCATGTGTGTTCATGATGTTCATGATTCTGGCAGATTGCAGTAGACTACAGGTAAAGATATGGTTGCTATTTTTTTCTTTTACCTCAAAAAAATTCGAGAACCTTAAAAAAGAGATCACACAGCACACAGGCAAACTTTAAATGATAGCAAAAGGAGAAGAACTAAAGAAGGCGGTACAGAGAAATGAACTATTTAATCAAACAATAACCGATTGACGGTAATTGATCACAGAAATAAACAGCTGTAACTGATGCCAATACAAAACTCTGTCCTACCATATATATTTCTAACTGAGCAGAGCAGTGAGGTTGAGAAGATACTTTCAAAAAATAAACATGCCAAAAAGGATTCTCTGTACTGCTTTTGGTTCCATAAAGGGCCTTTCTTTAAAGAACCTTTTCTTTTGCAAATGAGATATCAGCGTATAAGTCTTATTAAAAGTTAAAAGTTTTCAAGTAATGTAAAGTTTCTATGCTAAAGTTGTTTGCTGTGTAGTTACACATTAATAACATATGCAACAACACTGTAACTACTGATGATTTAGGCAATGTTGCAGATGAATTACAGAAGTACAGCCTATGTAAATACACATGTGTATAAACTTCAGTTTTGCCTCATGTAATTACACAAGTGTATCTTCCACACAAGAACTTTTGTGTAGTGTAATGTTAAGATGATACCTTAAAATAAGTGGGCAGTTCCTATGTAGCTGTTATAAAGGTACTGTATAATAAAGGAGTGGTAATATAGACGCTGGTTTGAGGGTAATACAATGGAACACATTTAATTAATGTTATTAAAGTAACATGTTAAGATGAGGGGACGTCTGCTGTTCTCTCTCATTACAGACTGGTTTAAAGCTGAAACTGGTTACAGTATCACAGCACTGGCAACAGAAATGCCAGCTAAATGTTAGTAAAGCTGGCAGATACAGTGTAAGTAATGTCTTAATGTTCTTAAGTTATTAAAAAATTCTGAAAACAACTGCTGATCCAGCCTGATTACAAATGATTTCCTTTTCACTCTCATGTAATTACACAAGAGTATTAACATAAATGTAATTACATGAGAGTGAATAGGCCTTTACAACTATTAAGTTACACTTGTGTAAATACATGAGGCAAACCTGAAGTTGTTAAACATGTGGTGTACTTCTGTAACCCATCTGCAACAGTGACTAAGTAATTATTAGTTACAAATTAGTTATTAATGTGTAACTACACAGTTATTAGAGACACTTAATATAAAGTAGAACCAATTTTCTTTTTAGAATCACATCGAAGCCAAGAACCATCTAGGAACCTTTATTTTTTCAGAGTGTGTGTATGTGTGTATTTATGAATTACCTGACTTACCAGTGTCGCTGGTTGGACACTTGCGAATGGTGAAGATGGTGCTCAAGTCTTCCTCTTCCTCAGGCAGGCCCTTCTGCAGACGTTGCAGCTTGCGCAAGCTCTCGCTGCGCTGGTGCTTCATGGAGCGCACGTGCTGGATCAGGTTCAGCTTGGCCTTGGTAGAGTAGTTACACAGCATGCAGTGATAGTAGCATGCCTCACCTTCTACTGCACTCTCGTGCTGCTGCAAGTGCTGTGGGGAGAGCAAGAGCGACAGCGAGAGAGAGCGAGAGAGAGAGAGAGAGAGAGAGAGAGAGAGAGAGAGAGAGAGAGAGAGAGAGAAAGAGATGTTAGCACTAAGCTGTCAACTGATGCTGCCTCCTCACTTTCAATCATGCTGCTTGCAAATGAACAAATCAATTACAAATCAGGATCTTGTTGTTTAACACAAAACTTCACTTCTTCTTTGAACCAGGCATTGTGTGAGGGGGAGGGTGTGTGGCTCTCGGCCAAGCTCCTCCCACAAATTTGTTCATAGAAACTGTTGCGAGGTTGAACAAGCTTTAGAGAATGTTGGCAAAACTCCCATTTAACCCAACATGGCGCTATAGTGATGATTGTTTAGAGGCTCTGCATGAGCTTGAATTTCCAGTCTTATCATATTAACCCAACGTGGCCCAGTAGCGATGGTCCAAAAAACCCTGAAAACAAAACGAAACAAACAAAAAAAAAAATACTGCAGAGCAATGTGTCCCATTCATGAGCTCAGTAAAACAATTTGATTCACTTTAGTCTATAGAACAGGAGCTTTTTTTGTGTCTTGAAAAGTATTCAAAGTACTAAACTGTCTCTTTTCACTGGGAGTGGGACTCTCAAGGGTCCATCTCAGTACCTCTAGTCAGGGAACATAACTGAACCATAATCCACTGAAATGATATGTTCTAAGCTGTACTCACTCCACACACTCCGTCTCACCTCCAGGCTTTTATTCTACTGTTCTGTTTCAAAACATTTGGTTATGAAAAGGTTCAAATACGAACTTTTCACCTGGAAAAACGTATTTAAGGTTCGCAATCGGACCTTAAAACCACTGCTGTACCTTTAAGTTGTACCAAAATCCATTGCAATTATACTTTTCAAGCTGTACTGACTCCACACACCCCGTCTTGACGTTACACTTTCATTTTATTGTTTTAATATTAAACATTAGGTTATAAAAATGCACAAACATGTAAATTCATGACTGCACTTCATCAACTGCTGTACTCTGAGTACATGTACTTTGTTTGAACCTTGATGGATAAAAATTTTTACCTTTTTTCTTACAATATAGGTTGTACCACAAATTAAATGAAAGATAACATTCTTTACATATCAAATAAATGAAACAACAGCATTTAGAAAATACGTTATTAATGGAAAAGAGTAGATAAAATGACAGAAAAAGCCACCATTTGTCCTTAAATGGGTTAAAATGTTACTTTCCCAAGCTTGATCATGTAGTAACTGAAATCTGTCCTTATACCATAACATTTCGCATGCATGTACAATAAGAGTTCTGACACTAATATCGCTGAGTCTAAGCTTTCTGCCAACATTACTGCAGAAGTTGTTTACTAAGGAACATTGTGGGCTGAGACTGCATAGGTCAACTGCCCATATAAACTGCGGGGGGTGGACAGGGGTGGACACCAGAAGTTTCTTTCCAGAGGGTGAGCAGGAGAATGGAGACACTGAGGAAAGGAAGCATTGATCTCCTTCACTCAAGAGAAGCCCTCTCGTCTCTGAAAAGGAAACTCCAAACATCTGCCCGTTTCACGCATGGGATGCTAAATATTGATCTTCAGTGAGTCAAACCCTCCCTCAGACAGAGCGCGAGAGAGTTAGAGAGAGAGAGAGATACAAAACCACACTCTGAAAGCATCCAGAACATTCCTCAACAGGGGAAAAGATCCTTGGGGGGCATGTCCGACAATCCGCAAAGCCGCAACGAGCCCTGACCACATCACACACCCTATAGTGACACAACACACTTCCACACGCTGATCATTGAGCAAACCGGGCTCGATCAATGAGACGAGGCAAACGCCGGATAGTCCGGCTTTACCGCTACATGCGCCTGACCACTACCTCATCAGCATCTCTGCATGTTGCCTGAAGGCTCCTTGCTCATGCATACCATTATCGCTCTTTCATACAGGCCTGCCATGGGTGTTTCATACGCCACTTGACGGCCTATCGATGAATTTCTGTGGCTGCAAATCAATGCCAATCACAGGTAATTCTCTCTCTTCTCTTAATCTTTACAGCCATCGTCTCTCTGGTGAGATTTAATGCTCGCAGAGCGAAATAGATGAAGAGCAACAGACATTTCTCCACAGCTGGGAAATCAGGATCCAATCATATACCCAATGCCAAAAAATAACACTCGCAGCCGGTCATTAATGTTTCATTACGGTCTGCCAGCCGAACTATTAAAAAATGAAATGTCCTTGTAATGGGAGGATGCATATTCCATGTCATCTTTTAAAAAAGAGTGAGAAAGTATTTCAGAGGGTCTTTGAGAGCCCCGCTCCTAAGTAAACAGAAATGGGCCATGACAGCCAGAGCAATTACTGCTTGCATTTGTTTTTTTTTATGCGGTTTTACTATAGATTTGTTGATGGAATGAAGGAATGAAGGAGAATCAGGCGACAATGTAAGACATATTTTGCTGCTTTTCGTTGAGAAAAACACAGCCCTTTTCTTAGCAGAGAGAAGCTCTTAATCCCCTGTGCTGACCACCCCCAAACCTTGACAAAGGTCAGGGAAAACAAACTGATTCATTAAGGCGAGGCCAAGCCCACTCTGTCCAGCAGCGGAGATAGGAGGTGCACTTTTTTTCCATGCCAGCTTTGGAAAAAAGCTCCAGAAACATTAGATTTTTAACCCAATTAATGACACATCACATGCTGACAGCAGAGAGTGCAGGGGGAAAATATTACGTTCCTTAAAATGCTCTCACCCCTCCTCTGGTAATATTTAATTTTCGAGGTAATATCCTAATGTTGCTCTAAGGGTTCTTTTTTCTGGGCAATTGTGTTCCACTGGCCTGGGTATCGTGTGTCTCAATTTTACACCTCAGCTGTACATTAGAGCCATGGCTTTCAGGAATGGGCTTTTGCTTTTTCTGTGTGCCCCACAGCTTCGTGTAATGGAGTTATTAGGTGATTGTAAAAGGCTTTGCCTCTCTCCTTGCATGCTCTCTCCTTCTCTTCTTCTCCCTCCTTCCTGTTGGATGCAGAGGACTGAGGTCATTGAGTAGGTGCTGCTGGACGTTTGGGCTTCAGTTTCTACCCCTCTCCCTCCTTCACAACACAAGCTCAAGCGGCGAGTCGCACGGCAGATTTACTCGCATAAAACACCAAATCGATCCTAGGAAACGGCACACTGGTTTTAGTCAGAACAGATGTCCCGAGCACAAGCAGGGGGAAAAAAAAGGATGAAAGGATCAATGATTCTTAACTGCATGCAAGTAGTCAACAACAAAATTCTGCTTCAGCACAGAGAGGGAAAGCAAAAATACACAAACCGAAACGAAACCGGACGATAAGTAAACTAAACTTCAAAGCCTGCTTGAGGAGGTTGGAGAAAAGCTACGGGTTTTATAGCTCCTATAAAAAGGGCAGGATTTACTAAGGGGTGAACTTGAGCTGGCCTGGCCCAGAGAAGAGCCATATATCACTACAACCATGAGCAGGCTGCAGACAGGGCCCAGCCTGGCTCAAACTACCTATATAGAGATGCTGTGCCAATGACCTGGAGCTGATGCTACATGTGCTGTCAGTGAGCAAATCACTACAGTGTTTTGGATGGGAATGACTGAGAAGGATTCAGAAGAATTTTGCCATTAGTACCATTATTTATGAGTAGAACCCATAAAACCCTTGGCTATTTCAAAAATTTTATGTTCTCAAATAATTAATCATGGGATTCCTTAATGTTGTTAGTGCTGTTAATATATAAATAACATGATGGAAATCTGGAGAATTGTTTTAGTGTGTCACAAACTACCTTTCTGAACAAGAAAAGGCATAAACAGGAATTTAAGTCACACACATCAGTTGCATTTTATCACTACTCTGGTTGAAGAAATCAATAATAAAAAAAGCTTAGTGATGCAAAATGTGCTTTGATGGAGCTTATGCTTTCGCACAGTGCATCAAATAAAGAAAGCCTCATGCTTCTTTAACACAGCAATAGAAAACACTAACACACAGTAAGCCCTAATTCAATACACTGACACATTTCATTGTCACTAACGTTTAAAAGTACATTATAACTCTTCTGCTAGCATAGTTTAAATCAGTCAAAGGGGCCAGCGCCAAATTCTCAAAGTGGATTGTAGGCGAGATGCTCAGGTAAACCAGGTCCCATGGCAAAAACCCCCTAAGAAATAACCAAAAATAGGCCACAAATGTAAAATATAGGGCCAAAAAATACCCTATAAATAGTCTGACACATTTTAATTGTGTATCTTAAATAAAGCTATTTATTTGTTTACCTTCATAAAGTTTAAATAAGCCCAAATATCAAATCCAGGGGGCAAAACTGATAAAAATGAATCCATACAGCACAAACACACCAGGGCGAGGCAATTCAAGTATAAGTCCACATAAGGGAATCCAGCTTGACACTAGAGGCCTTAATGGGGTTCATTAGACACGTCCCATGAGTGGGGAGGCTCCCTTCTTTCAGTTTCCATACACACATACAAGCACACATTTCACACAGCATTTCATCTAAAGCTATCCACATGAGGGACCCCTGGAGATGCTATCTCCTCTTAATCTCCTACCCAACCCTAAACACAGACACACACACCCACACACACACACACACACTCACACACACACACACACACACACACCCACCCTTAGGCCTGGATGTGAAACACAACAATGCATGAGAGAGATGGGCTGTGTGTGTGCTGTGTCTGTTTCATATGATCCTCAAATGAAGCTCAGTGCAGATAAATCACCTCCAACTGGAGCTCAGGAATTCAGCAGCTTAATGAAAAAGTCATGTTTGGAGAGTATGTGTGTCTGTCAGGGGGGTTGGTGGTTGACCAGCGTGCTGCTGATGAGTGTCCCCTCCATCAAGGGCCCCTGAACAGCAGCATCCAGACGCCTATAGCCAATTGGGCCTCAACTACACACACATATATATACTACACACACACACACACACACACATATACATATATATATATATATATATGAACCATATGTACCGTTACATATGATATTGTATCATTAATTTATGAACTACATGTACCTTACTGCTGTATTTAAGTGCTGCTTACAAAGTATTTCCAGATATTTTTGTTTCACTTTACATTTCACCTTACTTTCTGCAAGACTTTGCAGATTTGTATTTGTAATTGTAGCTTAGGAACTGTAACTATACCTGGGCACAATAACAAGCACAAAAATGTTGGATTGTTAGAATATCTCACTATCATTCTACCTTTGATGCTGCACATTGAAAAGCAGGTAGTTTTGTCCTTTAATCTGGGTAAAAATATCAATAGAGAATTCATACTTTTACTTGAGTAACATTTCAGTCCAGTACTGGAATTGTGTTCCTCACTGCACAGTACATACACCGCGCCTGCAATCCCAAAGTGAGCGCACATGCACACTAGAGGGGGATGAATCAACGTCCCGCAATGGTGTAGGTGAGGAGAGGTGTGGGCGCCACCTCATCCACTCCGCTGCAACTCAACCCTGACCCTCGGGCATGGCTCCACACACATTATCCGCAGGTATCACTTTCCACACCTACCTGCTCCTGTGCACAGATCTGCATTAGCATCCACTTTAATGGGCTGTAAAAATGCACCTTTCACACCGGGCAGTGCTTGAGCTGCCAGAGAGCGTACCGAATACAGAGTGGAGGCACGTAGCAGGAACAGCTAAATGAGCAAACGCCCAGGCGCTTGTGCCCATGTGTGTGAACACACAATGTGCAGCACACAAGCGTTTTTGGTCCTACCCCAATATCCACTATTAAATCTGGCAGTGCTGTTAATACACAATTAATGCATGAAAACAGATGACTATCCAGTGGCTAAATAGCTATCAATTTCTCCCAGAGCTGGCCAATTCCCACTGAGGGGGAGCCAGAGAGTGTCTGGATGTGTATTGCTTTGTAATTATCCTGATGATTCTCGGCACTAAGTGGTGAAGCCCGGTGCTTTCCACTCATACACATGGGCGCCCTCACACACAGAACCTAACAGTGAGAGAGGAATGACAAGAGCCCTGGAACGGCGGCCAGAAAAAGCCAAAACTTGAGCAGGCATAGCTTCCAGCCCACAACTCACTAGCAATCACTAGCCTTAAGCCTCTTGCAAAAACCAGGGCCATATTTCCTCTGATATCATGGTGCCTGTAGGTTGGTGGTGTCTAAAGTGCAAAATGGCAGTCTGGTTCAGGCCCAACGCATCATTTTGATGGATAACGTCAAGTGTAGCACCTTTGTTACAAAGGCCCTGGTGATGTCATGGCTGAAATTATAGCCAATGAGGTCACTGCTTTGCATCCTGAAAAGAGACAAAAGGATTCGCCTAATGGGCAGAAAATGTGTGGCTGGAGAGTGTGGATGGAACTGAAGCCTAGTCTCATATCTCATCATATGTGTGTGTGTGTGTGTGTCCTTTTTTGTTCAGAGTTTGAGTACAGGGTGTGTACATTTCCCCCTCCAGGGTGGGTAAAGGAGTTGGGAATGTGGGTTAGCCGCTAGCAGCGAAAGAATGAGTTTACATCTTGGCCTCTCTTTTACCCCTTATCTGGCTTTCTCTTTTTTTGTTTTCTTTCTCTCTCCCTCCAAGCAGCAGCAGTGGTAGGACCAGAAGCCGCGACCGCAGAAGCCGCGCTGGATGCCAAGTGCCGCGGCTGGTTCAAATTAGCCACTGCGAGCGGCGACATGCCCAGACGCAGCGCTGTGGCTGGAGAAACGGCGTGTACCCGCCCCCTAGCTGCCTAAAAAGCGCTTCTAGTCTCCCCTTCCCTCACTAAGCCCCATGCTTTTCCGGGACAACTCGCATCTTGCTGCTCATAGCTCAGATTAGTAAAATACTTACATGAATTTTCCTCTTCGCTCAAGTGTAAATGATCAGCAAAGACATGATTAGTGTGCAAAGTTTGCTACGTTAGTTTTGCACTGGAGCTATAAGTAATGCTAAAAAGTAATGATATGTTATCCATAAAAATGGACAGAAGTATGTTGCACAGTAAAAACAGCCTTAAATCTTCTTATTTTTTCCTAATTTTATTCCCAATTTAGACATATCCAATTCCAGCCACTGATTAGGGCTCCACCAGTCACTCAATACCACCAGCTAGGCGGGGAAAGGCTAGCTCAGGCTTCTTCTAAGACCTGTGAAGTGAGCCACCGCAAGCTTTCAAACTGCCGCTAATGCAACGTCATTGGACAGCTGTACGTGATAGGATGAAAGCGCCAATCGCCACTATCTGTTCCATGAGCTAACAGATACCTGCACTGGCTAGCACCACACTGAGTGATGGGGAAAGACGGGGGGCCAATCCTACCCATCCAGAGTGAGGCCAATTGTGCCTTCTTGGACTCCTGAAAACAGTCTTAACTCTTAAAGCCAGAAATTTGTCTGAGCTTTTGTTTATTTTTATTGGTAGCAACGTGGCATACAGTTTCAAAAACTACATTAGCAAGTCTATTTCAGATTACTTAACACAGTGTGTTTTGAGCAAAGGGTGTGATCATTTAGGCACGACGCAAGCTAAAGGAGTATGAAAAATGTATATGCCTTGTTCAGATTACATGTTTCGTTTATGTTGAAGGAAGTGGAAGGAAGTTAAGTATTAAGCACATCCTCTACAGAGAACACACTTCTGCACATTTTAATACACAACTATTGTTTATTTGCTGAATTTAAAATACAAAAATGAAACATAAAATGTTGCCTGTGTAAAAATTGTGACATTTTGTATTTTATGTCTTATTTTTTTCCAGTATGTTAAATTCCTTAAATTAACCCTTAGAGGATGTGTTAAAAATGAACATGTAATTTGACTGAGAGTATTTAAACTTTTGAGTATGACTGTAAGCCTCCACTAGTTGTTAGCTACTTTAGGCTATAATGAGAAACTAAAGAGATAAACATCAGAACATGTTCTTGGCTGATCCAACCACATTTGGTGTGAGGAGAAAATTTTTCACTTAAGTTTAAGTAAGTTGAGAGAAAGTGTAAATGATCTTTAACCTGTGAGGCCAACTGATGGGCCTGCAAGGCAGGACCACCAACGTCCATAAACACAGGCATAAGAAGCAGAGTGGAAGAGAGAGATGAAGAAAGAAAGATGTACAGAGACTCCAAAGACAATCCTCCAGCCCCGGTTACAGCCTATACCACTCCACCTCACTTTAGCACTAAATAAAGCAATAATTATTGAATTCCTTTGGAATAAATAAGCTGCTAGAAAGTAAACAATAGGAACATAATTGCAGAGAGAAGGCAATCAATGTCGGCAGTCATTTGGCCCTTGTTGATTATGTACGCAGTCGTTTGTGTACGTTTCTTTGGGAGGTGAAGTAACAGCGTCTGCGGCAATAGGGAGGATGTAGTGACAAGAAGGTAAATAATACCTTCTTACATACTCCACAGCAAAACAAGGGCCAAGTAATCCCTCCTCCGATAATGCCCCCACACTCTCAAACAACAGCCCTCGATCAGCTGATCAATGCGTCCACATAATTCATGTGGCAAGCCGGTTTGGGCGAGGGAGAGCAAGTAAGAGAGGGAGAGACTGAGCAAGCGAGCAAGGTGGAGATCAATGCCAAGTGTGTTTTGTAACAAAGTAGCGCCTATGCCCTCCACAGTTTTAGTTGGGCCCTCTCAGCTCCCTCCCTTGTGTACACCCCCCACTCATTAGGCATATTTGACTAAGCATGGCCATACATGCATAATGCTAGGCACTAATCGCAGCCAGATAAACACATTTCCCCCCTTTTAATGAGCTGGGCCTCTGCTCACAGTGTACGGCAAATGACTCTGAAAAAAGGCAGGAAATGATGTCAAGCCCAGGACAAGTGAAAAAAAAAAAAAGAAAGAAGGAGAGGAGGGAAGGAAAACATATTAATCGCTAGACGTCGCCCTCCACTCTGAGCAGCTAATTAACAGTTTAGCCTCCTGGTGGTTTTATGAATGCGGGCCCTGTGGTGCCAGAGCCCCGTAGTACAATACTCCTGCCTGCAGGAGGCGACAGCTGTGTGGAGCTATGGGGGCATGGCAGGCAGCTGTTCCAACCGTCCCCCAGACATCTGCAGCTGTCCTGTGCCATCTGGAAGTTTAAGGGGGCAGTTCAGAACCTGCTCCAGTCCTCCTGCCTGCCTCTAGAAGCAAACCCTTCCATTTTGGGTCATAATTATTGGGATGGGGCAGTGGAGGAATGCATGGTGAGCAGACAGGAGACAGATGCGATCAATGCAGAGACGTTTGGATGCCCCTGGAGCATTTAATGATGTCTTATCTTGGTCTGAGTAAAAGCTGGGCATTAGGGAGCCGCCTTGTAGAAAGGGCCTATTTCAAGGCCAGTGGTGAAGCCAGTGGTAACTCTTGCTGGTTTAGTAAGAACTCAGCAGTGTTGTGGCATCAGCTAAACAAAGCATTACGTTACATCTAAGGTAGGAAGCTTAGCGTAGAATATCATGGAACATAGCATAATTTACAACTATATATTTATACCAAGTGGAGAAACTTTGGTTAAAGATCTTAACAAAGGCAGAAAAGACTGTCCTCATTTGGCTTTGAGGCCAAACTCAGGGTCACATGACTATTTTTTTTCCCCTGCAAACAGAGGCCAGGGAGGAAAAACACCTGCATCACTCCTATAAACAGGTTCTAAATAAAGTCAAAGCGATTTGACCAAGTTGGGTATTTCAGAAACCTCATATGTTCGCTACTTTCCATTTAGCATTTGCCAGTGTGACAACTGCAACGCGGCCCTGTGGGACAGTATGGCGAACCCCAGCTTGCATAGCTGAAGGGGGCTGGGAATGCCACGGGGAGAGGGGACGAGTGGGAGCGAAGAGCATGCTGCAGCTAGGAGGGGGGCTTCCAAGACAAACTGCACTTGTGATGATTAATATGGCTGAGGAAAATTAAATTCAGCAAGGGAACATTACCAAAAATGTCATTAGTCTCTGACAATAAACATCCCACTCTCCCCCTGCCCTCCTCACGGGAGCCACTTTTGTGACGGAACAGATGACATCTGCTCCAGAAGACTCGGGCCCATGGCCCCCAGGCCTGCACCCACAGACTGCTGAGTCAGCAAAGCAGCATCACAGAAGCTGAGATATGGACCGGGATGTCTGCAGCCTAGGTAGAGAGTTAGTGCCTTTAGAGAGATCCCACACCCTGAGCTTGCATGTTCTGCATCTAGAATTGCCTTTATAGATATGTCCCCAACCTAAAATATGTATACATTTCTGGGCAGCATTATATACATTTTCACATGAGAAAATGTTACCAGAACAGATCGGGATGGCTATGCATTTGAATGCAAAGACTGTGCAATGATTATCCTCAGAGAAACATTCAAATGAATGCATGAAGGTGGCATAAGGTTGTTTCACATGCTCTGCCAGGCCCCTATATAACAAGGATGAAGAGTCCTCACAACACTGGCTCCTTGGACGTGTATTATCTAGCTTTCACCTCTGGCGCCCCCCCGTTTGCCTGCTTAAATATTTCATTAGCACATAATTGGTTGCTGCTTCAGGCTAGGCAAAAAGGAGGGTGAGAAAGTAATGTTGTTGGGATTTTCTTTCCTCCTTGTTCTTCTTTTCTATATAAAATTCACAAAGCCAAGGCTGAAGTTGGCAATGCTCCGTGTTTGAACCGGTCTCAGATGAGGAAGCATTCGAGCTTCCAGGCTCGGCCCCCCTCTCCTCTTCTCCCTCTCCTCCACCTCCACCCAGCCTGGCTTAACGAGAGACCAGGAGCACAGGGTTGTGTGCCAGCGTAAATATTTAAGCTGAGTTTAAAGGGCCCAGGCTTTTATTAGCTCTGCCGTGCCAACAAAAGAGCAACAAGGCTCTTCGAGTGTTCCACTTCTTAACATGCAAATCAGCACGTGGGGGCGTGGCGGGGGTGGACACACCGTGGGCAAATGAGCACATTTGCATGTCCGCACGCTGTACGCATAGGGGTTTTGGAGGATGTCAGTGTTCAAAGTGACTTTAGACTCCTACCTGACTGTGGCCCTCTTCAGTGTCCTATCGCTATACACATGTGTCTTAACTCAACAGCTTTTGAAGCACCTACTGCAGAGCGTAGGTGCTCTGACTGGTCCTCTTCACACAAGCCCTGATTCAAATCCGGGCCATAAATGATGCAGGGAATATCTGCTGAAATATTATTTATCTATTTATTCATAAAACAAAACATCTGTCCTGAAAAACTAAGAATCTAATAGAGTGCCACAAGACAAAAGCACTGATATGAATTAAGTACATTTTTATTTGGTCTAAATTTGAATAATACATTCTGCTCTAATAACAATAAACAGTTTAGCACAGTGTAATATCAGAGGAACCCAGATTTGTGGCTTGGAGGGAGAGTGGATTCAGTATTTGGAAGGGAAAAAAAAGCCTTGCCCTGAAGGCTTGCCTGTTTTGCCCTTCAGCAAGACATAAATTTGAAATGAACTCTTTTCAAGCTCTGGCCTCTAACCTATGCCCAGCAGAGCAAGTGCACTTGCGTTAAAAAAGTAAAGGGTTCTGGGCAAGGCTCACCTCTCCAACCCATAACGACACACCCTTCCTACGTAACCACCCAGACCACATGGGGCTCACAAGTGCACGGTGCTTTAAAGGGGGTCACTCAGCTGGGCCGACTCATTAGCCGCAAAGAAACTTAAAAAAAAAAAAAAAAAAACGCTTTTCAATAAATAAAAAAAAAAACCTGAAACAAAGTGCTCATTGATCAGATGGATCGATAGCAGATCAATAACCTAAAGCCTCATCATTCCAAGCGCAGCATAATTACAGCTGAGCTATGGTTGTCATCACAAAAAATCAAACATGGGGCGGGCTAATTGGAGGCAGTTCCATTACTTTAGTCATGCAGTATAAAAAAAGAGAAAAGAGAAAATATGCTTTCCAGGGCCCTCTGAAAGAACTCCGCTAGCCTGGCACAAGAGCTTCCTAAAATAACCCACTTGCGCCATTACTCGCCATGTCATCATGGAGGTCACAGCGCTCGCTGCCCATTTGGGGACATTTAATACCGGGCAAGGCAACCTCGGACGCCACGGTTAAGCTTTGTATCCCTTTTAATGTAAATTGCGCACGTAGCTTATAAGATCGCATTAAGCCACTTTTTATAAGGACAACTTGTGATTTTAATTTATTAATGTTTTGGAAGGGTGCCATTCCTAAGCGATTCGCAGTGGGATGACCTCCCCGGGTAAAGTATCGACAGGATTAAAAGAAAAGAAAAAAAAAGCAGGGAGAAAAAGCAGCAGAAGAGTCTGACATAAGCCACAGCAGAACAGCATCAAACAGTCTGAGCCATGCTTTCATCACATCAGCTCATAATCAGCCACAGTCTAACTTCCTGTAGCCCTGTGCTATAGCACAGTGCCTACACTGGCTCTGGGAAGGAAGTGTTAATAGGTAGAAAATACTGAAAAAGGCACATTTGAGCCAGTGTGTGCTGCTAGCAGAGGTGTCACACTCTTCCTTCAGCTCAGGTTTCTGAGTTGCTTCCTTTTGCCCTGCATGCGCTGTTCTATCTTGGGCACAATGTTTTGGGCCCTTTAGTTTTGTACACCTTGTAAAAACTGGATTTTATGACAAATGGACCAAGAGAACTGGTCCAAAATTGCTTGGAATAAAAACGTCTTGTTACATTAATGTACATCAAAATTTAGAACATTTTTCCTTAAAGTTACGATACAGGGATGATTTGTTACGACAGCAATGAATGCGCAACTAGTAACTAGTGAACAGTTACTACTACCTCTCTCTCTCTCACTCACTCCCTTTCTCTCTTTGTCTATCTCTCTTTCACTCTCTCCCCCTGCATTCTCCACCAAAGTGCCAGGGGCGCCACGCTTGTAAAAGTAACCACAGCTCTTTGAGAGCGGCGTGTATTTACAAACGGAGGTATGTCGGAATCAAAGGAATTACCACATGACATAACACATTAACCAGACGGCGGACAGAGAATTTATAGAGCGGAGCTGGTGAGGGTGGGGCTCTGATGAACCAAAGTGAGCCACTGTTCCATCACGCACAGCCGCAAGCAGGTAGAACTCACTCACCTATGGCCGATCTAAACGCAAGAATCCACTGCTGCCACCTCCAGCACACTCTGGGCCCTCCTCTCGTAGCCAGGTGTGGAGCGCCCGCCCCTAACCACTCCTGCCTTCCCCCCACTTCCGGCTGTATCTCCACTTGCTCAATCCCTCTCGCCTGCTCCTTCTTTATCTTTTCAGCAAATCGAAGGCTACAGCGCTCTCTCCCTTGCTGTTATGCAAGCCTGCTCGCCCTCCCTGTGCTGCACCTTCTGTGAGAGTACAGTAGTTAAAATCTGTTGTCCCGGTCTAGATCTAAAGCCTCACCCTCACCCTTACCCTCTCTCTCTCTCTCTCTCTCTCTCTCTCTCTCACCCACTCTAGCCCAGCTCGTTCTCTCTTTTTCTGCTCCGCGTTAATCTCACCTCCAGTTTTTATTTCGCCCTCATCAGCAGGGGACTAAAAATAAATGATAAATGGAACATGATATTTTAAAGCCTTATCTCTTATCTGTTCTTACAAGGGAATAATAGGGTAGTTAATCCTGCAGATCTCCCTCAAATTGATTAATCAGCACATGCGGACAATCAAATAAATGATTAATATTCTCCAGACTGGCCGGTCGGACAGTTACCCCGAAAGCATCAGTAATAATTCAGTAACCTTTGCCAGACCAAAGCTGCATGTGCCTGGCTGCACACTGGAACTCTGATGCGCCGGGTGGCTTTGAAGTAAGCATGTAACATGGTCCTCTGCAGTGCTTTTCACCAAACCAGCTGACCCTGGCCAGACTGAAACACCTCTCACCTCTGTGGCTGGGGGGACAAGCAAGTTAAACACTCTGTTAAATTACTGAACATTCCCACAGCTTACAGTTGGTTCTTCAATCAACCGCTGAACAAGTTAGGACTGAAAACTAGTTGAACAAGGTTACAGTTCATTTATCATTATGATATGCAAACACAAACATGTCAGAAGAATGGAATACACTGCAAGTGAACAAAAGCTTTAGGCAAGCAGCAATTTTTGTGTACATGTGGGTTTCTGACAAGGGTGTCACACTCGTGTCATGGAGAGCTGCAGCTCTGCAGCCGTGTTTTCCTGCTTTGGACAGGCCAAATTCAACTTACATAAGTTTAAGTAAGCAGTGAGCAAGTTGTGTTAAATGAGGTAGAAGGCTAAATTCAGTGGGCCACAGAGACTAGACTGCGATAACACTGCTTTATGAGTTACTTAAACGGGAGGCAGAAAGGTCCAACCCTATGTGTGACCATTCGCATGGATACCATGGAGTTTTTCAGCTCCTTAAAATCGGTATCGGTACAAAAGTTTTATATCGCTCAGGTACTCAGGCAGTGGAACAGGCAACTCTCAGACTGCGTCGCCCCCGTTGTTTGGTCATGTGTTCCACTGGGACAGATGTTTAGCGCTGAGTCTTCCCGCGCCCTCACCCTGGGCAAACCATGTCCTGGTGATGGATCCCCTGTTTATTCAGCTATTTTTAGGACAAAAGCGGTGGGGATCTCCACTGAGAACGCCTCTCTTTTCTCTCTTTCCCCACAGTGGTAAGCCTCCCACAGGGGTCAGCAAACAAGCATCCTCCTTGGACCCCCTCTCCACATCTGCCAGCTTGGACTCATGGGCTCTTATTAATGTGAGAGTGGGCCAGGTCAACTTGAGGGAGGTCCACTGTCCACCTCCCCCTTACAAACTTAGTGCTGGAGGGAATGAAATACTGGTTGTGCTTTGAGCTCAGTACTGTGCTTGTTTTTGTATATTTTCATGTCCTGACAAAGGAAAACAGTGCTAGCCTACAATATTGGGACCAGTAAAATGGTCCTGACTTCACAAATTGCTATTTAAAAATTTTAAAAAAAAATTATGTTAGTATTTCTTTTCGTTACGGACATTAAACTTAGGCTTACAGGATTTGTACTGCATATATATGCACACACACACACACACACACACACACACACACACACACACACACACACACTTCATATATACATAGCATATACAGAGCAATTCATATTTAAAATTGTATAAACAAAGGATGTTACAACTACACCTATCATTAATATCTCAAGCTTTTTATCTTAACATTAAAACAAAAAAATAAATAATATTATTAACAGGAATAATAATATCACACACATATCACATATTCAGCATAGGGATTCAGTTTTGTTGCTCATTACAATGGCATTTATTTTCTTTTCATTGTGTCACTAAAATTCGTAGTCTTATCTTCGTGTTGCTATAAATATTTTAGCAAAATAACCCAATAATGAATATGATCGTAATTAGTAGGAAAAAGGAAGAACTATTTATAACTGTTAGGGCATCAGTCAACAAACAATTAGAGAACAGTAAGCGTTGAAAATGTTTCCAGTGCAGGTTAGTTCTCCTTTCTTTTTGTTGTTACTGACTGTAACCCCCATCCCCCTGAATTTGCACCAGTGTATATATTATATTACTATATATTATAATAAGGGGAAGTGTATGATCCCGTGCCATGTCCTGACATTGTACAAAAACAAACCTCTGTATGTTTGTGTGTGCGTGTGCCCCTTCTCAGCCTCCTCCATATGAGGCAGTTTCACACCAGCACTGACCCTGAACCCCTTGCCACCCCTCAGCCTGGCCTTTGTGCAGGCTGACCGGCTGGCTGACTGAAGCAGCCTATGCAGCTGTCTGTTGTCTTCCTGGCTGCGACACACTGGCTCCCGCTAGCCCTCACCACAGACATACCTAACATAACACACACCAAACACAAGACCCAAAGCCACCTGCAGTCTGCCAGTCATAGCAGAGAGCCCAACAGGGCCATGTACTTACATTAGCACAAGTACGCAGTCTTTAACTAATCCACGCAGCTCTCCCTGTGTGCCCTGAGACCCCTCACAGCCACAGCAGGAGCACCATTAGCTTTTCAACAGGAGAGGGCCACTCTAAGACCCTGCCAATACGGCTGGTGATATATGGCCTGGTCTTTAATAGGCATAAACGCAGCATGTAGAACAGTGCTGCGAGAAGCTCTGCTCTTCTATAACTGATACAGCCCACTTTGATCTTGTCTTAGGCCGGGGCTGTTTATAAATCAGCCACACAAATATTTACGAGTTGGGATGAAGGGGTGAGGTTGGGGGGTGGGTTAAGGACGGCTGGTCTGGATTGTATCTCTGGTCTTCTTTTTCCCTCCCTTGTTCCCACTGTGGCTCTCTACGCTCCTCCTGCTGGCCCATGCATTGATGAGGCCACCGCATGAGTGGAGTAAGAGAGTAAGAGAGGGGTAAGACCCCGGGGCCACACTATATTACACTTCTGTTGGCCACCCTTATTGTGTTGTTAATGTGAACCAATGCGGCCATGATGTATTTCTGGACTCCATGAGGGACAAATGGTGTAAACTGAAAAAAAATGGAGCTACGTATTACATATATGCACAGTCATATGTACATGTTTGGGCACCCCTGGTTAAATGACATGTACATAATATGTACCTACCCTCTACTGAGACCCAATACACACCCTCCACACTACTGTATATTCAACCCCAATCTGTAGAAGGCCATATTCAAGTTTATTCTTTTATTTTCACTTTGAAAATCCATAAAAATTCTGCAAGTTTTTGCACAAAAAGCTACATATATAATAAATATTCCTAAATCTATTGTACAACCAGTTTACAGGTAACAGGCTCTCTTTTAAATTACACTGTTCATACAGCTTATGGTTGCTTTCTTATTCAATCCAGATTAGGAACAGATTCGAGCTACAAACTGGTTGGTCGAGGTTAAGACTCCCTAATTATTAAAGTAATACAATGCACATTACAGTTTGTGTGCATTTGCTCTTCCAAGAGCTGGATTCAGGCTCGATCCACTTATAAGAGGCTGCATTCAATATATGTCGCCTCCTGCTCCCTCTCTGCTCACCTAACCCATCCCTGTTTGCTGTGTGCACAATAGGATGGCCCACCTCAGGCAGATCTGTCCTCTTTAATTGCTCCCCCTAGCCCTGACCTCTGCTCCTGATCTCCTCCTGATATACAGCATCTCTATTAAGCTGGGAAGTAGGTAAATATTCTTCTAATGACCCCTCGTTCCTAACAACGCAGCTGAAAGTAAGAGGGGGGGAGGAGAAAAAAAAAATCAATTGCCATCTTTTTCTTCTGCCCTTCACTGACTCTATTAGTTTCCCTTTTTATCTGATGTGGAGATCCAAAAACACAGAGAGAGAGAGAGAGAGAGAGAGAGAGAGAGAGAGAGAGAGAGAGAGAGAGAGAGAGAGAGAGAGAGGAAAAGGGAAAAAGAGAAGAGCAGCGACGGGCTTAGTGATCATCTTGTGAAGAGCTATGCATCATGGGCCTGTCCCTATGATGGAAGCATAAGTGCGCTTGTGTGATTAAAATACAGGAGAGCGCAGAAAGAGAGGATATCATTGCTGCCGTAAGACAACTTTACATCCCCAAAATGCTAACTTTTTGGAGGGATTATCTTTTAATTTAACAAGGTTTTATTCCATATTATTCTGAGCCATTTCAATCGGTCCATTCTTCATGAAATCTTCAATGGTAGTTAACTTAAAAATTTTCAAGTGATTTAAAATTTTTGATCTGGCAGTGATGGTAGAAAAAAAGAAGGAAAGTCTCTTTCCTATAGCCTAAGCCAGAGCAAAAGAAGATCTGTAGACACATTAAAGATAACAGCAAGCATTGTGAGACTGAGTTAGGTTGGCCTACAGTAAAATTAAAGTGTCTCCGTCAGAAAAGTCGTGCCCTGTTAAAACTGTCTCGGAGAGCTGTTTGAGAAGTATGGCTGATGCTGGGTTTAGGCCATCCCTCCCTGACATCATCATGGACAAATAAGGGAGTGTAAGTGTGTGTGAGTGAGTAAGGGGGGGGTAGTGGCGTTGGTAGTGGTGCACTGGCTTGTCGATCGATGCAGTGATTGGCAGTTAATGGCTTTTCCTGTTCTGCCTTCGTAACCTCGGTCTGATGGCTGTTGCCTCTGATCAGAGATGGCAGTTGGCGTTTGATTTTCGTACATAAAGCCCTGACTTTGCGGAGATGGCTTCATCATGTTTAATGATTTAAAAGTTAAGTTGAATACTGGGAATTCTCCACCGCATGCAGGCCATGGAGGAGTTCGAGCTTCGAAAGCACTTGACTCCCGTCCAAGAGCACAGACAGTGCTCTCCTCAATGGAAATCGCGACTTTATCAACTAAGCGTAAAGTTAAAGAACTTATCGGGTGACTTTCGAATGACCTGCATCAAGTTTCCACATGTACCACTGAAATGAACACATCAGTACACTCCATTTCCCTCACCTCCAAATTATTATCAAATGACCAGCAGGAAGTGTGTATGATGAAAGACAAGCCTTTTCAGTTTCACTCTGTTCTTAGGGGTTGTTAGGAGACTGTCCACCGTGATGGACTTAAGTGAAAATGAACCCAAGAGAAAGAATGCTTCAAAATGAAGGAAAATGGACTGATAAGCCACAACTGGACTCGGGGCTGTCTGAAATGAGCTATGCAAAACAAAACTGGGAGTATCGATGGTACAGTCTGACTTGGGCCGCTTTGGATCATGTTGAGGGGAATTTTCAATAATTCAGTTTGCACTCCTATAATCCTCATAGCCTCGTGCTTCCATTTGATAGTCCATAAACTCCGGTCATTCTTACACCAAATGTTCAAAGATTCCACTGGCAGTGAAATAAAACGCAAGAGTCCAAATGAGAAAAATGCCAAATAGAAATAGCAGAACATGGGGCTGTATTTTCATTCATAGGGCAGGTGGGCCATGCAGGCACCGCACTATGAGCTGAGTAACAAGAGAAGGAGGATCTGTCTCAAGTGTGGGACGTGATGAACCTAAAGCTGGCCTCATAACTCATCAGTCAGATGGCGCTATGAAAGCACGAGCCAATATGCTGGAGATCCACTCAGACAGAACAAAAGCCTGATCCTGTGTGTGTGTGTGTGTGTGTGTGTGTGTGTGTGTGTATGTGTATATTATATATATATATATATATATATATATATATATATATATATATATATATATATATATATATATCTTTCTCTTATATATACACACACACACACACACACACACATACATATATATGTATGTATGTATGTGTGTATGTGTGTGTGTGTGTGTATAGAGACCCAGTGGGACCCACCACTGCAGCATTAATATACACACACCACTTCCCTCTGCAACATCAACAAATATTTAATAAAGCCTGCTTCATATAACTCATTAATAAGGCGCTCCCTCTCCTCTTTCAGTGCTTAATTTAATATAACGATAATTTGAATAATCATTTGCATACCAGATCTTGCAATCTACTCGAGTGGCAAAAAATATGTCTCCTAGAGACTTCATTTATACAGTAGCGCAGACAGGCCTTCTGGTTCAAATTAGCAGAACAAGACCACTCCAACCTAACAAGTATAAATTAAGGAAATTCCTGAGCAGTGACAGAGATAGCAGCGCTCACATGAATGATCCAAGGCTGTGGAAGTCAGTTTTAGGTCCTGGTGTTGACCAAATGTGGTGACGCTGCTATGGTGATGAGAGGGATGAGACAACTGTGTGGTGGATGGTGTAAGATGAGGGAGGAGGAGTATGTTGAAGGCTTCCTCCACTCTCTCTCTCTTGCTGAGCGCTCTAGTCCATAAATCACATGCTGCCGTTTGAAAAATGCTTCATAAAACACCAGTGTGTTAAAGCACTTAAAAAACAGAACAAAAGATCTTTTCCTCTTATTTCAGCAGCTGTGACTAGTTAAAAAAAAAAGGAAAGAAAATTAAAGCACCTCAGAGATGTCGACCTCAGAGTTCACCACATCAGCAGGAGAGAGGATGAGCCTGCTATGACACTCTGCTATGGTGTGAGGGTATAAAAGCGTGTCTCTGAGAGCCATAGAGTTGCACCGAATGTTTGCCCTTGAAAAACTTGCAGCACTTGCCCCTCAACCTCAATTTTACTCTCTCACCATCTTCATAAATGCAGAGTAAAAGGATAAAATACCAGTGAAACACAACAAAGAGAGAATGACAAAGAGAAGGTGAGGGGATACTGAGGCGAAGTAGTAAAGTTGAAACAAACAGTATAATTACAATATGCTGTATATCACTGTTATCAGAAGGAAACCTTGTATCTGAATAATGGTAACTTTACAAGAGAAGGACAAAACCTACTTTACTTTTAATGCAAGTCAATGCTACCAGACATTTTTCCAAGTCATTTTGGACTGTTTCTTTTGGCCCATTCATCATGAAATTTACAGACAATATAAAGTGCAACAGACATTTTCAAATTATGTCAGAAACTGAAAAATTTGTACCGAAAGCAGCGATATACACTATATACCAAAAGTATTTGCTTGTCTACCTTCACACACGTATGAAATTGAGTGACATCTCATTCATAATCAATAGGGTTTAATATGACGTGGTTGGGATAGTGTAGTGGTTAACACCTCTGCCTTCTACACTGTAGACTGGGGTTCAATCCCCACCTGGGCAAACACCCTACACTATACCAATAAGAGTCCTTGGGCAAGACTCCTAACACTGCCTTGGCCTACCTATGTAAAAAATGATCAAATTGTAAGTCGCTCTGGATAAGAGCGTCAGCCAAATGCCATAAATGTAAATGTAAATGATGTCGACCCAGCCATTGCAGCAATAACAGGAGTGTGTTTATGGGAATTTTTGACCATTGTTATAGAAGCGCATTTGTGAGGTCAGACACTGATGTTGGACGGGAAGGCCTGGCTTGCAGCCTCCGCTCTAATTCAGTAGAATTCAATAGAATACCAAAGATATTCTATTGGGTTGAGGTCAGGACTCTGAGCAGGCCAGTCAAGTTCTTCCACACTAACCTCGCTCATCCATGTCTTTATGGACCTTGCTTTGTGCACTGGTGCACAGTCGTATCGGAACAGGAAGGGGCCGTCCCCAAACTGTTCCCACAAAGTTGCGAACATGAAATTGTCCAAAATCTCTTGGTACTGCAGCATTAAGAGTTCCTTTCACTGGAACTAAGGGGCTGAGCCCAACTCCTGAAAAACAACCCCACACCATAATCCCCCCTCCACCAAACTTTACACTTGGCACAATGCAGTCAGACAAGTACAGTTCTCCAGGCAACCGCTAAACCCAGACTCATCCATCAGATTGCCAGATGGAGAAGTGTGAGTCGTCACTCCAGACAACATCTAGTCTCCACTGCTCTAGAGTCCAGTGGCGGCACTTTACACCACTGCATTCAATACACTGCATTGCGATTGGTGATGTAAGGCTTGGATGCAGCTGCTCGGCCATGGAAACCCATTCCATGAAGCTCTCTACTCTGTTCTTGAGCTAATCTGAAGGCCACATCTGCTGAAGGCTAATCTGTAGTGATTGACTCTGCAGAAAGTTGGCGACCTCTGCGCACTATGCACCTCAGCCTCTGCTGACCCCGCTCTGTCATTTTATGTGTCACTTCGTGGCTGAGTTGCTGTCGTTCCCAATTGCTACCCCTTTGTTATGATACCACTGACAGTTGACTGTGGAATATTTAGTAGTGAGGAAATTTCATGACTGGACTTGTTGCACAGGTGGCGTCCAAACACGGTAGCACGCTGGAATTCACTGAGCTCCTGAGAGCGACCTGTTCTTTCACTAATGTTTGAAGAAGCAGTCTGCAGGTCTATGTGCTTGGTTTTATACACCTGTTGCCATGGAACTGGAACAACTGAATTCAATGATTTGGATAGGTGAGTGAATAGCTTTGGCAATATAGTGTATATTTGGAAATTTTTTTTGCAAATTTTTAGAAAGAATAACCTCTGACATTTGATGGAAACATTTATCTAACAAACTTCTCTAATAAATCTATATGATGGAAAAATGTTCATTTTTCCCCCCATTCTTCGTTGCTTAACTGTTTTTTATGTTTTTGAGCATAGCTTGGTTTCCAGCAATGTATATTATGCATATTTTTGCATAAAAAATTTTATGGAAACAGGGAATAGAACAGCCATATTCCTTTGTTTGCTCGCTTAGGTGGGTTCACTATTTGCTGAAGAAAAAGAAGAAATGTGCTAAATTATAATGCAAAATAACACAAATGCTAATTTTAAAAATTGTATCATTAAAGTATGCCTTTATCTTGAAAATTAAATATCTCTATTTGATATTTTTATATATTTAGTGAAAAATATGGTGATGGTGTAAGTAAACAAATATAAAGGGGCCACCAAAATTTCCTAAATGGTCATGTCAGCCAGGCTGTTCAGTCTCCATGCTCTTCTGATGTAAAATACAGTCATACAATTAAACTAAACAGCAACCAAGAAGCAGCTCAGCAAGTATTTCTCTGTAAACTCTGTCCATATTCAGCGTGAAGCAGAGTTTTTCTTACTGTCCTCTAAAGCTGATACATTTCTTAGCTAATACCTTCCAATTATTTAATTTTTCACAGAATAATTAACATTTTTCATTAAAATATTCAAGTACACTGGCTTTAAAGTCAGGCTCTTGTTAGTTCAGTGTACAGACTACAATATACTTTTAGCGCTTGAGTCCTTAAGAATGAAGTTACCTTTTGTACTTTTAAGTACTGTTTGCTCTAGAAACGTTTGCAAAATTATGCCAGAGCACTTTACACTAAGAGTGAGTGAATGTGAGTGAGATAACTAGAAACTTTAAAAAACAAAAAGAAACAGTGGTGCACACTAATTGAAACCTTTTGTTTGCCTGTGCCTCCTGACTTAGAGCAAGCTCCTTTGATTACTGTGAGCAGTGTGACCCACCCATGCCCTCACACCTCCACCCTTTAAATCAATAACTCATCATTTTCATAACAGGAACTCGCACAGGTGCTTTCTATCCCCTTTTCTCTCTTTTTTTTTTTGCCTTTTTCTCAGCTTTATCCCACTTTAATGTAAGAATAAAAAAGCATGATGAGAAAACAAGGTGCGAAATGATTTTTTCCAGAGGGGCCCCAATAAAAACCATATGACACCCCAGGCTGAACTGCTTAATTACAAAGGGATGAAAATCTGCACTCTACATCTGGTGAGAACATTGCCCCCATAACGCTGATAGATTTACAGCTCCCAGTCCTAACCCTGGACTCCGGTGCACGGCAATTAGGCCGTACATAAGACGCTTCAGTGGGCGTCCATCTCAGCGGGGGAGGCTGGCCTTAACTTTTTCAACTCTGTGCTTGCTGAGGAACCGAGGCCCAAAGAAGACCCCTGCTATCAAAACGAGCCTCAGCCAGAGCACAGCTGCATCTGCCAGGATGACTCCAATACTACTGGGGGAAGTGGTCAAAACTGAGCTTGAGAACACGACTTGGTTCTTTAAACCTTCCAGTTAACTACTGTTTGGGTTTTTTTATGAACGCACAGGGGTAGGAGAAGATCTTGTGTCTTCTACAGGTGTGCAGTATGAACGGTGCATCCATTCAAGCCCTGAAATCAGTGCTGCTTTGAATGGGCTCATAAATGAGGCACTGGGTGGGGAGTGAGTGAGACAGTGGGGTCCACAGCCTCATTTCTGGCCTGGATTTATCTGTCCCGGGACACTCTTCAGCTGCCCAAACCCAAACAGCACACACTTTCTGCTCCTCTTCCCTCCACTGAGCTCCATGAGCAGAACAGCGCTGAGGCCCCAGCCACTCACAGGCCGTTAATCTGACCACTAAGCCACTGGTGTATTGATGCCGAGCGAGCCAGTACTCTCCTGCTCTTTCTCTATCTCTCTCTCTCTCTCTCTCTCTGCACTGGCGACCCCGTACCTCTTCAAAGGGTCATTTACCAACTGGCCACTCCATCTCCACGGTGATCAGCCCTTACCATTAGGGGAGAGGCTGGGGCTAAAGTACTGCAAGCCAAACAAGTCCCTGGGCTGATTTGCCTTGAAATTTGACTGACAAATACATGCAAACTTAACACTAAATGATTGAGCAGAGCTGATTAAACATGGGCCTTATCAGGGCTTTCTGAACACAGGACAAGCATGCAATCTTGCCATTAAGCCAGGCAAAAGGAGGAGGGGGGATTCATGGGGAGGAGGGCACAGATAGCAATATGGCTGATATGGCAGTAATATCATCTTTACAAGATTGAGGCTGGCCCGGCTCAGATAATACCCTGATTAGGGCCAAAAAAGAAAAAGCGCCTCCGGTCAGTCGAGGCATAGGGAGGCATAATTCCATACTAGTCTAGTTAAAAAAGACGAGTGTCTAGCCGGCGTGACAAGCCTTTGAGAGAAGGATTTTGTTTGTTTGCTCTGTTTTTTTTTTTATGGCCAGTTCCTCTGTTTATCCTTTATAAGGTGTTTTATGAAACAGATCTACCGGCAAGTGAATAAATTATCTGACACGTAAACAACTAAACTCTCTACCCTGTAGACAGCCACAACGAGAAGAGAGAAATCAGACAGAGAGAGAGAGAGAGAGAGAGAGAGAGAGAGAGAGAGAGAGAGAGAGAGAGTGTGTGTTAGGGTTCGAAAGAGAAGGGACGATAGAAAGACAACGACAGGAAGAACAAAAGGAAGGTTAGAGAAGAAAGAGCAAGAAAGCAAGAGACAATGACAAAGAGAAAGACTGAGAGAAGAAAGACGAAGAGAGAGAGAGAGAGAGAGAGAGAGAGAGAGAGAGAGAGAGAGAGAGAGAGAGAGAGAGAGAGAGAGAGAGAGAGAGAGAGAGAGAGTAATAGAGAGAGAGAATAGGCAGAGGGAGGATTTGGCGGGGGAGAATGTTTAGTTTTCCAAGCTGGTTGGATTAAAGATATTTAACCTTAAGCAGAGCAGAGCGCTGGACCACCCACCGGCCTGCAAGCCATGCTGCTCCATTTGCAGTGTGACGGGTATTTGCCTTGTTTATTAATTTTTGAGGAGGCAGTGGATGAGGGGGAACGGACGAGGGGCAGAGAAGCGAGGGAAAGAGAGAGGAAAGATTGAAGCACGTCCAGTCAGTGGAAAGAGAGGCAGAGAAAAAGAAAGACAGCTCCTCGGATGGACAGATGAAGGAAGCTTGATGTCATACTTGCAATTGAAACAGGGGTGAGAGTTTCTGTATGAACCACTGGTTGCACTGGAATAAAATGCATATATAACATATACACAAACAAAGTAAAGTCAGACAAAACTACACTGATGCAATATTCATTACACGGATGTAAGTTCAGTTGTGTGAAAATGATGTAAATTGAGTACATTCAGTGCATTATTTATTTTAGTGAAGGCAAAAAGACACACCAATACAGACTGAAAAATCCAGCTCATCACTGATAGTCTCTTGATCATTTTTTGCAGAAGCAACTATCCATGTTCAGAATCTGAGCACAGCCAATCAAAGTAAAGTGGGCAGGGTGCAGGAGGAGCTTATGTACACACCTATGCTCAAATGACTGGACTTATTATTATTACTATTATTATAAATTCTTAGAGTTTTTGGTTTTATTTTGTTAGATGATGGTGGGATAAGCATTAAAAAAGTCTTTTTGAAATGTTTCATCACCTGAGCCAAATAAATTACAGCTCTGTACAATCAATATTCTTTTTAATACACAAACTGCACTGAATCCTGATCTCAGAATTGAAAATCGTATTCAATCTGAATACCTTGTGCATTGTTACACTCATATAAGCTGCATGCATATAAGCTCATGAGTGCAAATATTAAAATATTAACATTAACATGAAATCATATGCAAAACTTTGAACACCCCCAAGTCAAATTACATATTTTGTTGATTTTCTAAGCAAAAATATGTAAGATTATACACCCTCTGCAGGGAATTAAATATGGCATTTTCTGCTAATATTAGTTAACCATAGTGCTGTATTTATATGCTGAGCTAAATATATTGGGAAAAAAATGTGTCATTTCATTTGTCATGTAGTTCAACCAATATCTACACACACACACCCACACTCTCACACACACACACCCACCCATCCACACCAGTCAGTCCAATCCTCTTTCAGCTTGTGCTGATCAGGCAGCAGATAATAGGATCAACAGCTTCCATCACCAGACGCAGGAGCATGCTCAGTAGCTCTTGTCCAGTTGCCCCCCCCCCCAAAAAAAAATGTATGGCTGTTAACACAATAATTTCTCCTCTAACTTTCGCAATTCTAGCAAGCAGATGGGGAAAAAAAGATTGGGGCCGACAATGTTTGCAAGGTTGGCTGCTGGTCTACACACATACAGAGGGGCAGATGCTCTGCTAACCAGCAGCAGGGCTTCTGCAGCTGGGCCATGGGTCAGCGGCTGGCCTTTCCGAGGTGGGAGCTGCAGGAGTTGTGAAATTCCAGCAGACTGCCAGAGACACGCAGCCCTGGGTCCGCCCACTCACATACTGACCAACAGTGCGCCTGCCCACGCTCCCGAATGCTAGACCGACAGTCATCCTAGCCAACCTTCAGCCCCTGTCTAGGGGAAAGCCCTCCACTCCCTCCCTCTCCAACTTAGCTGCTCTATGTTTGGTTTCAGTAAGTCAGAGTTCAGTGGCCTCCAGGCAGGCAGGGCCAGATTAGGTTCAGATTGGGGCAGCAGTTCACACCGGCGCTGACAGTGACAGACCCAAACACAGTCTCACTAGCCTACCTTCTGTATATACATAGAATGTGAGAGCAAAAATCTTCTGTCAACTACAAAACTACACTACTCATCAAAAGTTTGGCAACACATACACTACTAAAAAAATGGACTTGAAATTTAAGGGCCAATACTGTTTCTTTCTTCTTTTTTTTTAAGGGCTAAATGCATGTAAATAAACCATACTCATACTCATATTTTAACACTGCTGTTGTTGATTTACAGAAAGAGAATGTAAATTCACAAAAACAAATTATCACCTTTATTTCACAGACATTAGTGTTTATTTTTATGGTTATTACTGTTATTATATGGTAAAATATTTAAATCCATGTCAAAATAACTACTTGAAGTAGTGAAACTGCTGAATTGCAGAAACAGGCAGTATTTCCAAGAAATTAAGAGGCTGCAATTTTACAGATTTTTACCATCATTGAGAAAGGACAGTTTTTACTGTTAATTAACAAAATAAAAAACAAAATAATACCCTACACGTTATCCCCCTTGTTGTGATGTCAGCAGTCATCAGCACTCAAACCTTTCAGGTGTTAAAACAACCTTTAGGCCAAAAGATGTTCTCCAGTATGTGCTTCTAACAATAGTTTGGAAAAGAAAACTGTATTTAGGGGAAAATGCTCTTTATTCTAAGAATATAAAGTAAAATTGCAACTCTGTTTGAGTAAAACCTTTGCAGAAAGTTTTTGCTTATTTGAAAAGTAGCCTTGAGAACATTTAAGTAACAAGGCAAGGTTTCCTCAAACTTTTGATGGGCAGCATGGATCTACATGCATTCTTCAATGCTGCAACTACATACCTTACAATTCAATAATACATAGTAGTTTCTGGATAAAAACCCATAAGATTAATAACTGAATAAAGAGGAGGAAATATGTTAACATGTTCTGAGTAGAAGAACCTGTTGGCAGATTTCTTTGCCTATGAAGTGGGTGGACTGTGCTGTCTTTAATAGTCATGGGGGGGGCAGGATGTCTGAGTGGCGGCGGTGCAGATACGGCGCGAGCGCTTTATTAGCGCGGTACTACCAGTAAATCAGAGCTGTGCTCTTCCTGGAAGAGCGGCAACCTTTTTTCCCCACTGAGCACTATTACTGAACAATCACAGGCTAGCCATGATAATTAGCAGAGTATCTCCATCTAAACGTCTCTCTCCCTCTCTCTATCACTCTCAGACCTGCTGCCTCCCCTACTTCTTCGCTCCCACTCCATCCCTCTCTCAGTCTCTACTGCTGACTGATGTCTGGAGGGTTTGCTTGTACAGTTTGGGTGTGGCTTTATCTCTCTGTCTTTTTTTTTTGAGGTTCAATTTCTTTCCTCACAGATGAAAGACACAGCTACGGCCCCCATACCAACAGCAGTAAAACGCTCCCTCATGACTTTAATTCTAAATTGCTCTGCACTTTTTATTCGATAATAAAACAAAAACAATCTTGCTGGAGCCGGCATGACCGCAGTCTATTTGTTTTGATGAGTCAAGCTCCCCTGGCCTGACGAGGATAAATCATAATGCTAATCATAATCATTAATGGCGGAGGTCAGTCCGGCCGACTGGGTGTGTTGGGGGGGGGGGGGGGCTTGGGGGGTGGCTACACAGTGGAGGGGAGGGGAGGACAGGGCCGTAATTGAGGAGCATGTTAATGCGCTTCATTGTGGCGGCCATGCCTAATCCCTTCCCTCACATTACTGTCTGTTTTGTTTTACTGTGTTTCTCCTCTGTTCTCTGCCGAGCGCGGATATTTTCCCTCCACGTTGCCGAGCTGCTCCAGTTGGATTGCACTGGAGGGGAAAATAAGGAGAAAGGAGCTCGTCCAGAAAAAAAAAAAAAAAAAAAACCAAAACCCCCCCCCAAAAAACCAACACTCTAAGTTGGCCCGGTAGGCCGGACTTGGACTGCGATCAGCGCAACGTTAGCATAACTGAGACGCATCAACATGTGATCCAGAGGCCTGTTCGCACGGACTAGGGCCAGTGGTGGCTAAATGTGTGAGTACACATGTGTGTGCATGAGCTTGTGTAGATCCTTTTGTGTTTAACAGAGCGAGACCAGGACGAGGGGAATTTGTGTGTTGGGGGGGGCTTGTGTTTGAGGGGTTTCTTGGGTAAAGATTCCCCATGTGATAGTGACGGCACTTTCTTCCTCTCTTTCCACGGCCAAGCGGCATCTGGAGTGGATTTTGTGCGAGCAGACACCGAGGAACATGATTACATTCAGTTAACTGCGGCCTAAACTGATTATGCATGTGCCAAGCTAATGGACTACATTTGCAAGAGGAAAAATAACATCCAATCAATCTCAATTACTGCAGATCTCAGTGGCCCCCGAGACGAGGAAGGTAGCCAGTTAACCCCCTTGCTTCTCCTGCTCCCTTGAAAGGTCTGCCTGGAAGCTCAGGCCTGGCCCTGCCTCTCCCCACGCCGTCTGGAGTCGAGAGCCTCGGTCCATCTTCGTGCCAGAGAACTTTCACACCTGAGAGACACGCTGATGTGGAATGTAAGCCGTTATGTCTTCGTACTTCAGGAGCATTTTTAAATAGCACCACTTCTACATGATTATGATGAAGCAGTCAACTATTTTTGTTCTGCGTTTTACTCCACTTTTCCTCCAAGCATTTCCTAATACGCTGATATATTTGTTGCACATCAACAGTGAAGTTTAGGAAAACTGATACTAGTCAAGTTTGGGCATATAGGAAAACTGTCTTCTTGCCAGAACTGTAGGTTTCATCATGTGTTGGGATGTACTGCAGTGGATGTCTTTGCAAGAAAAAGCAAAGCGAAACAAAGTATGGTCATGTTCTGTTGTTACTGGACAGATGAATATGTAATTTATTGATTACATACATTGATGAGCTTCCATTTGCTAAGATCACAAATTAAGGTTTAACATAATTTTTGCTTCGTAAGACATACAGCAACATTTGCTATCTTAAAAAACAATATATTCACATAAAGTCTGGGAATCTAGAGAGAAAAGAAGGGCAAACATAACACTGGTTATCACAATTTTGAGATAGGCTTAACCTTTCCACTTTTTTCAATGTATAAAGCTCAGCTCTGGAAATGATGAAAATTACAGCAAAAAAATGAAGACTAAACTTTAGTATGACCTGTATGTTGTTGCGTGGCCCATCTGCAAGTGCTTAGGAGTGACCATCATGACATCATCCTTACCACTACAAAGCAGCTGACAAGTGTGAAGAGGGAGCAAGAAAAGGTGAAAGTTCATCTGTGAGGAGAGAGGCTGACTTGAGAGGTGTATCTGAAACTCAAGCGACTTGATCTCATCCCTGGACCAGGCTCTGCGGTGGTCCTTGTGGTTAGGACAACTCGCCGGAGCTTTCCATGGGCTTTCGGAACATTCCAATATGCAGAGTGGTGGGGGGAGGCGTATTTTTAGAAAGTCCTAATATGGGCCGCATACCACAGACTCTCAAATTATCCCATCCAGCTTAGCCCTCAGTTTAAACCTTCCTTTTTAATTCCAGTAATTACAGGCTCCAATTTATACGGAGCCATGCACACAAAGGGCCTGTTTAATGCAAACCAGTTTGATTTGGGCGAAGTGTCCCAACGATCTCCCACATCTTACGGCCCTGTTTATGCTGACTTGATGATTTATTTTCTCCCCAAAGAGAGGTCCAAAAATGTAGCATTTTTGCATCAGATTTCGCTTCGGGAGGCATAAAGACTTTCTCTTTCCTTCTCGCAGGCTGAGCTGAGCCCAGCTGGCAGGCCATCGTCAGGCCTGGCCTGTCAGCCCCTCGACCAGAGCCATAAATCCAAAGCGACATCATGCCTGTGACACTACTGAGAAAGAAGCCGTCGCTACTGTGCGGCCTCAGCACCACCATGTACTTATCATCTACTAATCACATTTGTAGGTCATGAGACATGGTAATGACTCTTGTCAAGTTGTGAACATCATCGTTTGCGGGTGGGCTGGAGGAACTGATGGAAGCCAGCCATTCACAGGGTTTGCCATGCTAAGGTCAGCCACGGCCGTCTTCTTCGCTCTTCAGATTCGTGGGGCTTTGAGGCCTGAGGAACCATTTTAAGCAGCTTAGAGCTTAAATATGAGCATGCTCCAATGTGTCGAACATCTCTAAGCCTCCACAGAACGTCAGGCATTTAAAGTGAGACAGGCTCATCTCAGTTGCTTCCACACTACTCACAGGGAGATGAATGGAGAGGGGGGAGAGAGAGAGAGGGAGAGACTGTGGCCATGCCTTGAAAATAATCAAGAAATATAGTAGCAGGACCCCTTGAGCATCTTTCAAAGATTAAATACCAATTCCGAACATACCAACTGAACCGGAATGGTAATTTACATGGCCAGGTGCTGAAGGTAAGCTTAACCTGGTTCTCGAGGTCTTAAATCCTGCCTGAAGCTAGATGAAGCCCCATGTCTCTTCCCCAACAGGCCAGTTATGCGGCTTGTGCTACATACTTGAGTTGTTGTGTATTTGTAAATATCCTGACTGCATGTCCAGGCTTGAACGGGGGGTGGGGGGTGGGGGGAAAGACAGTTGGAGAGCTTTACCTGCAGGCCCTGAGGAGACTGTGAATAGGCCCTGCCCCTGACCGGCAATGCGTCCACTTTCACGGCACTGCCGCTGACCATTACCTCCCCCCAGGGCCAGGATTATGGTCGACATGGGAGCCCCATCTCACACCTTCCCTTTTAATGGAGTGTTGAGAAACGATTTCTCTCCGTTAGCACACTGAACACTCCTGGGGTGTAAAGAGCTCGTAGACAGGAAGCTTGCAATAAAGCCATCAGCGGACTGGAAGGAACCCATTCATAAAAACGCAGAGGCCCACAGTTCTTTGACGAAGCGCTGGATGTTATTCTAAATTGTTCTGTTTTACCGCAGCTTTCTAAAGTGATTAAAGCACACCGTAAAAGACTGCCCGTTTTCAGCCCATCCTTTTACGAAGCCCTTTGCCAAAAGTAGTTCTGGCACAGAGACGAGAAGGAACAAGAGCTACGCTCTTGTAAACGTTCCTTGAATAAAACCCAATAATATATATTGTTTGTTTTCATCCATTAACTTTCCAAGAGCATAACACTTGAAAATGGAGTGGAGTCTTTGTGTAAATAAAGGCAGAATAAGCAGGGAGAGGGGGCAGAGTGCACAGTGCTCTGTTCGGGGGAGGGATTGTCTGAGAATGCATGTGTGTAAATATAGGAGTCTGTACGTGAATGTGTGCAAAGCACGGGAGTCAGTAAGAGTGTGTTTATGTGTGGGAGAAAGAGTAGAGGAAAAGCAAGAGGAAGAGATGGTGGGAGATATTTACAGAGAAAGAGAGAGAGGATGAAGGAGAGGAGTCCCCATGTGCTGCCATGCCAGTTTGGGTTAACCATGGCGAGAGCCCGGGCTGTAGACACACAGGATAGGTGCCTAAGTGGATTCAGGCCTGTTAGATTTATAGCCATTTGTTCAGAGAGTGTTCATCCATTGGCTATTATGGAATGATTAGAGGAGAAGGTGAAGCTCCAAGTCCGGGGAAAATCAATACGGCTGTCGAGAATGATTCTGCCTTTACCGCTCCAAAGAGTATTGGGACCAAACCTCTCTCTCTCTCTGCTCTCTCTCACTTCACACTTCTTCATCCTCTCTTCCAGCAATTTCACCCTCCACCTTCCTTCGGACCTTGCTGACCTGCCATGTCTCGCAGGCTTCTAACTGCTCCTGCCTCTTCTTCTGCCACTGTCTCAACATTAGGCTTCCTAACAGGAGTAGATCCACTAGGGCTGAATATTGTCAACCAGTACATAATACAATACGATATGCACATCATGATATATTTTATATCATTGCTGTTGTATTAAAACCTAATCCCCAACATTTTTTTAAAACTTTAATCGGGAGACATTCAACTGGCCCATGACGACCGATCCACTTTGGAAGCTGGCACATTCCCTGAGTTTTTCCAGCAAGATGGTGCACCACCACATTATGGGTGTCAGGTCCGAGCATTCCTAGATGAACAGTTTCCTGGAAAGTGGATTGGTCATTGTGGGCCAGTTGAATGGCCCCCAAGGTCTCCCGATCTGACCCCCTTAGACTTTTATCTTTGGGGTCATCTGAAAGCAATTGTCCATGCTGTGAAGATACGAGATGTGCAGCACCTGAAACTACGGATACTGGAAGCCTGTGCTAGCAATTCTTCTGTGGTGTTGCTATCAGTGTGTGAAGAGAGGGAAAAGAGGGCTGCGTTGACAATCCAACACAATGGGCAGCACTTTGAACACATTTTATAAGTGGTCAGAAACATGTAAATAACTCATGAAAGAAAAAAAGTTAATGTTAAATCCAAGTACACCATTGTTTTTCTTGTGAAATTCTCAATACGTTTGATGTGTCACACGACCCTCTTCCCGTTGAAAAAACTAAAGTTGGATCCAAAATGGCCACCATGGTCACCATCCATCTTGAAAAGTTTTCCCCCTCCCATAAACTAATGTGCCACAAACAGGAAGTTAATATCACCAACCATTCCCATTTTATTTGGGTGTAACCATATAAATGGCCCACCCTGTATTTTGATGTAATGATATCTTCTAAGTTATGTTAGACCATTTTTTGGTCCATTTGGTCATGAAATTTCAAACATATAAGAGGGTTTTCCCTGCCAAAAAGGGAGTTATGAATTAGTTTTTGCATAAGTAACAATAAATTACGAATAATCACAAAGGTAAATGTTCATATCTCAGCTAGTTGTATCTTTGCAATCACAAATGGGTAGCACACGGCAAACTGGATATAGAAGTTATAGAAGAGGCCTCAATATTTACCGGCCTTTTCATAGTTACTGCCATCTAACAGCACTGAGTAGGTATTATTCGCATTAACTATTGAAATAGGTAGGAATGTGCATATATGAATATAAAATGGAAACAAAAAAGAAAAAACAAGTATCATAAAAATGTCATTTGTTGTCAGGATTTGCAAGTTTGACAACAGACAATGCCACAGCCATCTGCTGGCTAGGAGATAAAGGCCTTATCCACACATATATAGATAATTATAAAAATGTATTTCTTCTCTTCATTTTCGAAAAAATCTTCATCTGAACCAACACAAAACTGACTCAGAACACTCGCAAGAGTATGCCAGCCCAATAGGGGACATAACTCCTTCATTTTGATGTCACGCATACTGAGCAAAATATACAAATACAACAGACTTTGACTTGTAAACAATCAGACCTCACAATTCAATATTTCCCACAGATTAAACATCCGATTTTTGCTTGAAATTAAAAGCTTTAAAATTGAAAACATACCACTTGCCTTGGGTTTATGGCGTGATGGCTGCACCACTGCGCTTTTCTAGTTTTCACCCAATTTGAATTATGGTGTTGTGTGATGTATTTTCCAAAAAAAAAAAAAAAAAAAAAACAAAGAAAGAAAATTTTTATAAAAAATTCATATAGGTGTGAACAGGGTCTAATAGTGTGTAAGTTATGGGGTAGATATAGCTAGTGGGTATTAGTACAGCCCTAAGGTCCATGTTATCACTGGTTGAAGGATGGAGCAATTCTGCTAAAGATAACAGAGGGAAGCATGACAAAGTTAAATCTTAAGACATTGACTACGTGCTCTCAACCGGGACCAGGACGGATCACTCACCTTATAAAGTTTGAGGCTGGCCTCATGACGCGAGTTGACTGTGTGCATCCGCAGCTTCTCCAGGCTGTTGGTATAGTAGTCACAGGCATTGCACTTGAGGTGCACCGGGTTGCCAATGGCCACGCACTTGAGGCGCCACTCATTGCCCTTCCCACCCTCCTTGATGTGAGCCACCAGCTGGTACTTCTGCACATGCTTATCGGTCTTGCAGTGCAGCTGGAAGTTGGCCTTCAGCTGTGTGGTGTAGCAGCACAGCTTGCACTGGTGTGAGTCACCCACCACTGCTTTCCACTCGTCCTCAGGCAGCGAGCGCTCGGCCCCCATGTGCAGGCCCAGCACATCCAAGTTGTCAGTGGTGAAGCGGTTGCACACAGCACACTGGAAGAGCTTGAGAGAAGGGTCACTGGTCTGCGACAGGCTCTCTCCCAGGGTCATCAGCTCCTCGGACACCAGCTGCCCTCCACCCAGACGCACATCCATTGGGATGTCCCCACCTACTGAAGGACACAGGATACACAAACGCATTTGTTTGTCTTCCATACACGATATAAGATCATACACATCATCTTCACTTTCAACATAGACTTTTGTGACATGTGCATACAATGTAATAAATGGGCTTGGTTCAAATTCAGAGCTTCCTGGTTTGCAATACTATGCCTGGATGGAATAAGGAATGTCTTGGGGAAAAGGTGCACGGATCAGCTGTTCAACTAAGTCGTGTTTGTCTGCTCTATAAAAGTGGATTTGCTCTGCAGCTCCTTGGAGGATAATATGGATGTGTATATTTACATACCAAATTTTTATTAAACAGAAATAAGTGAGCAACTGGCCACTCTGACCTGGAGTTCTGGATTTACATGTAGCCCTGTTTGGACTTCCACAGCTCTTCTCTAAATCAACTTCACAGGCTGTGAACTCCACAGCAAAAGGAAAGTTATTCTATCATTACAAGAGAACTAAAGGCCTATGATACCGTAAATCAAGTCTAGCCTCCTTATTCATAGAACCATGATATAAAAATTCCCCTCCCCCTTTTCCTATTCTTTTTACCCTGGCATGCCAGTCAAATCAATAAAGAATCTGTTGGATGAGCCTGACTAGATGCAGAACAAGAGAAACTGATTGAAGATGTGGAGAAATATTCAACTACAGTGCAACAAACATGACAAAGCATCCAAAAGCGGTAAGGGAGGGAAAAAGAAAAAGGAGGAGGCAGGAGAGCAGGAGTTTTTGCCTTTGCTCACTGATCTTTAATCTATCACTGCCTAGACTGAGCACACTGGCTGACCCCGTCTGGCTTTACACTAAATTAATTCCAGCAGCCTCTTTTTTATTTATTGCTGTAGAATGCAGCCTTTCTCAGACTTTTCTCCATTACCTGCACTATTATAGCAGGGAGAGGGGGACCTCTGTGAAGCCCCCTGAAATCATTCACAGATTCACTGCTCAGGGTAAAGAACTCTCTATTATTCACTTCTGTTTTATCAATACCTCTCTTACCTTTCCTGGTTTTCTCCAACTCTCTAGGTTACCTGCTTCACCCATGCTAACTTATAACCCCACTACATTTCTTTATTTGTGTTAGTAAATGCTGGCACTTCCTTTCCAAACATTTAATTTATACACCCATTGGGCAATAAATCCCACATGCAATTCATATAGTAAGTTATATGGTTATAAATCTGTACAATATTTTGACTGCAGTTGTGTCAGACTGTATCAGCTCGTTGGGCCAAAGTGAGCGAGAGAGCTTGTTCCAATAACACGAATTTGAGCTAAACAGATCTACGAGAGCTTCTGGAAAACTGGTTTATGCAACAAAAGCTTCCAAGACAGTAATTTTATTAGATGTTTTTTCATGGGCTGGCAGAACAGTGTTCTGATTGTTGGAAAAGCTAACCAAAGTTGTACGTAAGGTGTTGGCTAAAGGGGCCGACTCTCTCTTAGCTTAGGCTTAGAGGATACAGGCTATGAAAAGAGAAAAAAAAGGGGGGGGGGGTGTAAATGAGACAGTAGGATCATGTAATTCTCTGAGTCAAACAAAAAGAGAAGAGACAGAATACAAAAGATGGAAAACTATTTTTCTGTTCCAGTGAAAAACAGCCTATAAGGAAGCGTTTTTTTTTTTTTTTTAAGTTTGTCTTTTTGTCTGGGTGATAAAGTTGTACTTATGTGAAAGTAAATAATACAGGTTGTTTTTAGATACAGGTTAACTCCTATTAACGAAAATCAACTAGATGGCAGGAAGAAACAGACAGGGGAAAAGAAAAAGCTGCAGTCATCAATTCTTGTTCATATCTTTGAACTGGTGAAAGTCGTAGACAAGTCTGTGCAAACAGTGGGGTTATAGTTTGCATGCTAAAGCCTATGCTTTGCTTTTGCAATACCCTCCCTGGGCCCTCTTTTTCCTCTTTTTTTGACCAAGATAAAATCACAAAGTTGGGGAAAAATTAGGTGACTTGGGCCGGCAAAGGCAGTGCCAGCTGGGGAATAAAGACACAAAAAGCTGATGGACAGAGGAGGTTGGAAGACAAAAGGGGCATAAAACACTCTGGTTCACACACATTTTTTAGTGTTCATGTATGACGGGGGGTGACGAGTAGGGAATTTTCCAGACAAACTGACCCAAATACATTGAGACACAGTGGATACTGAAAAAAGCAGAGGCTCATATGTTAGGAAGATGCGCCTTTTTCCCTTTTTTACTCATTTTGTGCACGTGTTTGTGTGGGAGCTGAGGGTTCACATAGAAACTGTATGCACTCCCAACACACTCCAACCCAGAACAACAGAACTTTTTAGTCAATTTGGTTCTCAAGCTCTGCAAGTTACAGGCTATCCTCTACCTCCAAGTTACGGGGACATCCTGCTTTATCAGGAAAAAACCTACTGAAGGGCTTCCTTCTTCACTTGGATCATATACCGCATCAATTGAGTCACATGTCATCTACTTAGTGTGAAAATAGCCCTTTAAAGCAATGCACAGCAAGTCTCTCATTTTCAAGGTAGCTGGCTTTCAGTACGCCAACTGCATAAAATAGCATATAATTTATTGTGGTCCTTATCATACTCATCATGTACTACCGTTCAAGTATCTTTTGGTCACTTTTTTCACTTTCATGCTTTTCTCTCACACAACTTCTATAGATACTTTCAGAGGAAAACATGGACACATGAAAGGATAGTGAGCTTTGCGGTTAAAACCTATTGTAAAACTAAATTTACAGAAATTCATTCAACTAAACTATTTTTCCATTAAACCACCTATAAAAGATTCTGTGGATAAATGGATGAGAGCTGAGAGATGAGCTAAACGTTTCTCTACAAAGGTGTAAGTCACTCTTTAAAGCTAGACAGCCCACAAAAGCTTCCCTAGCTGTCTCCGTCAACTCACCTAGTGCTGGGGCTAGGGCAGCTATATTCGGGTCCAGATGAAATCCTCCAAGCAGAAACTGGGCATCGGTTCCAGAAGGATCCAACTTTAGGCCTGGGGGGAGGCTCATGTTCTGGGTCAAGTAGTATTGGTAAAGCTCTGCTTCTGAGGGTGAGGGCATAGCCCCCAGACCCAGACGGCCATGTTGCATCTGGGTCACATTCTGCTGGAGCAGCATCATGTTGTGCATGTGTTTCTCGCTGGTCATGTGGATGCGCAGGTTGCGAGCCACATTCGTTTCATAGTCACACACCTCGCAGCGCCAAGTGGGCTTGCTCTTGGGCTTGGTGGGCGAGGGGGCACCACAGGGCCCTGCCATGTGGGTGGAGGACTGGGCCGGGTGATGGTGGTGGCTGGTGTGGTGACTGCTGGCCTGAGTGGCTGAGGGTACGGCCACCACACCACCAGGCGCGTGCCCAAAAACCTGCTCACTGGCCGTGGGGATGGAGCCTCCGTTCTGCAGTGTCTGCATGTTGTTGAGGTGCTTGTCTGACTGCATGTGAATGCTCAGGTTGCCCTTGGTAGTAGTGGAGTAGTTGCAGACCTCACAGCGGAAGGGCTTATAGCCACAGGTGTAGCTCTCGCCACGCGCCAGGCGCGGGTGGCTCTGCCCGCTGCTGCAGTACACACAGGAGCTCCCAGAGTCTGGATGCTTCTCCTTCATGTGTGCCTCCAGGGTCTGCTGGTACTTGTAGTGCCAGTTGCACTTGGGACACTTGAGCGTCTTGCATGAGTTGCGCGAGTGCATCATGGTCATGTGGCCCCCCAAGGAACGTGACGAGCCCAAGACGGTGTCACACTTGGGGCACTCGACCCCGCTGCCCCCACTGGCCCCAGCACTGTGGTTCTGGGTGCACTCACCCACCCCAGTCATATCGCAGGGCCCTGTGTGATGGGAGTGGGAGTGAGACGAGGGGTGTGGGTGGTGATGATGATGGTGGAGGTGGTGGTGGTGGTGGTGCAGGAGGGTACCGTTGTCTTCGTCTCCCTCTGCCGGGCATTCATTTGGTTCAGGAGCTGTGGCACTATCACGATTGGCACTTTCGTCAGTGGCGGCATTGGAGGCGAGAGGTGAGGAGGTCCCCGCCCCGTCATCCTCGCCCCCTCTGCTGGCAGCTGCCGCCATCGCCATGGGGACAGTGGGCCCCTGGCAGTTAAAGCTCAGAGGGAGCTCCGAAGTCCTCCCTCCACCATCTGCAGCCATCCCCTCTTCTAATCCCCTGATGGAGGAAGAGGACATGGAAGCTGGGGCTTTACTGTTCAGTGTGGGGCTGGCTGCAGAGGGACAGGCAGAAGGCTGGAGAGCGCTACTAGGCATTAATAAAGGAGATTTGGAAATGCTTTGGTTTGAGACAGCCGGTTCCCCTACTTGTCCGCCGCTGCTGCTACTACTGCCACCACAGGCCACTGCAGTGCCTTCATCCTCCACCTCGTCCTCCTCTTCTTCTAAGAGTAGATCCTCCTCTTCCTCTGAGGCCTCGCTGTGAAGGAGAGCCTTGCTTTCACGGGCCTCCACATCCCCATCCTCCCCTCTATGAGTCCCTTCTTTCCCCACAGGCCCCTCTGTTCTCCCTCCCTGTGCCTTGGGCAGGGTGCTGGAGTCTTTGGCAGGGCCTGGGGTTGAGGTAAGAGAGGGTGGCTTGGGACTTCCAAGGCCTCCCAGGGCGAGGAGGGCTTGCTGCTGGAGACCCGAATCAGAGTCTTTGTTCAGGAGTCCCTCACCTCCTCCACTACTGCTCCCCCCCTCTAAATGAACCCCACTGAACGTGCCATAGAAGCTCTGGCCTGAGCTCACAGGCACTAGTGTGGGTGGTGGGGGAGAGCTTTTGTTTTTTGGTTCCAGGAAGCTAATGAGGGGCTCTTTGTCCTTGCCGATGCCCTGGATGATGGCAGACGCGTGCTTGTGGCTCAACAGCCTGCGCTCATCCTCACACAGGGTCATGCGATGGTCATGGACGGCGTGAGTGGCAAAGGAACGAGCATAACCAAAGGATAGCTTGCAGAGAAAACACATGAGGATGGGCTTGCCTTTACCATAAAGGGCCAGTCCATCAAATTTGGAGAAATCCACATTGTTGGGAACATCTTTGGATACACAAGACTTCTTGGCAGACCCGTCACTGTTTAGGTAATCCTTGTTGCTTTTGTGCCGCACATCAAAGACGCGGAAACTGTGCAGGACAGGACTGAGGCCTGCCGGGGATGAGGTATTGGGGAAACCTTGGTCTGAGGGGCCGAACCACTTCCCAAAAGACGAGGCTATGTGGAACGTGTTGATGATCTGAGGGTACACTGATGAGGAGGTCCCGGAAGATTCCCCCAGCTTACCTCCACTGGGGAGAGAATTTGAGGGGAGCACACCAGGTGCCATGCCCCCATCACTTTGGATCAGCTGGCTGAGGCTTTCCACAATGTAGGCCGAGCCATCAGGTTGGTAAACTATCTCCCCAGCTAGGTTCTCCACGTCACTGCTCTCTTCCTCTTCCTCCTCCTCTCCTTCTTCACTCCCACTCTCTGTAGCATCCGTCCGCCGTGTAGGCTGCTGGCGCATGAGAGTGGGCATGCCCCCTCCTACTTGAGCCATGGGCATGCCTGGGAAGGGCTGCAGACTCGGAAAACAGCTGTCAATCTCCATCTCGTCCAAGTCCTCCAAATCCTCGTCCTCCTCTCCACAGCTCACTGCTTCCTGCTCCTCTTCCTCCAACCCCCCTCTTCTGGGATGCCGCTGACTGCTGGCAGAGCTGTTGTTGGGAGCCTGGGGTGGGGTCCGTGTTTGCTGCTGCTGTTTCTGCTGCTGCTCTCTCACAGCCTCACGAGGTGTGCTGGGATTCTGGAGCTGGGCTGGGTAGGGTACAGAGAGAGACAGGGGCTCCAGGGAAGCGGGTTGGTTGCTGGGAGAGACCTGTGCACTAGGGTGATCGTTCCAGGGCTGAGGAGGGTGCTGCTGCTGCTGGGAGGTGGTGGAGGAGCTGAGCCCATCGTCTGTCCCAGAAACCACGGGAGACTCACAGCTTTCCATGCTGATGCCTACATGAGGCGTTCATCGCATCCAGGCCTGAGGGATACCAAAAGAAAAAAAGAGAAATGGATAAGGTTAGAGAATTGCTGATAGGTAGCAAAATTTCTGAAGCATTAGAGGGACAGAACAAAAGACAAGGTTCTTTTCATGCTTTCATTACATTGTTCCTATTCATGCTAAATCCCAGGCCACTAATGCTAAACATTCAGTGAGAGGCACAAAAGAGTCTTGATAAACTGAAAAAGCATGTATAGATAGAGAGCTGCGAGCGGGCTTGATATATAGTACATTAGAAGAGAGACAAAAGTGCAAGATCTAATGGTAGAAAATGACAGAGTGCTCATTAGGTTAGATTAGGTACTTAAACACAATACCTCAGACATGCATTAATAAGCCTGCTCAGATTGCTCTTCCTGTCATATCAGGGAGTTACCATCTTTTATCTTCACCTTCCAAACAACACTCAGAGCCTACCATGTTCCGAATTCCCGCATACATCCGTTTTTAATTAACGCGCAGTCTGAGAAACAGTAACAGAATAACTTAATGGATAAAGAAGCTCCATTGTGGCGCTAATTAGACACAGTGAAACCAGCCATCAGCACATGATCCATCTCCCACACCCAGAGAGAGGGAGCTGAAGGTTGCTGAATAAATCAGCCAGACTGTTTTAGGACCTCCACATCAGAGAAAGTATGCATGCAAAAACACACAGCAAGAAGGAGCGACCTTGTCAGATCCTCTCACATGGACGGTACATGCATATTTCCGGTAATTATTTGTATGCCAGTCTATATACACACAACATACAGAAAGATGAAAAAAAATGAAAGGGGGGTGGTGGTGGTGGCGGCAATAAATCTGAAAGTTAAAATACACCAGCTGCGCTGAAACTCTGAATGCAGCTGTGTTTAGATCTGGCATGCAATAAGCTCCACGCTCAGTCTGGTTTCAAACACTCCAGCAATCCACCACCTCTCCCATAACAAATAGGAGCGGCACTTTCAGGGGGCTAGTGCTGCCCGGAGCACCAGAGAACCCTAGTAAAGGCCACAATTTCGAGCAGGCTGAAGAGATAAAATGTGAGCAAGAGATACTGCTGAGCTAATAATTTTATTAAAAGGATGCAGGCAGCATTGATTAAAGGGGCGACCAGGCTGAAACCAATAACTCTGGCCTGCCCTTTCACCCTCCCATGCTGAATATTACATGAGCAAACTTTCCCGGCAGCGTGCTAACCGCCATGTCCTGCCTGATTAGCACATTCGCTGCCTGCACTTGATTTATTTACTTATTTACTTAGGGATGCAAATTTCAGCACTGATCAGACACTGTGTCTGCAGCCCCCCAACCCCCAAACATATTAACAGGAGAGGGCTTGGCTGGGGAGATTGATAATGTCTGACTCCCTCTTCATGAATGTCTGATGAAAATATACTCCAACCCCCACAGCCCTCCCACCCCTCATTCATCCACCACTGCCCTTCAACCCCCACTGCAAAAGTCATATACACAGGCCTTATATACTGAGCATGATTTTTAACAAATGCTGTCTTTGTTTTTACCCCAGTAAAAGCTGCTTACAATAAATTTATCCAGGCAATTTTACATGCATTTCCATATATTTAATTTTGCAATTAAATAAATTATGCAATTTTTTTCTAATTGAATAAATACAATGAAAATTTGATTGCTGTGGCTGCAATAAATAACATCTGTGGCACAAGTAAACAGCAAATAAAACTTTATAGAACAGTTTTGAATATTTCAGTCATCTTACAGAACAGCCTTTAAAAAACTTTAAATATTTTAAATTTAGAAATTATGACCAGTGACAGTGGCCTGAAAAATAGCCAAAGCACATTTTCTGTGGTCTTTCTTTAACATGCCTGCCGCATTCCTCTTTATCTGTTGCCCATTTCTCCTGCACAGAGACCAGACTGTTGTAACGAGCAAAGCAGCCTAAATCTAAACACCTCCACACACACCAGCTCCTCTTCTAACATGGTTCAACCTGAAGATCTGCCACGATGTGCATTTCATTAAAAGCACCAAGCATTTTAGATGACTTCCGGTGCAGAGCCGGACACTGATCCAAAGGGCCCAGGTCGTCTGGCTACTTGCACCGCTTACAGAAAACAGGATTGGGCTTTAAAATGGAGAAGGTCTAATTCAATAACCTGGGGTAGTTACTGATGTGCAATAGGATTGTCTGGAGTCTGCCAGTCGCAGATGGGCGGGCAGATATAATGCTGTTTGTCCGCTGGAGGTCTGCTTCCTCAGCGACACCTGTTTAAAGCAGGGGAAGCTTTAATCTCTGCCCAGCACTAACGAGGGCCCAGACAGACATGCAGACACTCTTTAGCAGGGGAAGTGCACGCATATTAGTCTCTCTGCTCGCACTGTACAGTAGCAATCGACCGAGAATCATAAACCATGAATTACAGTAATGCCTGAGCGTGCACGTTGCCATGTCTTTGCACTATGATTAGTCACTCTGTAGATGGTACAGTGCCAAAAAAAAGAGCCTGTCTTCCAGAACTGAAGAAGACAGCTTTTTTTTCTTCCAAGAGTAATGATAGGACAAATGCTTCAGCCTATGCAAAGATAGGTCAATGTAAAAGGCAGCCAAAACAAGTTTGAACTCATATTAAGTGATATATTAAGTGATAATCAAGCAGAAGAAAAGAACCAAATTCCTGAGCTCTGTTAGTGGGTAGGGTGATATGTTCAGGGAGGCTTCCTCTCTGATAAGAAGAAGCATAGCAACCTTGCTCTCAGGGGATCAAAACAGGCTATGTTTCAGACAATATACTGGGCCAGGAACACTTTTAGTCAAATTCAGTTAAAATGTGAAGCTGTAGACTGGTGTCTGTGAGAATGCTCATTCCAAAAGTTATCAGTTTCAGTGACTGGGCACTAAAAGTCTCTCAAGTCTCATCTTCTCAGCAGGAGCCATAAGAGAGTGAAGTCCTCTGATGCAAGGTGCATGCCTCTCTTCTCTACTTGCATTAGCAGAGAAGCATTTCCTCCTCCTCTCTCCAGCCTAACAAAGAAGATAAGGCTTTTGCTTTAAAAAAAAAAAAGCCCAGTATCTAATGAATGCTGTCAGAGAGTGGGGTCTGGTTGTCATTTGGTGAGGATGGAAAATGAGATAAAGTTTTTATTTATGGGATCTTTCATTAGGTGGGATTTACCGGCTGAGCAAAATGGGAATTAATGGCTGAGAAGCCATCTGATTAGAAGCATGCACATTCACCTGCCTGGGGGCCAAGCCTCCAGAGGCCCGGCACCCTCCACACTCTCATGGGGAATTAACTCGCATTCAGCCCCAGCTGGGAACGCCCAGAGGGTAACAGCCCTGATCCCACACCCAACCCTCAGGACCTTTTTTTCTCTACCATCTTTTGTCCCAGCACCGCCTCCCCCCAAGGCAAAAAAGGCCCCAGCACTACCTTCCAGCAATCTCTGGCAGGGCCTCCTCTCCCCGCTCCTGCCAGATCTAGCCATAACAGAGCCTGGCCACCGCAGGGTTAGGGCGCTTATTGAAAAATCAATGGCGTAAATGCTAAGCAAGTTACCGGAAGATGTGGGAAGGAAGGGCTCCTATTGATAAAGCAGGCAAGGCCTTTGATGCTGCACTGGGGACGTGTTCATTGATAGAGAGAGCATTGTACTCCTCGGGCTGCAGCAAGGAGGGCTTCGACGGCTAAGCTTGGCCCAATTAATCACACATATATGTAGAGAGACGGCTTCCCCTCCTTAACCTTAAGTCCATTCTAATACTCGACAAGGCCTCATGCCTGCCCTAATCCTTGCTTCTTACCCGGATGCTGACGTGTCATGTTCAGGGCCTTTACACTGAGGGTGGTGTAATGAGAATGGCTCATCCAGCTTCATATGTAAGACCTTACTATGTTCCTCAAGGGGGACCATCCAGGCTGTCGGTGCAGCCCTGGACCACACACTTCCATCTGAAGCAATACTTCTCCCTGTACACCCTTAATGACCATGTCTCTTGCGTAATCTTAAATCTACTCATTTTTTTTAGGAATGAGCTCAAAATAGCTTAATTGCCAAATGTTTAATAATCGCTTCAGTGGCTACAAGAGAACATGGCAACACTTCTATAATTCAGCTGCGCTGCGGCAATCTAGCATTTTACGCAGTAAAATCCATTCAATATCGAGTTCATTAATATGAGAGGTAAACAGAGTAGACTGAACTTTTCCTCCTCCTCCTCCTGAGTGTTTAATGTAGACACAGGGACGCTTCAGTGCTGCCGCCGCTTCAGGAGGAAAAAAAGTCACCTCAGGTCGATGGCACTCAGGCTGTAAACACGGCTTCCCGTAAAATCAATGATCTTCAGTTCTAGCTATCAGTCTGAGCTACAGAAATAGCAGCGGCTGTGACGAAGCCGGGGCCGGGGCAGGAGAGAGAGCGGGGGTGTGGGGGGTCAATGTAATGTGCCTTAGAGTACATAAGAGGAGAGATAGCACCGCTATCTGTAGCGTCCTGCTGCTACCACTGCCGTCACATTACTAACCTTGCACTCAGCATTTTGTTACTGTAAAGCTGTACTGGACTACATTTCCCATAGTGCACCTGTCTAGGCTTCGATTACTCAGAGCCAGCATCACCAGATTGTCGTGGTGTAAACACAGCATACTTTGGGATTGTTTTATAGATTTTGTTTGTTGTGGAAATGGGTTAACCCTCTGCAACTTTTCTACAACCGTAAACATCTGCAAACTCATCTGTTACTAATTGCTTTCAGGCCAGAAAACAGACGAATTGATTCACTGGTATCAATAGCTTTTTTTCTCTTCTAGGACATAAAGCAGTATCACAGCGATTTTTGCGGTGATATTATAAGACCTGTAAATGCAATCAATGTAGCAAAACAAAGGACGTAGTGGGAGCAGGGGGGGCACATTAAAATGCTTCCACAGCAGTGTAGATCTTTGACGCTGCATTAGCTCCTTGCTAACAGGAGATGGAGCTTATCCAGGCAGTGAAAGTGAGCCGGAGTAGGTTCAAAGGTAGCCAAGGGGGAATTCGCACGTGGAGGCAGAGTGTCTCCTCACTTTTGGAGAGTGCGATAGAAACAGCCTCCTCAGTGTAATTAGAAGTAGTTAATTAGCTGTGGGTTAATTACTCGGTTCTGGAGAGGGAGAGCTAGCGAAGAGAGAGAAACACAGAGAGAGAGAGAGAGAGAGAGAGAGAGAGAGAGAGAGAGAGAGAGAGAGAGAGAGAGAGAGAGAGAGGGTGGTAAGGCGCAGGAAAAGTGGCGAACGCACAGCAGGAAGCTCCCGGTCTCCTGCCAATTAGCAAGCAGCATGGGGGGCCAGCGGAGGAGCAAGGTTGGGAGTACAAATGAGGAGAGGGCCTTGTATCAGCTCAGCTCACAGCCCGCAGAACTAATACCGCACTCAACACAGCCCGCATCCGCCCATTAAAAATGCATTCTATTAGAGATTCACAGCTCACTGTTGTTTTTGCTAAGCGATTCCATTTGCCCAAAAGCCACTCTTTTTTTCCCATAGTAAAATAATATGCACAGAAAAGAACATATCTAAGAAGGCTCGTGTTTTTTTTTCTGATTGTGCGCGTGCAACAACCCAGAGTGACCTTGGTCATGTGAATAGAGAGGAAAACAAACATTTCTGCAAAAATTGTCAGTTTAAAAATGAAAAGGAGAAGGTACAGTTTCTAGAAGAGCTAAAATAACTTCTCGTAATGCCTGCTAACACTACCCCCCCTTACACACATACTCTTAACAAACTACTGAAAAGAGGAATGCCCTATTTCCCTGTGAGCCCCCATTGGTTTGGCTAGACAAAGCTTTGCATTTTGTAAATGCATAAACTGGTGTAGGGATAAAAGGTATAGATGTATAATCCGAGATGGGTAATCATGCTCACATTGCTAAAATCCCTCCATTAGCCCCCAGGCTTGTAGAGTGTGCACAGCATGCGCCAGAATGCAGCGGGGAGAGTGCTGGAGACTGTGTGTAATGTGTGTGCATTTGAGGACTTTGCATGTCTATCCATGTAAGGAAGCTCAATCCTTGTGCACAGACATTTTATTGTCTTATTGTATAGCATGTATTGCTCGAGACGTATGTCCTACGGAGTCCGAAAAGGTGAGCACTCAGAGCCGTTTGCTGGCTTTGTAAACTTGGCTGCAGATCTGAAATGTGCATCTTAAAACACACAGCCTAGTAACCTAGTGGACACCTTTACTGGAAGGTTAAGGGGAGGTGTGCGTGTGTGTGTGCACGCTACGCCAGTCAGGCCCAAAGGCTTTCATTTTCATTAATTATCAAATCTCCTCTATAAATAGCTCAAGGAAGCAGCCCTCTCCACTCTCCAGAGAGAGCGAGTGAGAAAGTGGGGGAGAGAGAGAGAGATGGAAGTAAAATATGCAGACTACAGGGTTTTTTGCCAGATATGTGTTCATTTTTCCCCTTTATGTGTGCAAGGCAAAAACACCCAAGGTAGAACAGGTCAGAGCAAGGAAAATGGCCTCCGTTGACTTGTAAACAACAAGAAACAAAGGACAATTAAAGAAAGATGCACTGTTTCTGTTCTGCATATCTTCATATGATCTTCCTGCCCAGTGAAAACAAAAATGACATAAAATATCACGTTCATCTGCCGTAAACTTTTAGTCCTTTTAATGCAGTCCTGCCTCAACTCAATCAGTTCATACACCTCACCTCACTCACTCTTCTGACTCTCTTCTTCTCTCTCCCTCTCTCTCTCTCTCTAGCCTGCAGTTAAGGCAAGTCGACCACAAACACGGTTGTTAAGGTGATCAATACCATTGAAATATTAAACCTTAAGAAGCCGCATTATTGATTGCCACGCCGATGAAAAAACTGTTTATTATCATAATCGCTAGGGCTTTGTGTGGAGAGGGACTTCAGCCTCATGCATGATGCCACTGGCTCAACTTTACCCCATGCCTTAGCACCTTTGCCCCTTTCATACCCACTCCAAAACCCCAGTGCTGTGTCTAAAAGCGAGTACCTCTGTGGGGTACTAGCCTCTTTTAGCAAGTAGGGCACTCACACTAGGAAATAAAGATTGTTAATACTAGTGGTGATGCTACTTTTTTTAGACGAGTACATATTTTTTAGTAATCACTGATACCAAGTCGGATATCATGAAACCCACACCGAATTAAGTAGTTGCTAGTGTACATAATAAATAAATAGATAAATAAATAAATAATAATAATAATAATAATAATAATAATAATAATAATAATAATAATAATAATAATAATAATAACAACAACAACAACAACAATAACAATTATTTATTATTATTATTATTTTATATTATTAACATTTTATTTGGTAAGAGCCTTTCAAGACACCCAAGAACACTGTACAATGAAAATCACAGAAAAAAAAACAATTTAAAAAGAAATTAAAATAGATTAAAAAAAAAAATATATATATAAAAGCCAAAAAACCATCTGGAAAAGGTGGGTTTTTAGACTAGCTTTGAACATAGCCAGAGTCAAACAAACACACAACTTAGAGGAGAGACTGTTCAACAGCTTGGGGCCAGCAAGACTGAATGCCCTGTCACCAACAGTGCACAGCTTAGAGGGAGAAACTTGAAGCAAATGTGAATCGGAGCACAAAAAAACAGCACAAGCAATTTGCATTGACCACAATGCTGTACTGGGAGCCAAGGAAGTTGTTTCAGAGTTGGACCGATGTGCTCCCAGGATCTATTGTGGGTGAAAACTCTAGCAGCTGAATTCTGCACATACTGCAGCCTATTCAGATCCCAAGCAGGGAGTCCATGTAGTACAGCATTGCAGTAGTCAATTCTAGATGTTACAAAAGCATGGATAACAGTCTCAGCAGCAGAAAAGGAGAGAAAAGAGCAGATCCTAGTAATGCTCTTCAGATGGAAAAAGGCTGCCTTACAAGTGTTCTTGATATGGGGTTCAAAAGACAGAGTGGAGTCAAAAATCACTCCCAAGTTTTTGATCTGGGTTAAAGAAGAGACAATATAACCAGGAATAGAGACAGCAGTGTTGCTTATCTTTTTAACTGTAGCTGGAGAGGCAATTAATATGGCGTCCGACTAATTACTATTAAGACTCAGGAAGTAAATGAGCACATGATATAAATGCACCTCAACAGTTAACATCTTCTAAGCCACTTATCCTTCTGGGGCACGGGGGGAGCTGGAGCCCATCCCAGTAGTCATTGGGTGGAAGACAGGATATAGGTTACCAGTCCATCGCTGGGCAGAGAGACAGACATCACAATCACTCACACACTCACACCAAGGGGCAATTTAGCATGTCCAATTGGCCTGACTGCATGTCTTTGGACTGTGAGAACATACAAACTCAGCACAGAAAGGACCCAGGTCCTCCAGCCAAGGAATCGAACCCAGGCTCTCTTTGCTGTTAACTCAACAGTTCGTTAAAATCGAGTGCATTAACTAGCTATACTATATTATGTAACGTTACCTTTGAGCGAGAAGTGCTGCAGTGGGTTTAGTTCTGTGTGAGAAAAGCGCTGTAGTTTTGCTCCTCAACAGTGTTTTTCAACAACAGTCTCTGTAGCTCAGTGACAGCAGGAATCACATCAGAGGTCGGAAGCATCCGCGTTGAACCCAGACATACACTGTGTGATTTCAGAAACCTTGTTCTTTGATGACTCACACTGTATGTTTGAACAGACCATCTTGTACGGACAAAGCCTATGATTTATATATTCACACTGTACAGAAACGCTAAGTCCATGCAACGTGAAACACAGCTCTGTCTACGGACAATTTAAAATGAAGCTGTTCTATTCAAAACAACACGCTACACGCCGAGTACTGAGAAAGAGAAACTGAGCAGCGCTGCTAACACTGGGCACTAAAGCTAAAAGCAGGCAGTGTTGTACACGGTAGGACAGTACAGTCTCTCTCCAGTATATTTTACAAAAAAAAAAAATCACCACATTAATGTTTAAACCTCATTGCTTAAAACGAGTAAAGTCGACATAGAGGATTTTGGTAGGAAACGTCAACCTTTTTCCATCTCCGTTTCACTGGCCTATGCCTGCACTGGGGACGCAGACGTCATTGTGTGTTTAAAATTGCCTAAAATCTCTCAGTGTACATCTATAAGAAATATACCAAGGCAGAATGTTTAAAGTGATTGACAGCTTTGTGTAAGAATATCACTCGGCTTACATCACATGGTATTACCTGGTATCAGAATGTTGGTATTTGTGGAGTACAAGCATCAGTAAGTAAGCATGGTATTAGCACAATAACCAAAATCAGTATCAGTATCGATGCATCCCTAGTTAATACCCACATTACAACATAATCATCTAATAACTGAGACACATGGAATGGGCCTACTTCCATCTCCCCCTTTACAGAATATTTGCGTTCAAGATATAATTTCTGTTTCTGAACCTGGTGCAATGGTGGTGCAGGGTCAGGCAGGCTGAACAGGGCCTGGGATAACCTGTATTTAATCCCCAGCCTGTTTAACTGATCTGGAAAACAAATACCTCAGTTATGACCCAGGACGGCACCTGGTAAAACACAACTGAGAGAAAGAGAGAGCACCTGGAATTAGCTGAATTACCTGGAAAGCACGCTCTTAAAGGGACCCATACCTTTTTTTTTTTTTATTGTCCCCTTAGGCAAACATAACATGTTGTAGGAGGGTGTAGGTGTGGGCAAGTCGTAACACAAGAAAGGACAAGTTTAACAGTGGAGTTAACAGGGTATGTCAAAGAGTACAGAATGCACAGCCATCCCAATTAACCCTGTGGTGACAGATCTGTGGGAATAGCCAAGACTAGGAGTGCAGACCCCAGTTCATTAACACAGTGGTTATAAACTGTGTTCTAGGGGCACCACTGTCCTGCACCTTTCACTCAGTTCAGCTCAGGAAGGACTTGTTAGCTAGCTAATTAGTTGGATCAGAGCAGGGAAGACACCAAAATATGCAGTGCTCCTAGCCTCAAATTCCAGACAATATAATGCCTCCTGGATTCTTAGAGTCACTTCTGTGCACTCAGCTCTCCGTTGAGATGGATGTTTTTTTCTAGCAAATCACATCCACAAAGGGCAGCTTCATAAACGAGGTGGAAATTCAAATGAGATTCATCCCGTTTGCTAAATGGCTTGAATAAATACATGAATGAAGTACAACTTCGCATTCATTCTCAGTAACACAAGGCCACTAGGGCTGGAAGGGTGACTGAGGTGGCAAAGAGGGAGCGAGAGGTCTCGGGCTCACCAGGCAGAGAAGAAAGGGTGAAGTCTGGTGTTTTGTTGAGCGTTTAAACCTGAGGAGGGAGATAAGATCCCTCTGGATGGCAGGAAATGTGAGCATGGCTAGTGACAGCTGTCCCAGCATCAGGACTCTGCGCCAAAGAGCTGTGTGATGTAACGGATGGAGAATGAACTGGGCAGGAAAAGACCTCCTGCAAGCTTCACACACACTCCTGTATGAGTAAACAGGGCCTACCAGTACACGCACACACAATCATTCTAACTGCCTTACACACAAGGGATTAGAGGGTGTCCCAGTGAAACCATTCTGTGGAAATGATTTCTTTGCAACAGGAGGGGGGAAAAAAAGGAGTGAGACAGAAGCATGAAAGCCAAATGGTGACCCAGCCTCTAATTCTAGAGCAGGGGATATCCTGGATAAATAATTAGTGGGTTCCTTTGAAGACCCGGTGCTGCCTCGCCATTCACTCTCTGCTACACTTTTGCTAAAGTCATTAATGACAAAGATTTGGAAAGAAAAAGCGAAAATCTTTCTGGTGCACAAATACTTCTTTTATGAGCCCTGGCCTGAATTCCTCTCTGCTTAGTTGAAGCCCTTATCCTGGGAAAGAGCTATGCAGCGCTTTAAACAATAAACCTCGAGGGAGGACTGATTTCTGCCCCCCACCCCCCTTCCCACCCTGACCACCTCTTTTAAAGAATTATGTAGCGTTAATAGAGTAAAGGGAATAATGTGCTCCGTGTATAAAAAGAGGGAGGCAAACGTGAAGTGGTGTTGTGAATGTTCAGGCATTTACAGAAAACAGTGCAAAGGGGGGGGTGGTGGGATGGGGTTCAGATAAGGCCTAAATCAAGCCCTTTTTGTGGCCCGCTTCTTTTTAAAGAATAACCCAGAAGTGGGAGTTAGCGGCACTGCCAGGAAGAATTAAAGGGATTCCTGCTGATGGCACTAACTCTTAATGCCTGGCTATTCTTGTACAACAGTGGAATACATCTCCAATTAGGTACCCGTGCTCACACTTACTGACAGGCTATTTCTGCAGCCACGTATACCAGCCTAACCAGGCTCCTTCTCTATGGGAACATAAACAAAAGAGGAGCCGACAGCTGTAATGACACTGGTCATATCCACCCTTCTCCCATTTTCAGCAGCAAATTATAGAACTCCATCTAATGTTTTCATTTCTAATTTTAACATTGCACATTATCAAACTGGACAGGCCTGAGAAAGAAGCCGAATTTATTTATTTATTTATTTAGGCAACTTTTACGGCAGATGACATCACAGCTTTGAAATATAGAAAAGGTTTATGTAGACAGCCCGGATGAATAATATCTGTAGGCAGTTTGTGGTTTGTCCCTGCAGTTGATGTGGGGACTCAAGCCAAGGCAAAGCCAGTGAGGTGACACGCATTCCTTTCCAGCGGCTCTGCAACCAGAAACTGTCAACAGCGGAAGAGAGGAAGAAAAACACAAAGAGAAAACAAGTTGTTAAAGAGTGTAACAAGGTGGCCCAGAGGGCGATGCTGAAAGATGCCCAGGCGTTGGGCGTAAGCAACATCAAACGCCCTTTTCCGACCGCGAGCATGTCGAGGCACACATAAGGAAAACCTCACTCAGCTGAGGGGAGGAAGAAAAAAAAATTACTCAAATATGCTAGTGTAGCCAAGCTTACAACGCGAACAACTAATCTGATTACAGCATGGGGGTAGCACTGTCCTACCTCTACCTGTTTGGAAAACAGAAGTCCTCTAAGCTCCTGAAGGGCCCAGACTTAAAGAGATGATGATGCTTCTGAAGGATATCTGTCCAGCCTCATCAAATAACTAGGACTAAAGCACAAATTAAGTCCAATAAAACCTGGACTTAAATGTAGAATACTATTCATAAAAAAAGAAAGAAGGGGCAGACGTGAGAGAAAGAGAGAGGGCAGTAGGCAAACAAAAATCGGCATCACGCCACTAGCATAAGCCCATCAAAGTTGCTGGCACATCAACGATCGGAAACAGTCCTTGCATTGTGATATGTGCCAGGGCTTAGTTCAGTAGAGACTATGGCTGGAAATGCGCTCAGAGACTTCAGTCCTCGAGAGCAGAGAGGGAAAGCACAGGTGCCAATAGAGCCGGAAAAACAGTCTGATATGCTAAAAACCATAGCTTATTTTCAGTCTGGAGGTCCAGGCCATTTTATGCTCCTTAAGAAGGTGCAAACTCTGCACACTTACACATACATTAGTGATGCACTGAAAAAAACAACTTTTGGCCAAAGCATAAATTTTCAGTATGTTCACTCATTCCGCGTCCTTTTTCAGTCTAAAATTTTCAGTTACTGAAATTTCAGTGCATCCCTAATACACAACGAACCCCTTATTCCTTGGGGGTTCCCCTGCTTTAATGAAAAGGCCACATACAGTCGGCAGTCCCTCTGCCCCGGCCCTGCGCTCTGCAGCAGCACCTGTTAGATATAAATCAGGCTCACGGAGCCGTGTTTGGGAAGTGAGGCATTAAGCATGACACGGGCTGTCAAAGTTCAGATCGCACCGACCGCAACATCTCGTTGAACCGCCGCAGAGTGCACCCGGAGCCGCAAGCCCCGGCTCTTATCTACAGCCTCCTCGCACCGCTTTGCATCGCATGCGTCTCACATCTGGAACCCAGCTGTTAAGCCAGCTAATGGAGGACAGAGAGAGGGGAAGAGGAGAGAAAAGGAGACAGACAAACAAAGCAATCTTTGGACTGTCCTCTCCACTTTAGAGCAGTCTCTGTCTGGTTAGGTCATTTGGCTATGAGTGGGTCCAGGAGCTGAGCCCACTGGTGACCGTGTGTGTGTGTGTGTGTGTGTGTGTGTGTGTGTAAATTCAGGATGAAAAACGAAAAACCAGAGAAAAACTGAAAATGTGAGGAAAAACAGGCCTAACCGTGTTGGACAGTGTTGGAGCCAATGTCCATGATGACAAAAATGATAAAAATTAATTTTTTAAACTAAAAGGGCAAAACCTGAGGTTTAGTTCTTAAGATTAAAGATATATTTAAGTTTAGATTTAGGCTTAGGGAATTATTTGTCATAATTACTCCTATATACTACACAGGGGACTGCAGATAGACACAAACAGAGACATAACCAAAGAGAGAGAAAGAAATAGAAAGAGTGACAGACAAGCGGGCACAGAAATAGAGGGAGAGGGAAAAAACAGAGAGAGAACAAGAGAGAGAAGAATAGAACGAGAGACAGAGAAACAGAGATACACAGAGAGACCAAAACAGAGGGATAGGGAAAGAAAGGGAAAGAGAGAAACAGAGACAGTGAAAAGGAGAGGGAGAGAGTCAGAAAGAGAGAGTGAGCGAGGTCACTGCATCTCTCCACCACTCTGAGGAATCTCCATCACGTGTCAGAGAGAGGTCAAAAGGTCAGAGCTTGGTTGAGAACCCGCACATTCTTCAGAGGACAGAAACATGAATTCTCTGTGCGTGTGTTCTCTTATGTATGTGAGTATGTGTGCCTATTAGTTTCAGCTGCCCGGTGCTTCTCTCTGCCCCACCCCTTTACCCCAGGACCTGGCAGTTAAATATTAACCAGAGATGTGTTCCCTCTGAACTTCACATGCTGTGTAGCAGGGGGTGAGAAAGAGAGAGAGAGAGAGAGAGAGAGACAGAGAGAGAGAAAGAGAGAGAGGGAGAAAGAGACAGAGGGAGAGAGAGAGAGGGAGAGAGAGAGAGGGAGAAAGAGAGAGAGAGAAAGAGAGAGAGCACGCAGAAGAAAGGATCATCTGCTAAGGATTTATTTACGGGGGACGACCACAGATAGGGGCTCATGCTAAGATGTGGTGTGTTGTGTTTAGCTGTGAACTGCAGGCGTGGATTGGTGGGGTTGTAAAGGGGAGGGCCAGCAGGAGCCGTGGCCCAGCACTGCCTCGCTGTAATTTACATTGCTGAGTAATTATCTGCAGGATCATGGACCAGTGAAAGAAGCCTCTTTCTGGAAGCATGGGGCAGAGGAGAGGGCTGCGGGGATCACACACACACACACACACACACACACACACACACACACACACACACACACACACACACACTTAACTTCTAAAACAAGCCCAGGGTCTCCCATAGACTTGCCCAGGGGCCAGGGAATGTACTGTGTGTAGGGCAGACCTATGGGACATGCCAACAGCTACAAGGGTCGAGTACAGACAAATCAAGATCGCACCCGCTAAGTTGTCTTTGGCAGTATGGAGTAACACACACATGCCTTTCAGAGCAAATGCCTTATGTTGTAAAGACTAGGCCCATTCAGCATGCAGCGAGCGAGGGATAAACTCCTGTCCATCATCTCTCACCTAGCCTGGAAGCCAGGTGGATTAAGGAGGAAGGTAAAAAAGAAAAAGTTTCTGGAGGCAGATTTGACACTTTCCCAACTTTGTGTAATGCAAAATGAACCTGACCAGTTAGCGGAGAGTTTGCTACAGTCAAACAGTGTTACAAAACACTGTGTTGTGTATGTGTGTGTGTTGCATTGTTCAAGGCACAGTGAGCAAACTGGGAGGCGGGGGCTCTTCTGTTTGCCTATCTGCAGTACACACATACAGACGCTCTTGCGACACTTGTGGACGAGCCAGGAGCCAGGGCAGGCTGATAAGAGCCAAACAGGGGCTTGCATGCAGCCCACTAGCAAAAATAGGAACAGCAGCATTCACATCAGCCAATGTCTAGACTGTGTTCACTTATGCTAGAGATTAGAGATGCTACAATCCAAGTTTTTCTCTCTTGATGCCTATTTCAATACCGCAACTGAAATATACTGCTTCTTAAATGTCATAATACTTTTCTATTAAATGGTAAAGCACATAAACGTACAGAATAGGCTAAAGTACCACTGTTGAGACACTGTACACCAGCATTAATGATAAAATTGTACTTTCCAAAACAGTGGTAAAAATACATATCCTCTTATTAAGGTTAGTACACTGATCAAGTATACCAAATTGGTCCATCACTACCAGAGACCCCTCTACATTTTAAACAGCATGAAAATCTTCTCTCAGAACGTAGCAGAAGTATGCAGGCTGCCAAGAAGTGCTGGAATCAGCACAGGCTGACGGAGCTGGGACTCCTGCATTAAATGGGAGCTTAATTAATGATGTCATTGTTTTGACATTGAGAGCGCATGCCAGCGAACAAGATAAACAAGCCGGGGCCCAGGACTGGAGCAGCGTAAGCGCTGTAAGGAAACGGCAGGCCCGCAAGATCACAAGCAAAGCACTTTCAGTCTTAACCTCAGACCTTTACAATGCTACACTCGATCCGTTTATACCATGAAACAGTGTGGTACATGCCAACTGTCTATGAGTGTATGTTTATGCATATTTAAGGGTGTAAGCTGAGAGAGTGAAGCCAGATTTAGTGCTATACTGTGAAAGAAATCGTTGATTTTCTATCTCCAGTGTGGGTGTCAGTACGCTGGGCGTGAGGGTGGAGTGGTAGGACTTGATATATGCCAAGACAACATGGTTAAACAAGCCACATGGCTTAGTGTGTAAACACACGTACATGCACACACAGCATTGCAGAACCACACACAACTTCCCTCTCATACCCAAGTCAGCATTTTCCTGAAGTCAGCTTGACAATTTCCACCAATGCAAACTGATGTTTTGGCTCCAGAAAAAAAGCTCCAGTGTTCAATTTAGGACTTTCAAGAATCTGGTCTTGTCTCAGTCTCATCACTCCCTAGTCCCTGTCTTGACTCACACTCAACTACTACAAAGTTTTGGTCTTGACTTGGACTTGATATGTCCAGGTCATTGTCTCGATTTGCCTCTAATGGCCTTGACTACAACACCAGTGCCTGAAAAACATACCACTTAATATGTATTTGTACCACATACTGCTGTTGTACAATCTTCCTGATCATTAAAATAATAAATGGAATACGTGCTTACAAATATAATCAATAGAGACTGCCTTAGTTCAATCTTGCTACAGGACTTCCAGCTGGGTTAGGTTTCAGGGATTAGCTGAGCTATTAAATCTGCTATGCAAATAATGCTTTAAAACACAGGCATATATTTGCATATACTGTGAGGAGTAGGGCAAAGGTGTCAACTCCAACCCCCCACTCTTAAATCTGCATCTAAGCTTGGCTCCACCCTGTGTCCACCAATAACAGATGCCCGTGCTGGGGGAGGGGCCATGTAAGATGAGAGGGCACCTAATTGGCTTAGGACCTGTAATTGGGGAGGTCTAATTGGAGTGGACTCCGGCATGGCAGGTGCACGTCTTTTTGAAGGGGGCAGGGAAGCTCGGTGGCTGGACTAGGTCACAATCAGGATAAAAGGACAAAGTCTACTGAAAGGCTACCACAGACCTAACTGTCTAAAGGTAAATCATGCTTCGGCGCTGACCAAGCAGCCCTACTCGTTTGCTTTCTCTAATGTATCTGTGTATGTTTAATTTGTGGTCCAGAAACAAAAAGGTAGACCTCAAGTAACACACTAATATATCACTGTGTATCATATATATCATCAGTAGTTACGGTCAGCAGCCCCACACAAGCATAATCAGTTGTACACGTCTGGTCTGTGTAGTATCATTCTAAAGAAACTATGTTAATGATAATGACAGAGAGAAAGAAACAGTCAGAAAGACTGAAAGAGAGAAGGGTGTGGGGGTGGGGGGCTTGTTTTGAGCCATGGAAGCAACACCTGTTGGCCTTGTCACCACCCTATCATTAGGTTAGCTGTAATTAGGGACACTGTTGAGGTGCCGTCGCGGGGGTGTGGCCGTACATTCCCTTCTCTGGGCAGGCATGTTTGGAGAGCCAGTAAAACACTCAGATGGGCCCCACACACCAATTTTACCCCATTCCTGTTTCTAACAAACACTGTATCTACTGGGCAGGGTGTCAGCAAACAGATCACTTACCAATATGAACGATTTTCTATGATGTGGAGTCTGAGGGCACACTGAGAGCCAATAATGACCTAGTCTATGTGATGTCTCCAAAGGCTCTGAACAGAGAGGTCCCAGGAGGGACAGTACAAAAGTTAGGGAAAGCTCATCTAATGCTGCCTTTCTGCAGCACACTGGCCCTCGTTGTCCCTCTGAAGGAAGAATAGTGGCTATCGAATACACCTTTGAAGATAACTACAGCATCCAGTTTAAAAAGCATAAGCCACTTGCCAAGGTAGACACCCTGAGACTGATCAGGAAGAGCGGTGAACATGATAGAATGTTGAATCTGCAGTGCATCTTTGTGTGTGTGTGTAGTGTTACCATATTACAGGTAGAAAAGCTTAGATGTGCTTCTCTTGCCCTCAGATCGTTAAAGTGAGATTTCGTTATTCAAACATTTAAAGCATCCCTCCCTTACTTGAGGAGCTTTGATGGAAACCTTGGGAAGCTGCCACTTAAGACATGAGCAAATAAAACAAAGGTAATACTGTGGGTAATAGAGGGGGGGGGGGAGGGAGAGACATGCCTGTGTTTGCGATTCTTGTTCAGAGCATGTTGTTCTCCTGCTAGCTGCTTGTCTACCAAGCCTTGATCAAGGTGATGGAGTGACAGCTAAGCGTATGTAGAGCACAAGAGATCCAGTGAGTCTGCCTGTCAGTCACAACCCCAGAGGGAGGAGGTACGTCTGTCTTATCCAAAGAGTCAAACAAACAAAAAAACAGTAGGGAAAGAAAAGGGGAGATCACCAGTGCAGCACCCATTGTGTTTGTTTTTAAGGGATCATTTAAGTACTGTTAAAGCTCAAATAGGCCTTAGAAAATTAATCCTTACATGCGCCTGGATAATGAGGAGGACATGCAAACCATTTCAGCTAGACGAACTATTTAAGATTGTTACTTGGGTTGGGTGCTAACAGCCCTCAGTATTACTCCTCAGGATGAATAGCATTTTGAGCACATTGTTGGGTAACCAAAATTACAAATCCATTCCTGTGGAGCTGTAAATTGAAAAAGATTAATCAGGATTTGGCCGGTCCTCCTCACTGGCTGACATGATAAACACAGTTGGGGTCGTGTGCGGGGTCTAGAGTCAGGACAGGGACCCGCCCCATATGGACACTTGCCTCTTAAACGGCACAGAGGCCCTTACATGCTGAGATAGAAGAAAGGTGACTGGTAGAGGTGCTAGGCAGCTAGCAGTCCACCAGGTCAAGCCTACACTCAGTAAAGCCACATAACTCTTCCATGAAGGTGAGGGTCACTGTGATGCTCCGTCTGGCTCGGGGTCAACACGAGGTCTCCAGCCACTGAGGTTCATGGCAATACAATAAAGCAATCAATTGAGGTGCCGGACCTTGGTCAATAATATACTTCGGGGCCACGGGGGTCACCACCTGTTCTCTGGCCTCTCCTTGGAAAGTCCTGGCCTTCGAAGGTGGACTAGAGTTTCATTTTCACCTCCTGGGCCAAGAGGGGGCTGTAATCATATCCTCAGGCCAAGCCCGTACGGGCGCAATAAAAACACGCAGTGCCTTACGGAAAGCGTGTCTTGCCTGGATCTCCGTTTTCATTACAATGTGGCTCTCAAAGTCAGACCTACTGTCAGCTCCTGCTGGTCCTGGGCCATTTCTCATTCCATTCTAATTCCTATCTCCTTGCGAGTACACTGGGAAGAGTCAGATACACTAGCCCTGGAAAAGAACAACGCAATGGGGCGGCACTTCCCATTAACCCTTGAAGCAGTTAGGTGTAGGGGGAAATTGCACCTTTTAGCAACCAATTTTTGCTGGCATCTTTTAAGAGTGTTAAAGACACTGTTTGGGCCACAAAGAGAGCAGCGCTTCAAATCTGCAATGCCCAGTCACCTGACAGTGACATAAGACACCAGCAACATCCTGCTGCAGGAAGTACAGAGCTAGGGCTTTATATGTTCAAACAGACTTTGTGTATAATACTGGCAGCCTGGGGTATACAACTCTGATCTAGGGACATCTATAAAAAACTGATCCACAAACAGAAAGGGGAGATCGCCGTCTTTCTTCGCCCTGTTCCTTATCCCTCCCTTTTTCTTTCCCTCAGTCTCTCCAAGCCCCCCCATCAATGGACTCAGACAGCATCCTCTGTGGCTGCCAGGACGAGGCAGCAGTTAATTCTTGGCTGCCCTCCCTCTCTGCTTAAAGGCAGGTATAGAGTTTCTAACAGCTCCGGCTGGCTGGATACAAAGGAGGGCTCAGAGAACAGGCTGAGCTCCAAGCAGGTGAACCTGGCTGCCGCATCCTAACCCTACCCTACCCCTTCACTGAACCTACTACTACTCTTGACCTAGAGACCCCTGTAGCTAACATCTGACTCCTGAAGTCTACATTTACGTACAAAACAAACCCTAAGAATATGGACATGAAGCTAAAAAGAGAAGGTTACTAAAGCTATGAGACAAAACAGATCTATTTCCTAACTTGCCAACTTGTGTGTGGAGAATGCAACAGATATTCTCAGTGTTTCTTTTTAGCATCCACACCCCCTACCCGGTCTGAGCCATGGCCTGCTCTAGTAGGCATCATTAGGCAGCATAATCAGCAGGCTGTTTGCATACATCTGCCTTATTTTATTGATCCCTCTTCATTCATTAACATTCTGGGGTATATAATTAACACACGTGCCCCCCTTGCCCAGGGGAAGGCTAATTCCTCTGCATGCCACAGGGATTTCAGCAGAGGGCACAAGTGGGCTTGTCATGGCGGGCACATGGCCAACAGCGCCCCCCATCCCCCTGGTACCCATCCCCGTCTCTGCCTCCAGCTGTCGACAGCCTCAGCCAAGCTACTCTAACAAGAAGCGCCTTCCCCTCCGCCCTGCGTTAACTAAATGCACAATTATCCAGAGAACAATGATGCTTTTCACAGGGCCTTGTGTTGCCATTAAAGCAGTGGATCTGGTTACAGCAGCTTCTGCTTAAGCTAATTACGGAATGCTATCTGTGGACTTCTCATTGCTTCTTAATTAAGTAGGATTCATTTCAAAAAACAGGGACAGTTTTTTTTTTTTTTTTTTTTTTAAGGCTCAGGCTTTAAAGTTTTATAAGTTTAGAAGTTAAGGCTTGACATCACAGAAGTAGAGAAAATAATTTACATATCTGCATGATAGAAACATTACAGATCTGACATGCATGTTCCACACAGCTCCATTAATCTTTAAACCAAGGAGGGTATATTCAAAGACAAGATGGTTAGGCAACAAAGTCCCTGAGGATGTGTTACCTTAACAGCTAATGCATAGGAAGAGCTCACCGCTACACTGCTGATGGGATTAGCCATGGCAGTCATTAGGATATGAGGCAGACAGTGAGAGTGCTCAGTGCCAGGGTTGAACGCAGTTCTCAGGCCAGACAGGGTAACAGAACACCAGGCCTGTCTGCTGCCTCTTTGTGTCTGTACAGAGCTCAGGGCCTCTCACCAGCTCCACCATCAATAACACATTCTTATTAGGCCTGATTAGGCCACTCTTATTTCCTACTAGACCTACCCAGTGAGAGAGAGACATAGACAGAGAAATAGCGAGAAGCAGAGATGGCCTCTAGTAGCCAGTCACTCAGCACATAAGAAAGAAAGAAGAGAGAGATATGTTAAGTGAGAGAGAGAGAGAGAGAGAGAGAGAGAGAGAGAGAGAGAGAGAGAGAAAAAAGACTAAAGACAGCAAGAAAGGTAAAGAGAGTGAGGAAGAGTGATAAAGAGAGATACAGGTAAAGTGAGAATGAGACAGATAGAGAGAATTCATGGGAGAGGCAAAACACAGAGAAAAAGAGACATATGGTACAGGGAAAGAGAGACTAGAGACAGACAGTCTTGGGCTGGAAGTTAGGGAACCAGCCTGGTGACCACAAGGTTGCCGGTTTGATCCCCTTGGCCAACAGTCCATGACTGAAGTGCCCTTGAGAAAGACACCTAACCCCCAGCTGCTCCCCGGGCGCCGTGGATAGGGCTGCCCACTGCTCTGGGCAAGGGTCCTCACAACACCCTAGTGTGTTTGTTCACTAGTGTGCATGTATATGGGTGTTTCACTGCACAGATGGGTTAAATACAGAGGTCTAATTCCTCTGCATGCAAACACAGTTGGCTAATGGTTCTGAATTGTAGGTAGAGAGAGAAAGGGAGAGGGACAGGTACAGAGAGAGGTAGAAAAAGTTAATGAGAGAGAGAAAGCGCCTCTAGTCGTCATTCACTCATCAGAAAAAGAGAGAAAGCAAAAAAGTGGAGAGAAAGGTGGTGCAGGTATGTGAGGGGTGAGAGGTTTTCTGAGTGACATCCAGAGAGGTTCTCACTCTCTCCTTGGCCTGGAGCAGAGCACTCTTTTCAACAGGGGCTGACCCTGCTCTCTAAGGTTAAGATGACACACAGGCTCCTTTTGAAAGGCCCTACACATCGTCTCAAAGGAAGGAATCTTCCACTGCGAGCCTGAGTCAAATACCACATGAAAGAGGCTCACACACTGCAATGACAGCTAGGGCTGCCACGGATCTATTAGAGAGAGAGTGAGAGAGAGCTCAAAAGAGGGAGAGAAGTGGAGGGGAGGAAGGAGGGGAAAAGACAGGCAAGCTCCAACGATCATGTGCTTACAACATGTACTGAGTATGTGATGGTTCACCAAGAGGTGAGTTCAATTAAACACACACACACACACACACACACACACACACACACACACACACACACACAGAGAGCCAGTTTGGCAAGTATGTGTCCATACTTGCTTCACATTGTGCGGCAGGGCTCCGTCTGCTAATTGAGATTAAAAAAGTAAACAGACACAGTGTTAGGCTGGCTTTGTATATTTTCAGAGGTGGGGGTGGATCAGAACACATACACACATGCACACACACCCTCCAGATCAAGTTCCAGGAAGGTCACAGCCAGAACCATCCCCAAACACACACATACACGTATGGAGGAAGGGGTAGCTCCCAGCTGTTGCCGCTCTCTTTTCCCTGAAAATGTCAAATGCTCACATGTGGTCCACCTGTAAAGATACTTCCTTCCATGTTTACACATGCCAAATGTAATAACACTATCACAACACAATTTACCATTAAGGCGTATTTTCCTTCTTGCTCATTTCAATAAAGAATCCAATCTGTGCAAATATGGCAGCCTGCGGGGAATACGAGACGGTAACTAGAACAAAAACACCATCGCAAAGCGCCCACTGGTTCAGATATACACAACTGTTCTGCAAAGATTTCAGTGAAAATATCCCACTGTAAAAAGAGAAGACCCTCATCACTGCGAGTGTGACTTTATACCCATAATGCACCGATGCCAACCCTGTCCTGCACCCCTCCCATCCATGGTCACTCCAACATGGGGTTGGCTGCTGGCTTCTTATTGCCAGCCATGCCACTCCCTTCGTTTGCCCTGCTTTTAGCCCAGTCACAAGAAAAATGTAGTGTTTTAAGTAATCCCTGTTTGTACTGGCCATAATTGATTGGGTAATCCTGGTTTAACATGCACTAAAGCCAGTGCTTAAGATCTATTAGGAAAGCTAACAGCTTAAAGGGGCAGATCGCTCTCTCTTGCTCTCAGGTTGGCCTTGTGATGTATCCCCCACTCACACACTTACAACTGCCTCTGGCTCAAGGCGAACTCTGGAGAAGCTCCATCCACCCTTTTGCTCTTCCTACTCTCATGGTACCCATGATGTTTTGGTCCTGTTGCTCTTTTGAACGTGCTCATGTCAGCATACTAACAGCTTGGACCAACGGCTATAACTGATACGAACTATTGACTACTTGATAAGCCAACTATATAACCTATTTTGCCTAGGGCTGTTCCCTGTCACTTTCCTCATCAGAGGGCCACCATCACACCGTCTGCGCAACATTCTTCTCATGCGAGCCAGATGACCTTCCTGACCCCAACCTGTCAGAATTTAGAGCACTTTCAACTATACAAAATTACAGTGACTTTTCTCTACAACTGACATCAACGACTAACCAGCTTTGACAACTAATCATCGCAGCCCTGACTTGGAGCTTTTGTTTGCCAGTCAGCTACTCTGACAGGGCTGGGAACACATGGCTGCAACCATCAATTCTATTGAACATTCGATTAATCACATCATCAAATAATTTATGTTGCATGTCATAGTCGGAAATCTGAAGGACCACTTGTCATGTGTCATGTGAACATTTCAAAGCATTTTTGTTTTTGACTAAATAACATTTTCTCCACAATTGACATCAGAGACTAATTGACTTTGTCGACTAATCGTTGCAGCCCTACTTTAGAGCTTTTGTTTGTCAGTAAGCTAATCTAACAAGGCTAAGACAGCGGCAGGGCTCAGGCCAGGCGCTGCAGGCTGGAAATCCCTTGGTTAGCAGGGCTTGGCATGGCTCCATCAGTCTGGTGGCACCCAGGGCCTGGTGGCGCTTCTGGCGGAGCCCCGTCAACTCAACATGACACACGCCACACCAGCCAGTCATCACAGAGACAGTCCAGTCACAATCATCATAAATCTCTCAGCATCAGCATACACATATGGAAGGAGAGAGGACAGCAGCATGATGAGGAGGATGAAGCAGACGAGAGACAGAAAGTGGGAGCATTAGAGAGAGACAGGGAGGGGGAATGTAAACTACGTTGCATGACCGAGTTGGGACTGCTGAGAGAGTAAGTAGCTCACACAGTGACACACTCGCACACACTCAGCAGTTCCAGCTAAAACCCGGAAATGAGCAGCACACACTGCCCTCCTGATGACAAACAGTGACCTGGACTCAGCCAATCGGCCAAGAACCCACGTTGCTTCGGCCAATCAGAAGCACGGATAGACCACTGCCATCATCATAGTACATGCACACAGAGGGACCATAATCCCCCCAAAGACCTCTGACCTAATGGGGCCCACTACTGTAATTACAAGGCAGAGATTTGGGATCAGGCACTTAAGTAGCTAGCTAAAAGTGGCCCTGAAAGCAAAAAGCTCTGTAATTATCGCCTGCCTCTTCTCTTTCTCTCTCTCTCTGTCCCTTACTCAGCTGCGAGTTGTGTTACCTGTCATGCCGGCATTTCTTTTTTTTGAGTGAGTGTGTGTGTCAGGACCCCATTGTTTCCAGGATTCACCGGCTAATCCGCAGCTGAAGGAACGCTAGCAGACCGCTAGCAAAACACTGGCAAGAGAGAGGCGCGTTTTAGCTGCTAGGGGCTCGGTGACGACACGACACACAAAGATAGCAGAAACCTGAGTCGCTGCTCGCTAGCCCTGCTCTCACATGAATGCTTTTTTTTTTTTCCTCAACAAGGGGCGGGAGACATGGAGGAAGGCGGGAGGGCATTCATTTTGCACTACAACAAAAGCTCCTTTGTGCCAGTGAAACTTTATATACATATTAGAAATGTGAAACCCATAGACCTCTCGGAGCTGGATTCTTGTAACTGTGAACAAGATAACGTTACCTACCATTCTTTTTCCCCCTCGCTTTCCACACACAGACACACACCCACAAAGCCTTCACTCCTGTCTTCCTACAAAGCTCTCTTTCCACATGATGCCTTCTTCTCTGTTTTATCCTGCGTTTGCTGGTTGGTCTTGTCTTTCTTATGCAGTGTCATCTAATTGCCATGGTAAGAGCTCCATGGTCTCCAGGCTGTTGTTCACATGTATTAGGTAACATATTCCCTGGGTCAGATTGGAAGATTGTAGCGGAGGGGCCTCAAGTCCACCTCTGAAGATTCTCCAGGCGGCCGCCCTCCCCACCTTTCAGGTGCTTCTCGACACGGAATTCGCTCCCTCCCTCCTTCACTCTGGAATGCGAGCTCTTGTCTTCTGGGACTGTTCTGCCCTGAAGGCTCGCACAGTCCTCGTTTTCCTTAGCTAGCATGGGACACGTTAACTTGCTAAAGAGGTTCTAAACTACGGCAGCACAATGTGAGAACTTTAGCGCTTGTCGAGGAGGATACAAGCATGTGTATGTGTACACTTTGCTCCCCTCCCTCCTGCCTTCTCTTCCGATTCTTTTTGGCACAAGTTCCTTCTTGTCGGGCCTTCTTATCTGCTGCTTAGGGAGGAAAGCTAAATAGCCATGTTCCTCCAACCAAACAATCAAGCGTGATGTTGGGCCCTCATCGAGCCCTTTTTGGGTTGGGGGGGGGTTACAAGGAATGGAAGGAGGGGTCAGGGAGTGAGCTTGAGGTAAGTATTAGGGCCAGGCGTGCGTATGTGTGTGCGTGTGGGGAGCGGGGAGGGGCCGGGTGAATGGCAGCAGACGCCACAGCGCTGACATCACCCTCAGACCTGTAATTAAAGCACAGTTCTCCTCACAAAAGCTGCAGCAAGGTATGGAGGGGAGGAGGAGTGGACGGCCATTTCCATAATGACAGCTTAGCCCCGGCAGCCGGAGAATAGACTAGCAAACAGCCCCTATGGCTCCTAATTACTGCTGTAGCCAGAGACAAACAAAAAAATGCACACACGCTAGCAAGCGCACTAATAATCATATACACATATGTTAAAGCGCTTAAACACACAAACACAAGCTGTGCGGAAGCAACAACTTCAGACCGCAATTGGGAATAAACAGGTCATGTTCTGTAAGAATTACAGTGGTCTCAATGACCCCTTCAACTCGGAGTCTAAATGAAGAAAATAACAATTTTACAGCATCTTCGCTGTACATTGCTGGTCAGGAATAATTGTCCCCACAGGTTTTTGTCTGAAAAGCACAAGAAGGGTACTGTTTTTCAAGGCTCTTGAATTAGAACATCTTGGCCTACCTCCCTAATTCAATGTATAAGCTTCACACTTCCACAAGGCCGTGCATTTCATCTTATTCTGGCCCCAAAATGGATTTATTAAGCTGTTCCACCTCCGATGTCCCATGACACTCCCTGTACTGGCCTCTTGTAATTTCTCGCTTATGCTCCGTCACAGGTCTCTTAGTGGCGTTAGATGTGTGTGTGATTCAAACAGGCTGTACTTGTACACCACTCACATACCAGACACTGAAGACACATATATGAGCTCGGTTGATGCATCCTTTTAAAAATGGATTATGTTTAGGCTGTCCATAAAGCTGACTTCAGTAAATATGTGGCTGTTAAAAGCCCCGCAGTCCGAGCAGGCCTCCTCCAAGCTCTCAACCCTGTAAAACTTGGCATGTGCTGAGTTACAGGCCCCTCTCCCAACCCTGACTTTACTGCCTTTCAGCCCAGTGATTCTGCATATCAAATGCAACAGCTAGAGGCTAGCTTTTTCCTGGCATCTACAAGAGAGATATTAGTTAAAGAGCACTAGCCTGATCTGTTGAGGAGTCTTACGTTCTAGACGGAGTAAGACCAGCAATTTTTAAAGTGAGCTACCAAACTCACCTCTCATCTCTGGCACTCCGAAATCCATTGTTGAGAAATGAGGAGCTTTATTTTAAAAGCAGGCCAGGAACATCAGCGTTAGGCGTATGATTCACTAATGAATCAAACCTGAGTGGACGGATTGCTGCGTGCTGCTGGGATGTTAACTTTTTCCAAAAGTTTGTGGCCATCCTGTGACAAAGCATGCTTAAACGGGCCACGATCATTTTCCTGAAAGCACAAATGTGTGTTCAGCTTGAAACAATCTAGACCTCAAATAGGTCTGTGTCAAGAATGCCAGACTAACTTAAGAAGTTGAAGAAAGAGAAAACGTCTCTCGTAGACTGGAATCCACTTCATTAAAGCTTCAGCCTCTTTTAGAGCTTCTGAAGCTGGCTATGAGAGAAGGGTATCTTTGTATCTCTCTCTTTGGCTTCTTATTGGGCCTCGAGCTGGTAAAAGTGGCACAAAGTCACAGGAGCAAAGGGGCTTTAAGGATGTCTTAATAGACACATTATTTTCCTCGTCTCTTTGGGTCGCGTTCTGTTTGAAGTCGGCAACAGCTGTAGTGTTCCAGGCCTTGTTTAAAAGGTCAAGCTAACTTAAAAAAAAAGAGAGAGAGAGAGAGAGAGAGAGAGAGAAAGTGCATGAGTGTAACCAGCAGAAGGGATTAGCAGAAGGAGAGGTTAAAAGTTTGTGGAGTTGTATCTGGCATCAGGCCTGCTCCCCTGTTTATTGCCCCAGGCTCCAGGTTCTGCTGCCAGTGCTTACCACACCTGAACTCTCGATGAGACAACAGCCAGGACATGAGTGGAGAGAAAGAGAATGTGTGTGTATGTTTGTGTGTGTGTGTGTGTGTGTGTGTGTGTGTGTGTCAGTCTGTATGAGTCTATAGTTTGTGTGTTGTACTCATCAACTCCAGCTGACTCACTCATTAATCCCCTTCACCACACTCACACACACAGTTAAGCACCAGTCTCCCCTCCCTCTCCTGCTCTTTTCTGACATTCACTAAGACTGTCTTCATTTACACACTCGGGGCCTGGTGTTCTAAGCCTTTTGCACCAGTTTTAGGCACAAATCAGACACATTCTGCCTGCATGTTATGTACAAAAAGGGCTGGGTGTTCAGGGTGAAATGCAGAATGCCCTTCCGTTCCCCATTGCATTTGATTAATGGCTGTGCAAAATCTTGGAGGACGGTACAAAAAATAAGTAGATATATATCAAGTGCCGCCAATTACATATTCCACTCGATTTACTAAAGTTTGAGCAACTCGCAACGGCTTGTTATGCACTGATTTTCCGAAGTGTAACTTTGGGTTAGGATCTCAAAATATATGTTAAGGTATTTCCTTCCACAATGGCAGCAGACGCCACTGTTAGATAGTGGTACAAGCTTTAGACATGTGCTGAAAGAATGTTTTCCACTAGAATAACTCTGTTTAAGCTTGTATGTATGCGCTGGGAGGGCCACAATATGCATTTTACAAACTCTTATTTTCTTAGCTGGAGTGAAGAAACACCCCAGTACAATGTCTTGGTGGAAAAGAACATTTATACAAGGCTATACCTTCATCACATCACTCACTTTGTCTCCTGCTTGTGGTGGCTGCATTCTGCTGGCTCTTGACCAATTAGTGGGCTAAACTGTTGTGTGATAAGCTGCATTGCTAGTGAAATGAAAGTATAACTGAAATGCATGTTGCAGCCGCATCAAGGCATATCTGGCAACTGGCCTGCGCCCATGTGTACATTTGGCCCTTGCTCTATTCTACAACACCTCAAAACCACTCCATCCTCAACATATTTAGAACTTCTGACTACCTGGTTCTGATAATATACACTTACAAACGATCAAACAGTAAAAACAACCCCCAAAGAACTTAGCAGCCCTTTTCATTTTCAGCCACAATGCTTGTTCTGATTTTTTCTGTCCATAATATGGCAGAATGAATGGCACCCACAGGGTCCAAAACAGGGTATACTGCTCTAGCAGTTGTGAAGACTTTAAGTCTGAGTTTGTCAGACAAATCTATGTAAACCCTCCCAGAGGTCTCTGTGTTGTTCCAGTGATAATATTTAGCTACTGTTAGCTAGCAACGTACAGTAGTATAGATAAATACTATCATGATATCGGTCCCCCCGGCCTCAGACAAATCGAAAATCTATGGTATTTCTGCTATACTGACCAAGCCAAAACACATGAACTACAAATGAACAGACAGCTCAAGGAAGAAAAATACAACTGCTAGATAAATACCCTTTCTGCTCTGCTCCAATGATATATGTAAAAAAAACCTACTAACTGTGATAATTTTGCCAAAGCAGCCCTTTAAAGACAAAAGGAGATGGATGTCTAAAAAGTTCCTGGGAAGTCACCATGGACACCCGATAGCAGGAAACACATTTCTTGCCCTGTCTGTCTCACAGATAGCTTGAGTGAATGTGGGAATGTAGAGATGCCACCCACTAGCAAGCCCAGTACACAAGCCTCCTTCTGTTCCCCAGCTAACTTACACTGGAAACCCCCTTACAACACTCTCCTCCTCTCTATTTACACACACACACACACACACACACACACACACACACACACACACACACACACAAATAAACTTGTTTTTATGCAGTGTCAGGACATCATACATATCATCACTGTCATATTATGAGTCAGTTTAGAAATGCCATCTGAAAATGTCCGATGTTTACATTGTGTGAACATTTCATGATAAATGTGTAAACAGAAATAGTCCAGAATTACCTGGAATAAAGTCTTGCTACTGCATCAAACTTGCTGATAAAAGCATAAATATAGAATTTTAACTTCAGTAACCAGAGAGAAACAGTCTTGCTGTGTCAGTTAAAATATAAACAAACAAACAAATAAAATCATGTCACACTTTAAAGAAAGCACTTTTTGTTGGTCATGATATTATAGGTTTCTTCCCTATTTTGCCGACAAAGTGAGGGCAATTTTGACCTGAAAATGCACAAAAACAAGCACGCAGACATACAGAGCCCATAGGGAGACACAGACATGAGAAGAAAAAGGCAACATGAAGGAACAGGGCGAGAGTGCGTCATATTTTGGAACGAGGGGGCAGCCATTGGCCTTAGGCTTTAAGAGAAGGAAGCCCACTAAAACACTGACAGCCAAATGGAAGAAGCAAATGCTGCTCATACTTTGTGTCCAACCAGCATATCTACTGATTAAACCAGCCACAGAGTGAAGAGAGAGACTCATTTTGTAACTGATTTTAAGGACCTGAAAATGACAACCAATAATATTGGTTGTCATTTTGCAATGGTTTAAGCTTTATTCACTGACTGCTTTACTGACTAAGTTGACAAGTTTGATGAACTCATACACATGATATGTGTTTCTTTAGGGACTTTTTGGCTTTAGAACGCTCTTAATGTGTCTCTTCACCATTAACAGCTTTTTAAAAAATGTTTTAGGCAAAAAGCTTATCTCAGAACCATTATAAAATATGGGACATCAGACAGTTTATGCATAACCATTTTATTTAATAACGTTCTATGAAGGAGCATGTAGAGGTGTTAAACTAGAGACGTCTGGTTCCTATCACCATCACTGTGAACAGGACTGACAAACCACTTTGAATGACTTTGTTAACATCTCAACCACTAAATTACGCAGAAAAATCAGTGGAATTCCCCTTTAAGTCTTCTTGAAAGTGTTTTTCTTATATAACATTTAAAAGATCAAGATTTTCGCCACTGCCAATAAATCTATAGAATGTTAATATCAACCAGTTTTATTGGCCGAACGATATATCGGTCGGGTCCTACCCTTCACATGATCAGATACAGCTCATCCTTCCTCTCATCTGAAGCCTATCCCTCCTTCCCCTTAGTATCTCCCCACAGACCAGCTTGGGACAGGACCCCAGGCCTTCCCTTCTGTGTGTGGAAGTAATACCAGATTACAGAGCAACTGTTGTCAAATTTCTGTAATATGTTTTTCTAGTGCTTTTTTTCCCCAGCCCATTGTTTGGACAGCTGTCCTTTAGCGGCGGGGCGTCTTAAAGATGCTGCTCTAGCATGATTCTGTTCCATTTTTTAAAAACAGAATTAATGTCTCATTTCAGCTTAATAAACATGAAATACATTTCCAATTTGGAGACCCCCTGCTGGAACCCTGGCCTCTTTGGGGGGGGGGGGGGGGGGGGGGGGGGTTGTTGGGTGTGTGCGGTATGATTGTCAGCAGGTGTGTGAGTGCTGTTCTTCTCCCTTTAATGTGTGGAACGTCCTGGTGATGCGAGCTGATAGAGGCAGTAGGTGCCCTCTGATTGGCTTGGAACTTCGTATGTGTGCATGCACATGCATGTCTACAGCGCAGGCCAGCACGGGTTAATCTCTCTCTCTGATTCAGGAGCAGCAGACGTGTCCCAACAGGCCCAAAGTACACTTGACCCGCAGAAAAAGAGAGAGGGAGAGGGAGAGAGTGTTGAGAGAGTTTAAAGAAAACAAAAGCGGACGGAAAGGCGAGGGAGGAAAAAAAAGCACACATCACAGAGAAAGCTCCTTTTGTTTGTTGAATCAAAGCAGATCAGCTTAAATGAAATACCCATCAAAACAGGCATTCATGGAGGGGTGCAGGCGCTGGGCCAGCGGAGGAGAGGTGTGAGGAGCATGGAGTGCTGGGGGGGTTGGGGGGGTGTTCTGGGTTTTTCGCAGGGTGTGACTGCCGGATGGGAAGCAACCTGGGCTCGCTTTGAGAGAAGGTCACCGCCATGCTGAGACCTGCTGGGTGTCCTGATCAAGGTTTTTTTTGCCTCCAAATCCAAGTTCTGGTACATGTGCAGATACTACTGTCAAGTCAAGTCAAATTTATTTGTAGCACTTTTTACAGCTGATGTTGTTGCAAAGTAACTTCACAGAATTCCAGTAATGACAACGTTTTAACATGAATGTAAAACCCTCATGTGAGCAAGCCGGCAGTGAAAGCAGCAAGGACAAGAGCTGAGGAAGAAACCTTGGGAGGAATCGGGCTCACAAGGGGGGACCCATCCTCCTCTGGTCAAACTACCTACAAAGTTAGTATACTACTAACATTAATAGCAGTAGTATTAGTAGTAGTAATAGCTAGGAGTCCATGAAAACGACAATGTAGAGCGGGCAGCTTTACTTTATGTGAACATGTCATGATGACTGGACTGATAGCAATGATCCACAGCTACTTTTAAAAAACTCTTTTTACATTAACTTTTATTGTAAGTTAAGGATGTTTTATCGCTTCTGCGGAAAACTTTTATTCCCAATTTAATACAATAAACAAAATGACTTCATGTCATTTGTACATAAACAGTGTGATTTTCTGAGCTGATACATTTTGCTTTTCAGACTATCCTTTTAAAATAACCATTCTGATGTCATCAATATGCTATTTTCATTTTTTAGTTGCTTAAAATTTTAGTTATTTTAAGAACATTTCTCTGATATCACCCTAAGCAGCAAATGTGTTAAAGCTATGTGCTCCAATTTGACGTGGCTTTTCTGACAAAACACTGGCACAATACATATTCAAAATGCATGTTTTAATTTTTATTAATATTAAAAAATTTCAGACTGCAGCCTTTTGGCCGCTTGTTTACATCTAAAAAATGCTGTACGCTGTAGATAAAGTCTGTTTACATCACTTTTAATACCGATGTGTGCAGAAAGAGGGTAAACCTCAAGAAAGGTTTAGAATCATGCATATTACAGCCAATACTCATCAGGATTGATACCAGTCCTTCAGACTGAATCAGGACACCCCTACTGGTGAGAGTGTGTGTGGAGAGGAGCACTGGAAGTTCTCCCAGAGGCCAGATGCTCTCTGTCAACACAAAGCTTCCAGAGAGGAAGCAGGGCTTTACAGCAGCAAGCGCCACACAAAGCCCAGGCCTGGACTCGCCACCGGACGCTCCGAACTACCTGGACCTGCCTGGCTTACATAGACATGTACAAAAACACACCCTTTCTGGAGAGACCTTCAGGCCCGTGTAGCCCTCACACACACAGTCTACACAATTACTTAGCTTAACACAAAACTAGCCCCAGATGTGCTATTACAAATGACAGTATATGGGGACCCTCTTTCACAGCCAGCTGTTTAGCTATGCTGCAACTGACCACCGACTGGAAAGACTTCTCCGTTAGGACGTGTATCCTAACTTGGCTTAAGAGCAAACGTATTAAAGAGAAAGACAGGGTGAGAGAGCCTACAGAGAATGAGAGAGAGAGAGAGACTCAGTGACTGGGCTTAGGCCTTCTCTTCCTCCTCTTGTCAGGAGGTAAATAGCTATTGGCTGCTCAATAAGTGGCTCTAGTGCATGGAATGAGGGGCCTTTTTCCCTGCGCTCTCCCCAGCCTTGACAAGCAGCTATTGACAGAGCAGTTACACACTCGCCCATTGGGGGAAATCCTCCACATTGTGCCCCAGGCAGCTGATAAATGGAACTCATATGCTACCTGAGAGTGCATGGGACTGTGCTCGTAACACACATACACACACACATATACACACGCTCATACGTACACACATATACAGACATCGTGGTACACAGTCACAACACTAGCATGAGAGGCAGACCAGCAGGGGAGACATATGGTAATACTACCGATGAGATGAGGCGCACAGAGGAAGTGAGAGAGGAGAGAGAGCGACCAGGAGACTGCAGGAAGGTTTAAAAGGTCAGTAAAGAGGTTAAGGTCATAAATGTTTCAACAGAAGCGGACGTTCCTGAGATATGCCTTGATTTTTACTCTTGTTGCTCGGCACAGAAATCAATCCATGTTGCCTTTTTTTTGAGTGGCACCAGATTACAGGATGGGAAATTACAGTGCACACACCTTTTGCTCAATATCTTCAACCATGGTCAAAAAACTTGATTAAAAATAAAAACCATTCAATAAAGGGTCTTGGAAATAGCTCAAACACACTGTCACTATTGACACAGGAGGAGAGGGGAGTTACACCAGTGGTTGCCTCTCTTAAACTGATGTGTCCAAAGAAAACGTCAATGTTGCTCATCCAGATCTCCACCAGAGACGTACAGACGTCGCAACACACGGTATCAGGGAGCCATGGTGAATTTATATAGTGAGACACAGAGAGACAGAGAGAGAGAGAATGTTGCACGCTCTCCTCACCCTCCCCTTTTTGATGCCTGGCTGATAAATAGCCGGGGGTAAAGCTCTGGTTTTCACTTTGTGATATGATGTCAGTAACCTTCATTGATCCACGGTCGGCCAGGCGGGCCTTATCGCCGGCTCTCTCTTACTGTGATATACTGGGATCCGGGGCTCGACTGCTTTTTAATACACTGCACTTTGGGTGAGGGTGTCGTGCGCTAACCCCCTGCACCTGGGCTAGCACCTGAGGCTGTATTTCAAAGCCACACTGTGAAGGCCACAGAGTTGACTTCCACGCTGCTCCTCAGAGGGCTGTGTTAGCAGTAAAACTAGGCCTGCACAATAAGGGTGGGTGATACGACAATATTTATCATTATTAATATGCTTTTCTAAGCTGAGCATATTGTGGATTCAGTCAGCATTTCAAGAGCAAGACCATCGGCATGTTTCATTAAATAGAGAGCATAATTAGTTTTTGGTATGCTTTTGTGCTATTGCTGGTTTTCTGTATGTTTCAAGTCATGCATATTGGGTATCGTGAAATCATTTTGCAGTATCGTGGTGTTATATTTTTGTCATGACTGGGGTATTATGATGTAAAATATCATATTGTAGTTATATCAATACATATTGTGACTGCAACATCCATTACAATCTATTAAAACACATTAGTGAGCCTAATCTAACCTTCTTTTTTTTTATTCAATCTGATTTATGTGTGTGTGCCTAGATTCATTTACAGTCAGAATATTCAGTAATTGGCTAAAGACTCGAATGTTTGATGCAGACCTCTGAAGGCAGATATCACAATAACCTCAAACAAATGACATACTGTGTAGCCTTAATTAACATCCATACAGCTGAAGACTGGCACACATTCTGTGGATTTAAATATTCTAAACTAGATACCAAAAGGTATTCATTTTTTTATGTTGTATTCAACGTTGTTTTAGGATCAACCTGTCCAGGGTGTATCCTGCCTTCCACCCACTGACTGCTGGGACAGGCTCCAAGTCCCCCCACAACTCAGAAAGATAAGCGGCTAAGAAGATGTGTCTGTGTGTGTGTTTGTGTGTGTTTTAGGATCAAGAATTTATTCAATGATAAATTATATGCTGTAATTCTTTGTTTACTGGCTTGTCAAGTTTGAAACCACTTTTAATGACTTTACTAAGTTTATTATAACAGGATTCTTGAACCTGATGATTGTAAGCATGCTGAAAGAGTACTGAAAAAGCACTCAAAACTTGGTGAGGAATGTGTCTTTTGAGGTTCTATGTGAATTATCTAATATCGCCATCATATGTGAATCTGTATAATGCTTATTTTGCATTTAAAACCTAAACATGGAGCTGGATCATCTTCTCGAGTCTGCACATGCGACACTGATACATGAAAATGTACCATGGACACAACTCCTGCGAAATCCTAGCGCAACTGTACCATTAATACACTAAATCGATTAGTATGATTAACTTTGAGTGAGGAGTTCGAGGTGGGTGTTCAGGGGCCATGTTTAAGAGTGGAACAGCACAGTACAGTAGACTCATCCTGGGGGCCATTACTTCACCACTGTAAAAAAGGTGAGGAAGGAAAAGAAACTATAATGCATGGGTGTATTAACATGTGCACACACACACACACACACAAACACACGCACACACACACACACAAAACTGGCCATGGATTCTCCTCCCGAGGAAGTTACACCCAGACCATCGGAGCGAGGCTGATCTATGCATGCTGGTCCATGCCAGGCACCCTTGTACACTGGCTCACTTCCAAAGGCCTCGAAGAGAGGAAAAAAATGTGGAGAACAAAAAAAATACATCATTCTAACTAAAACAACACAATGAAAATAAAATAATTACTAACATATAATTAATGAAAAATGACCAATCAGGACTTTTTTTTGTCTCCCACCAATTTATACCCAACCAACACACACCCATTCCTATATATGTGAGCTGAAGCAAGGCCAGATAAAGGAGACTGGACGACTAGCAGCAGCATTATCCTGCCTATTGATTTTAGCTGTTGGGTATTACAGAGGGAAACAGTGGGTTTATCAGGCCAGGATCCCCCCTGCACTTTTACTAACTAAACGAGTCTTTCCACGGCTTATCTGACAAACAGCCTATTACGGACTCCCCCTACACCCTCTCTACACGGCTGGCCAGACGGGGGCCGGAGTAGCCTTACCCGTTAGCTTGGGGCTAGGCTAACTTCCACTGTGCTGGGAACCGCTTGTTAGCATAAGGCTAACCCTGGTGCCCAGACATATGATCAGCCATGCATTATGATTTGCGTGGGTCGCTAATTATGGCTGCCACCTTTTCCTCTTGAATCCGCTCTTCTGTGGAGAGTCGTCCTGTGTCTCTCACCTGCAGATTAACTCCGGGTGAGCTAGCGTCGGCGCTACAATCTCTCCCTGCCTCTCTCTCCTGAATATGTGCAATAGAATGAAGGAGAGATAATGAGAGCGGTATAATCCCACAGAGGAGCCTAATTCATCCTCTAATCACAGACTAAATGTTGGTTTTAATTACAGAGAAGGGGAGAGATCTGAGGAGCATGGTGCTACTGAAGCTAGCCAGGCTTAAAATCGCACTAAACGCCTGTTATCATGCTGGCTCGCGGGCAAGATACCGCCGCCAAACTGGCCCTCCTCTTCCAAGCAGAAAAGCAGCGTGCCCGAGCCGGCTTCCCTTATGTAGCGAGATATTTCATTTGGATGCACTTCCCATTTCCCAATATTAATAATGAAGACGGGTCGAGTCGGAGAAAATTTCCCCACAGCAATTAAGGCGAAAATCCATAATCTAATCAATGTGCAATTCAAAGGGATTGTCTTAATACACATAAAATATGGGGCGCCGAGCATGTGTACATGATGATAGTGTACATAAATGGACATGAAAATTCCTACAGCGAAAAAGACCAGTGTGGGATTTATACTGAAGAAATGGGGCAAAAGTTTAACGATTTACATATTTCATCAGAGCCCACAGAGCAGGCTTTGAGAGTGTGTGAAAATTTAGTTGAAGGGGTGAAGATTGCAAAACAGCTTAATCTAGAGAGGAGGGGGGAGATACAATCAATCTTTCTAAAGCCAATCTGGTTTCTCAACTGTCTGACAATGTAATCCACTATCTCAAATACTCTTAGGGTCTGAGACAGAGTCTGTTGGTGTGTGCGGGTATAAGATTGGAACCAGGCTCCATGTTATCATGCATTATGGAGCAACAGTGAGGACGACCCGTACAGTTGCTCGCTCGCAACCGGGCCTGGCACTCTCTCAGGGGGCAGCGCTCCCTCATCGCCACCCCACTTCGCCTGCCTACGGCCACCCTGCAATTTGCTAGGGGCGGAGATAAATCTTATCTCGGAGACCTGATTAAGTTTTTAATTTACATTCCAATCAATAGCCCAGGTCTATCGGCAATGTGTCTAAAACTCTATTTACCAAAGGATTCCCTGCTATCAATTGATCAAGGACTTGGCAGCCATAAATTATACGCATGTGTGCAAGAGAGTGTGTGTGGCACTACTTTGGGTCCATGCCTGGGGGATTTCTGAGGTAAAAGCAAGACGGCAGGGAAGTTTTGGAGACTCATGATTTGACTCATGATTACACCCAGTGGAGCAAGCTGATGCAAGATGCTAGTACCACTGGCATGACTAGGACAAAAACCATGGGCTGTCCTCCACAAAAAAGACATCATTTTACTGCTTCTATCAAGCTGGTGGTCAAATGCTGGCCTATAGAAAAAACATATTAGTTGACATACATACACGAGTCATGATGTAGGTAGTGATATAAGTTGTCCAACCACTTCAAAAGGTCCAGTAACCATACAGGCCCCAGTTTATTTGTCCTCCCTGCCCTGTTTGTAGTCATGCCATTGAGTGCATCTGCTAACACCACTTACACAGAAACAGAGTGTGCACGGTGTGCATCTGTTCAAATTTACCCTATGCAGAGCTAACAGACAGCTATCAGTCCTGGTATAAAGGTAACCGGATTCAGACCCAACCTAAGGGCATTCAAATGTAAGCACACACACCCCCACCCACACTCTAAACCCCTGCTCTGACCTGAGTCCTCCCACTTCCTGCCCCGTTGTGCACAAGCACCATTATCTGTTTATGTTTGCTCGCTTTCCCAACGGAACTCTCCAGTAGGAATCGACTCCGGCTGCTGCTGCCCCGCACTGAATTCCTGAACGCAGTTCCGACGCCCGTGCATGGTGGCAAAGCCGGCAGAAAAACACAGGCGGGGATTGTTCAGGCACCGGCTAGCACCACCATGACATCCAGGAAACGGCCCAGCAGCTATTTTAAGCTTTTCTAATGTTTGTTTGGAAGTTTGGGGCTTGCAGCTTCGTGTGTGAGTGTGTATGAATTCTAGTGTGCCTGGTTATGCGAGAGAGATAGTGGTAGTGAAGCAGTGTCTCTGACTGAATACAGGACATTTATGTTGTAGAACAGAATTAAATGTGTTACGTTTTAAAACTGGAGTTTTATATATATATATATATATATATATATATATATATATATATATATATATATATATTCTTTAAATAGTACATTTTCACTGCTGTTGTAACAAAATATATCTTTTGTGGCAAAGTGTGATAAAATTTTATTCCAAGTAATTCTGGGCCCTCTCTATTGGCGTATACCTCATGAAATGCTCACAAAATGTAATGAGATGCTGGTGTTTTTAAATGGTGTAAATACATAAATCACAAAGTATTGTGCAAAAGCAAATTATTTAAAGTCATTTATAGTGGCAATAAAATTGTTTCTGCCTGTAAAACACCAGGTATGATAATTTAAAGAACATAATTTAGCTCCAGATTGCTCCTGGATGTCCCCAGCCCTGCTTAGATGTATCAAGTTCCATCACCAGCACACCTGATGTAACTTAATGAAGCCCTGATGGGCCCACTTCATATTAAGTGTCTGTAATAACTGTGTAGATACATGTGAACAATATATGCAACAACAATGTAACTACTAATGATTTACACATGGATTACAGAAGTACACCTTATGTAATTACACAAGTGTATCTTAATAGTTGTAACACCCCATTCTCTCAAGTAATTGCACAAGGGTAATAACAAATGTAATTACATCTATCCTCTTATTTTAAAATGTGAATTGAATGACTTAAATTAAATGTGATGCATTAAACCCAAAGCAATGTCTATATTACCACTCCATTATTACACAGTACCTCCATAACTACACAGGAACTGCCTACTTATTATAAAGTACAAATTTAACACTACACTGCAGGAACGTTCTTGTGTAGAATATAGACTTGTGTAATTACATGAGGCAAAACTGAAGTTGAAACACGTGTAATTACATAGGCTGTACTTCTGTAATACATCTGTAATATTGCCGAAATCAAGAATAGTGTTGATACATATGTTATTCATGTGTAACTACAATGGTCATTCAAGCCAGCTTTTGGATGATGACTACAACTAATACTGCGCTTCCTTGAGGATAGGTTTGGAAATAAATAAACACTTTGACATAATAAAATCATACTTACTGTATTAATGTTACAGTGGTTTGGTGTTTCTCTGGGGGGCAAATCAATGTTTGCTGACCATATAAATTGTTCTTAGGTGCCCAAAACATTTGCACAGAACAGTATAATGCACATAATACATATTAAGCTGTCCTGGCACTGTATAAAAACAAACCTGCGTGTGTGTGAGAAAAAAGGCTTTGTTATGACAGCAATGATATGCATGAACAAGACAGTTATATTATGGTAGTAGACCTATGTAACTTAGCGGTGCTATGTCTCTGTCCACCCTGTGTAGCTCATGTAGTGGCCAGTATCCTGATCAACCCCCTCCAGCACTATTTTCCCAGGCAGAGGAAAAGGAAGGAGGGCAAGTCCTTATCAGCCGGGAGAAAGTGTTGTCATGGCGTTTCTGTGGCAACCCTGCTGACTCTCCCATTCCTTAACGTGAGATCATTTTGGACAGCTGACCTCAATATCAGCACAGCGCTCCCTGCCAGCCAGCTAGCATCCAAATGGGATTCTGCTGCTTTCCCTCCATCCACGGCCACTGTGCTGGCGCCCTGGCATCCAGCTAACACGCTCATGTGCTCCTGACATTTATACCCAGCTATTTAAAGGAGTTCAAGGTATTAAACTGAGGACAAAGTAAACAGATTTGTTTTAATTCCTCTACTTTTTTCACATTTTACATGCACCTGATATTATAAATGAAAGGAAACTTTCCTCCCAAGCTGGGCTGTTTTAAGGCAGTGACTGCGCAGGACGTTTATCCTCCCAGCTATGTAGTCGCACCGCAAGCAGACGGTACACACACCGTGCGATCTTTCACCAACCGTTTCTGACAGTGAGTGACCGGAAAAAAAGACGGGGGGGAGAGAAAAATAATGCGCTGATAAATGTTTTGGGAGGAATTTTAAGTGCTACTTTGTCACGGAGCGAGCTCAGCTCTGCCAGAGCCCAGTATAAACATGTGTCAGAACTGCATGTAATTACAGTAGAAAAACTTCCTCTCATACTGTGTGTATGAATCACCTCTCAGCCTGGTTTGCGTGTGTGTAGAGACAGAGATTAGCGCCCCCCACCCCCCTTCACTGCCATACATACCTAAAGGATGAACTGACACACTGTGGCCATATTGCCAGCTACTGCTCTAATAAGCTTTTATACAACTGTTAAGAAACCAAAGAAAACAGCTAAAAGCTAATCTATACAGTCACATGGGTGACTCTACTGCTGCTGCAGAGAATAGGCCAAATCTGGCCTTGACATTCAAATCATGTGAGCCGGGCCATCAGAGGTGTGTGTGTGTGCGTGTGTTCGAGAGACAGAGAGAGACCTTTCCTAGCCGCTAGCAAGTGATAATGAGCAGTTTATCTGAGTCTACCCCACTCGCACTCCCTTAACTAGCCTGTCCAGCTGAACTGCTTACTCCTGCACTTTTCATCATGGTTACAGTTGAGATCTGGGGGCAGAAAACTGCTCCTGGATCAGTAGAAAAGGACCACTTCCTCCTTTCTTTGTGTCCTCACGGATGTGACTCGGCTGAGAGAGAGAGAGAGAGAGAGAGAGAGTGACAGAGAAACAGAGAGAGAGAGAGATTGAGAGAGAGAGAGAGAGAGAGAGAGAGTGACAGAGAAACAGAGAGAGAGAGAGAGAGATTGAGAGAGAGAGAGAGAGAGAGAGAGCTCTAATAGGGACTGCTTTCTACTGTCCTGCTCATGTTTCTCGGAGCTGCTATATTTAGCCAACCTTGTTTCTCACCGCCATACTGAAATGGTATTTACAAACACAGATCCCATTTAGCAGCCAATAGGCTGCTGTGAGGAAACTAGTTAGAAAAGCACAGAACTTTTCATTTCACTTTCCAAATGCAACTGCATTACTGCCTATTATCGTTGGCCAAAAAAAGCAAACAAACGAAAAACAGGCATTTCTACTTCTTTCGGATGTGACATTTGAACATAGCAGCCGTCCTTTAGGTTGTGTGAAATTTTCATGATAAATGGCCAATCAGAAATGTTTCTGATCCAAAATGACTTTACATTACCATTACATTAAAATTTAAAGAAGAATTCTACTGATTTTCTCAATAATCAAATGGCTAACACAACTACTGTTGATGTTCACAGTGGTGGCACCAGGTAGCTAAAGATTTTAAGGCGCAACACAGAAAGTTATTGCATTAAATGCTGCCTGATGCCCGAGACACTGTTTCACGATTGCTCTGAGATAAAGTTTTGGTCTAAAACAGATTTTTAAAATTCAGTTAATGACGGAGAGGTACATGGAAGGAGTTGTAAGGCAAAATAGTCCCCAAAGACAACCTATTTTTTATATTTACCACTATTTCACCATTATTCATATTACATCTAAAAACACAGAAGACACGTCTAGGCTTGTTGGTGGTTTGGATAGTAAATGCAATGGTTACATTTGCACTCTGGACCTCAATGTAAATAAATAAGAACCATTTCACATCAATCAAGTAGATTTAATTACAGAAAAAAATGGAATTTACCTATTAAGAATATTCTGGATATATATGCAGTTTTTGCATAGCTACAATATGCATTTAAACTTGATTTACAGTTAGTACTGATAGGTGTGACTATAGCACTCATTCCATTGCTAAGAAATGTCAAAAAACATTACAAGGGCTTGTTTTTCTTTCTGTAAAACAGGATTGTACAAACAATAATGTCATCCAATTCAATTCATAATAAAATATCCTCTCTTACAAACACAGATTTGATATCAATGAAGATTCATCTTCAACAGCTTTTTTCGATCAGTTTTGAGTGAGAAATTCACATCTAATTACACCACACTTTTATTATCTCTACTGATAACGGTGACGTCTACGGCATAAATCCTCATAGAACTGAAGCACAATCCTCGCCCGGTTCATATACAGTTGAATTGTGTAAGCTAAGGTAGGATCTTGTCCAAGTCATATACGTATCTCGACTGATCTACACTGACTGCGTAATAAATCAACAGAAGCTATGCCCATCCAGATGTGTTAGGAGTCAGAGGGGCCTCCTTAGGCCGGTCAAGGCACAAGGTCTAAGCCCTTCAGAGAGAACATTCCAGGGGCTTCGGCAGACAACACAGCAATGACTTGAATCCTCAGACACTGCGTAAACCACCAGTTCCACTCAGCTTATGGTCATCTCTCTCTCTCTCACAGTCTTCCCAGATTACTACAGCAGTCTAGCATCAAGTGATGTAATGTGACTGAGTAATAGCCAAACAGATGTGCTGCGTTTCTTCAAATAAAAGATCTGAGGTTTAAAAAAAAAGTGTTCATCCAATCGAAGATATTTTCCAGGCCCAAAATAATATCAACCCACACTAAAGCGACTTGAAGGCAAGTCTCTAGGGAGTTCAGGGCCACTTAACAGACATTAATTACTTTTTTTTCTGTGCTCGCACAGCTTTTATCCAGGGCCCGGTCATTAGGAGCAATCTTGATTAGCAGGGGAGGCTTTGTTGGAGGACTATTTGTCCACTACATACAGAGACAGAGAGAGAGAGTGCAAGAGAGTGCATTCTCTTTAGGGGTGGATCTGCCGGTTTCAGTTGAAGTCTCCACCCCCCCTCTGCTGCGATTGTAAACTTTTCTGTTGATATGCAAAGCAGTGCGGATCATTTGGGTCCCCATGGCAACAGCGCCCCTGCTTTGCACAAATGTAATGATTAATCGCGCTTTTGCTAACAATGACCAGTGACGGTGTTCCAACATAAACGGTGTAAGGAAGAGAGCGAGTGACTTGGGGGGTGGGGGGGTGGGGGTTTGGGGGAATCCATATGTGGCCACACATACACATACACGTGTACCCACACACACACACACACACACAAACACACTCCCCTGCTGTTGCCTGTCCCTTACACGCAAGAGGATTCATATATTACAAAGATGCACACACACATGCACACACACACACACACACACACACACACACACACACACACACACACACACACACACAGTTATCACGTGGACAGCTAATGCCTGAGTTTCAAAAGCGTGGCAGGGAGCACGGCGAGGACACACACACACACACACACACACACACACACACACACTCAAACAGATATCAGTGCACAGCTGCATACTGCACTGAGCAAACACAGTGATAGGTGTCAGCCTCAAAAGACAGTAAGCCTTATATTCACAGCTTCCAAGGGACCTTTATAAATATATCTATTATTAAAATCATTAGCAGCAACCTCAGTTTTGGTTTTCTTTACTGTGACATATTCCTCTGGTGATCATATTAATTCATTCGTACATAATGAGAAATGTATTTTTACTTTATTTGACAGTTCTGCAGCTAAACAGTGTCTCACATGGATACATACACATAAAACTACAGCCCAAGGCTGTGAGAGAGAGCGAGCAGAGTTAAGCTGTGCCCTGCACTGAACTGACAGAACAATAGTGTGATGATCCTGTGTCATTACATCTTTACTAATGCATCTCTGAGTTTCATCTACAGTCAGATTGAACCACGAACTGATTATTAAAGCAAAATGCGTTTTTATATTTTGGCGAGTGATGCTGTGGCTGTGATGTCTCAGCTTGTTTCTTGTGACTGTTTAGTCCAAATACAGTGAACCTAAATCACCCGCAGTCTGATCAGATTTCACTTTAGGCCAGTAAGTCAAGATAAAACCGAAGGTGGCTATATGTGTAAATTGGACAAGGGGACAACCACAATAATCCTTTCTTGTCCTTAGAAACAAACTTGCTTGAGTTTGAGTAATATATAGAGTAGCATATAAATATTGCTAATGTATTGCTAATGTATTCCAAAGTCTATATTATACACACACACACACACACACACATATATATATATATTGTTGCTGTCAGAACAAAACCTTGTATTGCCAAAATGTTAACTTCACAACAGAAGGATGGAAAAACATGGAAAAACAGACATTTTTCAAAGTCATTCAGGGTCATTTCTTTTGATCCATTCTCCATAAAATATACACACAATGTAAAGGATATTAGGTATTTTCAAATTATGTCAAAACATGGAAAATGACAAAAATAGAGCTACAATGTTTTCTTCCAACAGCAGAAAAAAGTAGGTTATGGGCCAGTTTAAAAAACAAACAAAAACAAAAAACAAACATTCGCTTATCTTTCATCTTTGTCCCACACTGCCATGGTGTTTGCAAAAACAGATGCCATTCAGCAGCCAACACACTCTCAAAAAAACTAGTAAAAGCTGACTTTAACCTTTTTCAAGTCTATGAAAGTGTAATGATGTCACTATACATGCAATTACACAGAGTGTTAAGAAATTCTGTTTACATTCAATTTACATTCTGCACTTCAGGCTTTTTCCTGTTTATTTCTAAGTCAAGAAACATCAAAAACATCACCAAGCGCAAGTCATAATGAAGTATATTCTCTTTTACAAACACAAATGTGATATCAATTTAAAAATTCGAATTTGTGCTTCTGACAGAACACATCCGCTCGATTCGATGAACTATGAGTGAGAAATCAGGTTTAACGTTCACGGAACTGAAGGACCACATAATCAGTCTGGCTCATGTGCAGTTGTATGCAAACGTTTGGACAGCCCCGGTCAAACGGCATGACTTGATGATTTACACAAGCAATAGAGAGAACAGACCTCTGCACATTTTAGTTAATTACATAATTAATTACTGCTCATTTGCTGAACTTAAAATATTTGAAAAAAGTTACAGCACAATTTGTATTTTATTTTTTAGAAATTAAATAGAAATTGCAAAGGAAAATTAACCACTATTAGGTTTGATCTGTGTAGAGAATGTTTTGAATTATTTTTGAATTATAAAAATATGTAATGTGACCAGGTATATTCAAATCTTTTGCATAGGACTGTATAGCTGAATTGTATGGGCTTATATCTTGTACAAGTTCTTGTACATATCATATCTTGCTGCTCTCAGAAGAAAAAGTATGCCTAAACTGGTAACTTTACAGGAGAAGGAAAAAACCTACTTTACTTTTAATGTAACAAAACCTTGTATTGCCAAAATGTTAACTTCTCAAGAGAAGGATGGACAAACACACAAAAAACAGACATATTTCCAACTCATTTTGGGCTGTTTCTTTTGGTCCAATCGTCGTGAAATTTACAACAATATAAAGGGCAACAGGTATTTTCAAATTATGTCAAAAACTGAAAAATGGCAAAAAGGGAGATAAAAGGACACACACACACACACACACACACACACACACACACACACACACACTCAAACAGATATCAGTGCAAAGCTGCACACTGCCATGAACAAACACACAGATACAAATTAATTTTGGCATGATAAGCTAATTGTTGTTATTTTTATCGTCCTTCGACACAAGCAGCCTTGCTTTTTCCTTCATCTCAGTCCTGTTTCTTTCAGATTTTTCCATCTATAATGCAAAGAATACACAGAGATCAGTATTAATAATATACTCACAATCATCTCTCTCTAATGTGGGCTCAAGCTTAGAGAGAGAATGACTGACAATGCAGAAATCTAACTGTCTCCATTAGTTCAAGGACACAAACACAGCCACTACTTTATATTGTATACTTGACCTGTGTACCAGCTCTATAGAACACAAGCACACAGAGGAGCAGAACATGGTGGTGCTGTGTGTGTGTGTGTGTGTGTGTGTGTGTGTGTGTGTGTGTGTGTTTGTGTGTGTGCATGTGTGTGTGTGTGTGTGTGTGTGTATGCAGGAATGTGGCCAGAGCAGAGGGCTTGGAAACTGTAATTCAATCAGCGCCACTGTGGCTTTGACGCAGATTCACTTTGTCAGTTGAGCTTTACATTTAATTCATCATTTGGAAAACAGAGACAAGCAAAACAATCAGTTCTTTCAACTGCCATACCTGGCATTGGGGGGGTGGGGTGGGCGGGTGCAAATTTAATCACCAGCTTTTATTGGCTAACACCACTTTCAACCCTCCCCTTTTCTCGGACGGCGCCGTCCACACACTGCCATATCTCAGAGCGGGACGCTGAGGATATATATCGTCCAATTACGGCCTCAAACCGGAATTAGCCACATGAGAACCAACAGCAGGCCTCTGCAGCCATGCACACACACATACAGTGTATGTACACTGTAAACATATTCCTGTAAATTAACAGCCAGATTTCAACAGTATTATTCCGTTATACACAAAAAACAGATTTTTACTGTAAAACTAATTGTGACTGTACTTTTATGGCATTATCATGTCATCCTTAAAAAGAGCTATTGCCTGTAAAACTAATGCGTTACAGGAGTTGCATGATATGAAGCTAGCACAGCAGTAGCTGGTGGCAATTCCTTGTGATTTTCATCCATCTTCATGTTTTACATTACTGTATGGCATTTCATTTTGCTTAAGACGTTTATTCGAAACTCATCTAAAACGTTTCCAACTGTCAGGATTATCTTCTTGTAGGAGACAATGCTTTTTTGTTCTTTTAGCATATTCAGCAACTAGCCATTAAATGCAAGCAAGACTGGATATTATCTTAGCAGCACATTTTTCCTTAAGCTTGCTTTGCGGTGCAAAGCAAGTTTTACATTAATATCTATTTATTAGCTGATATATCAACTGCTGTAGCCTTACATTTATTATATTTTATTAGTGTGGGCTAAACTGGCTTTACAGAGAATCTGGGGAGCATTTGATGACTTGTTAACTAAATTAGCTAACAAAAATTGAAACTGACAATAGAAAAAAATGTCTTATGTAGGCAGAAACATAACATTTTGAGAAACATTAAATCTTCTCTCTGCACAAAATAGCTCTTTAATGTACTTTAACTGGTGTCTGAAAGGATTTGCAGCACTATGGTTGATATTAAGTTAGACTATTCAACATAACCAGCTCTGAAAAGGGGAAATTCAGGAATATGTTCAGTAGCAGGGAAATACAAGTGTGCATGGTGCATAATGCTGGTATTCTGCCTAAACAATTAAACTGACATATGTTCTAGTTGTTTGCTGCTGGAGCTGATGTGGAGAGGATGGTCACCCTGCCAGCAACTCCTTGGCTGCTACTGCTTGGTATGTTTATAAAGAACTTCCATAAGTCAACAACAATTCTGTATTTCAGCAAAATGGCACTGTCCTTGCTACCAGTGGTTAACTCCTCATTTGTTTTGTTTCTGGTGAGAAAACAACAAGCTGTACTGAGTGCTAGGTGGTCAGTCCTGAGGAACACATTGCCTGTGAAGGCAACCTTCTTGACCAGGCTTAACTTCTCTATTTTCCACATTCTATAGCTTCAAGCTTTAATATCAAAGATAAGCCAGATGCAACATAACCAACTGAACTAGAGCATATAGATAAAATGCCTCCAACAGTGGGACACCACTGTGTGTGATGTCATGTGGTTGCGTTGGACACTGCGTTTGGTTCTGGTCAATTGAAGGTGAAACAACTACTGGTCTACTGAAGGAGGCCAAGTGTCCAGTGCAACTTTATACCATCCCTCTCCCATCAGTCTACTCGTAATATGACTTTAGTCTGCTTTTAATGATAAAGTAAACTAAAAGAGAGAAATTTGTGAACAGGTTTTATGCTGACCTGACAAAGCCAGTAGAAAATGCTTGAAAAATTAAAGCAGTTATAGCTGTAGACTGTTGTACAAAGATTTTTTTCAATGTTCATTTGTTTATCTTGACACAGCATCCAAATCTTAACAATATACATTTTTATATGGGATACGTTTAATTAAAAATGACATTTTCTGATTTGACAAATGTGCAAATGGTCCGCATGTAGAATCATTAAGACTTTATTTACAACAAAGCAACACATTTTGTAGGATGTATTTTTGAAAATGCCAAGTCAACTGTCTTCTCTACAGTAGATAATATCAATCTCAATCAAGATTAACAAGCAGTTAATCTGTACAGAAAAAAAGTCTGTAACTCTACCTGTCAGAAAAGGTAGTGCACCCTCCTTCAAAAACGGCAATGAACCGTTAACCACTAGCGTCGTTATACTGTAAATTTACTAAATTACAATTATAACTTGTACTTATAAAAAACAGTATTAAACAATACTTTTTACAACAGTAAGGTAACGGTAAGCTCCTGTTAACCCAGCTACCATTTTTTACAGTTAATTTTTTTACAGTGCAATTTTTTTACTTTTGTAACACTTCACTTAAGAGTAGTGTTAATAAGGCTGCACTACACCTACATAAACCTTTCATAGCAACTGACAAATATATAAATAGAATTACAAAGGCTTTTTCCAACAGTTGTGATAACACTAAGATGAAACATCATCCAAATGGACAAGAGCAGCCGTTATGGCATGAATATGGTAAAATGTTTCTTATTTAAAGTCATATTACCCAAGTTACAACTGCTATAAAATGACACAGATTTAAAATGGCAAAAGATTCCAAACTTTTGAACACTAGTACATTTACAGTGTATGAAATAAGAATTTTCTGAGCCTAACCTTAAACCTAACCTTAACCTTGGTAACCAGAATAAATTATTTTTCTTTTTTAAACTGACCTGTACTTTTAGTAAAAAAGCATTTTTAAAAAAACAGGACTGTCGCATTGGTCCTAACATAGGTTAGCCCTCTTTTCCAACATCCTCAGAGCATTTCTGTCCTGAAAATGCACCAAAACAAGTACGCACACACACACACACACACACACACGCCTACTCAAGGTGTTGTGTCTATCTGTAGGCCCAGATGGACAGGCGTGGAGTAGTGGCCTGGCCTGGGAAAAACTAGCCCAGCACAGGGTTAACCATGCCACGAAGTGAAACAATGAAATCACAGCGGCCAGCGAGTGCCCGAAAAGACAGAAGGAGAGCGTATGTGTGTGTGTGTGTGTGTGTGTGGGTGGGTGTGTAGTGTGTATATTAGGGGGGCTCCTCCTGCAGATGTTGCCAGGCCCCCACGGGTCACACAATCACACGCATTTGCATTCCTGATGGAGGGAGTCGGGATTAAGGGCACTGAATGCCTTTCTCAACTCCACCGGAGTTTGCACACACCAAAGAGAGAGAAAGAGGGTGAGCGAGGTAGGGGAGAGAAAAGGGGATAGGAAAAGCAGAAGAAAAGCACCTTGAGACAGAGTTAAAAGACAGACGTGTGAAAGGAAAGGGCCAGGAGAGATGGAGTGGGAGAGTGAAAGAAAAGCAGAAAGAGAGAGTGAGAGAGTGACGAGAGTGACTTACAAGATGAATGTGACGGGAAAATGGAGGCAAATGGAATTAAGAAGTAAACAGAGAGGGCTGTTGTAAATAGGAAGAAGAATGAGAAATCATGCATACCATACATCTATTGTATCTACGGGCATCTGTGTTAGCTTGTGTGCTTGGCTTGTCCCCTTTCCCAGGACAGAGGTCTAAGGGGGGCCTCGTATTTCTCTGTGCTGTCAGCCAGGGCTGCTGGAGAGACAGTGCTGAGCAGCTGTGTTCTACGAGGTGCCTCCACACACACACACACACACCCCTTTTTGATCCATCTGCTGTGGCCCAGTCATGGTTGCTCCTATCTTACTCCCCCCTAAACTTTAGACACATGTAATGGGGAACAAACTCAACCTGGCAAACGTGTAACGTGTTGGCAAAAGTCTAGTCTCTAGTCTGTAAGATGTGCACTTTTAATGAGAATACACATCTGGGGACAACTTGTTAAAACGTTTGGGGCAAGAGTGCACCGAAATCTGCGGGAAACAAGGGTACACCGCATCTAAAACCCACCCGCAAACTCCTCTAGCCTGTGTTTTTAACAGTCGTGGACAGTAACAGAGTAAACGTAATTATAAGCAGTTTTTCGTGTATCTGTACTGAAGTTTTTCCATTTTGGGCGGCTTTTTATTTTCACTCCACTACATTTCAAAGTTAAATATCTTCCTTTTTCCTGCACTATATTGTGAGGAGAAATCTGTTTTTCCTTTTGGTTTCTGTGTGTACAAAAATTTAATATGTCAAAGCGAAAGAAGCGCAAAGCAAGACCACCAATCATCAATGCTTATGATCATTTTAATAGCCGTCAGCATCACTTATTATTTCTATTAAAAGACTGGTTTACCAAGAGAGACACTGGAGGATTTTCACCTAAAATGAGTTCATAAAGCCAGTCTTGTTATAAAAATGATAACAGGACATTAGAGCCATAATTAATCTTTTAGTACTTTTACTTTTGATACTTAAGTACATTTGAAGGCAAATACTTTAGTACTTTTACTCAAGTGGAAGTCTAAAGGGAGGAACTTCTACTTTTACTGGAGTAATATTTTACCTTGGGTGTCTCTACTTTAATTCAAGTACATGGTTTGTAAACTTTGTCCACCACTTGTTTTTAACATCCAGAGTACAACTGATAACACAAGCGAAACAAGCTAGCTAGTACTGTGAGCTAATGTCGTGGCGGATATCTAGTATCGTGGAGTGATCAGATGTGATCTCATAATGAGAGCATATGCCTGGGGACAACTAGTAAACTTTGCTGGACTGCAGTGAAATCTGCACACTCTAAAACCTTTGTGCCCCCAAATATCTTTTTCAGAAGCCCAGGTGATAACTACCAAAACAAGCTACATCCACACATCTACATGCTTGTTTCTGGAGCTTTCTGGAGGAACATTTCAGCCATACAAACCTACAGGATAGCAACAGTGCATCTGAGAGTGCTGACAAGCGCACTAACGCACCTTACTTTGTTCCCTAGTAAGTACGCCCCCCACCTCCTACATTGTTCTAAGCATTCACATCTGGCCCCCTGAGACCATCAAAAGCCAAGAACCAGTCCAAAGAAAGAATAACAAGACTGCCAGCTCTCTCTCACCCACATTTCCTCTATCTCTCACTCACCCTTTGTCTTAGTCTGACCAAATCATTAGCGTGGAATGCGGTGGAATTATTCGGAAACGTCTATCTCTGCGCTGATGGATGGCAAAATGCAGCACAAAGTCACAGGCATTCAATCACGGCAACACACAGGAGCATAAACACACATGCACACAAACTCACATGTGCACAATAGTTGCTTATCCATGATAACTAAAGAGGCACCACAACTAATTAGTTTTACTGCAGGAGAAACAACTGCTGAGGGATGACCTGCGCAGAGAGGAAGGGTGGGGTGGGGGGTGGGGGGGGCCACATGGAGTAAAAGCTAGCGAGCCCCAGCCAGCTGCTTTATCTTAATAGAGGTCAAACCTAAACTCCAAACTGTGGGGATCTGGCTAGTCTCAGCCGCTGTCACAAGCCATTTCCTCCATATCAAAAGCCTCCCCACTCAAAATGGAGGTGCTGCTTTATCTCTCTCCTTCTCTCTCACTCTCCTTCTCTCTCAGTGTTGTTTGCCTCTGTCATAATTCTATCAATGCTAATTACTTCCAGCACTGCTGTCATTTCTGCCAGAGACACTTCTCAATCAAGCAGGCCGCTTATTCCACAGAGCGCTGAGCTTGGAGCAGCTGACCAGCAAAGGCATCCAGAACGGCCAGATCCACATAAAAAACAAGGTTTAAGCTGAAAATTATTCCACGTCATCGACAGAATCTGTATTAGGGTTCAAGTTGGCATTTTTTATTTAAAAAACATAATACCATGTCAAAAAACATGACAAAAATGAAAAAAGAGTGTATCCATTAAAAATAAGACGGCATGTAACTTTCTGTCCTAAAAAACTCAGAATCATAATAAAATAGTATTGATCGACACTTTAGAATGAACACTTCTGACAGAATATTTATGGTTGCTTTAATAAGCTACAAGCGAAGAATAATCATCATAAATGTAAGAAGAGGCATTTCAAGGTATTTATATCACCTTGAAGGGTGAACTACACTGGATTACATGATGGATGAATATATTTTACCCTTCTGACATCCTAGCCAGGCAGGTTGTAGAAGACCTGGCATGACTGCACTGGAGAGACCCAAGGTGTCTTGTTCTACTTGCCGGACCCCCAGAGACCCAGCGAGCTGGTGGGAATGCTCTGGAATCCTCCAGAATGAAGTGTACAATCTTTGTCCCCAGCCAATGGCAAGCAGTGGCTCCACAAGTTAATATTTCCTTCTTTTGTCTGCTCATAAATTTGCATGCCATTAAAAGAAGCGAAAAAAAAGCTGACCTAAATGCATTTTGAACACCCTGAGTAATTAGCGGAGCATTCTTTGGAGGAGGGCGCCGGCTAAGAGGGGCCCGTGACCTGAGCGAGAGCAGGAAGGAGAAGAAATGAGAAGAGAGATGAAACAGCAGGGACTGGAGAGGACCCTGGGTCTCTCCCTCTTTAATCAAGCCCATTAAGAGGCAGCTCAATGCGGGGCGGAGAGCATCCTACAAACAAGCCCCCCCTCCACCTAATTCCCCACCTCTAAACAGAGGGGGAGTGTCAATGAGGGTAATAAGGAAAGACAATGAGTAAACAAGTCAGGGAAGCCCACCCCCTCCATGTAGGAAACTCCCCAGCTCTCTCTGGGCTTGGCACGGGCACAATGGCCCCTGCTGCAATTAGCCCCAACCGCCGGTCGTTTGGCATTTGCATATAAATGCTCTCCCTGGCAAGCGCTAAACACCCGGACACGCGCCGTGCCCCGAAAACAGACGGATACCACACTTCCAGAGGGTATGGGGGCTCTGTGGGACTCCTTGGGGGCCTTGTGTCGGGCCCCTCCCTGTGCCCACTGTGCTCAACAGGCTGCCACCCACCTGCTAGCTGTTCTGCACAGCCCTGGCTCTCAGTTCCTGTTTCGAGGGAGATTGTGAAAGACACCAGGGCCAGGCTTCCTGTTGCTCAGCTTATGTCACGAGAGCGTTTCTCTGGCCTTCTGAAACAAGGCTTCAGCTCTTACACACTCTATACACACTTACACACACACACTTATCTTCATACTACATCAGCACGCGTCTCATTTTGTACCGTATATATTGCATATGTGTTAGTTTGTGTTGTTGACTGCTTTGAAAAGAGCTGCTGCACATCATGAGTATTTCGTCATGAACAGAACTAGAGAACAAAAATTACCTGCTTGGAAAAAAAAAAATATTGTTACATTAACAGGCATTAAAAGTAAAAACCTTCTGTGAAGTTATAACTTCAGAGATAAAGGTTTAATTACAACATGAAGAATGAGAAATTACCTATAGCAAATTTTTAAAACCAAACTTAAACCAAAAAGGAACACATTTGTTGCTTTCAGTTTCAAAAACACAAGGCGTGTAGCTTTTTTGCTAAAATAAAAAAAAAAGACACTTGACAAAGTCAACAGCATGTAGTTGGTCCTGCTCTCTGTCCTGAAGATGTGCAGCAGGTTCCAAAAGTTTGAGACCACATTGACAATTTGTGATTTTTAAAATAAACCTAGGAATAAACAACAACGTTTTCTGAATTATGAAAACACTTCAAACAAAGAAAATTATGACAAGTAAAATGAAAATGAAAATTCCAATTTAAGCAAATTTGGGACACTGACCACATTAATACTAATACTAAGAAATTCTAAAATGTAAATGTATAACGAGCACATTTAGAATACTACGCAATTCTGACATGAGAGATTCTACCTTTCACTCAAATTGTTATGTTGATGTATTTTGTGATGAAAATGTTTAATGTATTAAATTAGAAAGGAATCTAATATAAGATCATTTATACTTGTGGTCTCAGACTTTTGGGCCCCACTATGTGGAAACAGACAGACACACACACACACACACACACACACGCGCATGCTATCCTCAGGAAGTCAGAGTGTGAGAAATGCTCCTCTGTACTCTGATCGCAACGAGTGGGCTGCAGTGGAGGCACAGAGTGGCGATAGAGGGGCTTTAGCCTTCCATCAGGAATGATAATGAGCGCCGCCTGACACTGTCCTATCACAGCCACGGAGCTCAAAAATAAAACCACCGCACAAAGATTCCTCATTTGTTATATGCAACAGGAGTGCTTCATCTGACCTTGGGGCAGCAGCTATTGTCCTGCTTACAAGACGCAACGGTGCTGTTTCTTAGCATACTTCATCTCTCTCTCTCTGTCTCTCTGTCTCTCTCTCTCTCTCTCTCTCTCTCTCTCTCTCTCTCTCTCTCTCTCTCTCTCTCTCTCTCTCTCTCCTCCCCCCCCCCATCTGGTTCCTCCATGGTCCTGGCAGTTGTTATGACAGAGGCGATTCATAAAAACTGAGGAACGGAAGGAAGCTATGAAGCAAGTGTCTGTGCTGCCCCTTCCCCCCATCCTCTTCATTGTAAACACGCCAAGTGTGTGTTTGTGTGTGTGTGTGTGTGGTTTTTAGACATATTCAGGACAAAAATATCCTGATGTTATCAAAAAAAACAGAGAAAAACAGGGTAACATAAAGGATCAACAAAATTGGTCTTTTTCACACACATTTTCAAATTTTGCTGAGTAAGTTAAGTGACAGAGCTCTGAGGCTAATGCTGCTAAAATACACTTGAAGTCAAAAGTTACCAAACTCGTCTCCAAAAGCAAATGCTAAAAACTTTCTCTTCTTCAACTGCATCCAGGTCTTTATTAAAATCGAAACAGCCTTGTCTTGGTGGTTTAGGACACAGTCTTAACAAAGACCTGGATGCGGCGTGAGCAGACTGAGAGACGTTTTTAGGGGATGTATTTACAGAAAAGATTTGGGGGACAACTGACTTCATTAGCCTTGTAGCTGAAGCGTTAAGTAAAGAAGCAAAATTTGGACACCAAACCTGTCTCGGCTGATCGACTACATCTGGCATGCGTGGAAAATAATGTAAACATGATTTTTCGCCAAACCTTTCCTTTAAAACTGAAAGTGAGTGACAATTTCCTTCTGGTTACTGAGGTTAAAGTTAGAGTTATACTTAGAAAACTCTCAGTTTCCGAGACAGTGATTAAGCATAGTCCTAGACCACAATCAATTCAATGGAGAATCACTATTCAAAATGCTGTGGGGCGGATGTATGAACCTGATGTCCTGAAATTTTTAAAAACCCACAAACTTGTGTGTGTGTGTGTGTTACCTATGAGAGAGAGGCCCTGAGACAGGAATCAGAGTGCACACCCACACACACATCCACACACAAACAAAGGCTTACCCTGCTAAGCTCTGCTGGGGAAGTTCCAGTCTGGCAGAGACTCTAAATGGACACATACTCTTCCAATGTGTGCTCCGCGCTGAGGCTGACATGCTTAAACTCCTCTCACTACGATGATTCGACAGGTAAACTTGGCTCCTTGCGCAACACACCTCCACCTACAAGTTTACAGACAAAAATCTGACACCCTGTCATGCAAGCTTTTAAGGCTTCAGCCTGCTCCTGCCAACTTAATGCCTCAGATGCAGCATTGTACAAATTAGCTTTAGATCCGCGGCGACTTCCAGCAACCGCAGGCGGTTAAGAGCTAGCACTCTTACAAGCCAGGTTCATTACAGGCCTTAGGTTAGAGAGAGAGAGAGGGAGAGAGAAGGAGAGAGAGAGAATATTATCTCGCCAATTTGTTCCATTCATGTAACAAAGGCCGGAGAAAAGGGGAAGAGAACAGAAAGAAACAAAAGACCGGCACCTGACAATGTAACCAAGCCATGAATGTTGCATGCGAGTGCCCAGTCCCGTCTTTCACCTCTCTCTGACCTCTCACCCACACACGTTTGCACAAACTTATGTCCTCGTGCACTCTACTTCTCTTTCTGCTGCTCTTCGGCTTACTTGAGGTTTGTCTGTCTGGTCAGATGAAAAAAAAATGACTATAAAATTTTGCTCCTTCACAATACAGCTCGACAGGTTTAGTTTAGAATAAGCCACACAAAAGGATGGGAGAAAAGGATTAGACACAACATAAAAAGGCGATTTAGCATTTGTCAAGGTGTGTACTGTCAAAACAAGCAGGCCCGTGAAGCTTAGAGGAAGCTGTGGACACAGTAAACAAGAAGCATAGCCGTGCTGCATACTGACCTTCAACCGGTTCAGTGTGGCCTTTATTGTTAGAGGAATAGTTCAGGTCAAAAATGGCAACTTTTAATGGCAACAATGAATGACAGCGAATTAGCATTATGCAAAATATATCACGTTAGCATGTTTGCTAGCTTCATGGGGGGAGGGGGGGAGGTACCCTGGTGGGGAAAGCTGAACAGAGCGAGTGACGTCAGAGTTTGGGGGGTCACCGATCTGTTGTGTCTGTCTGGCTTCAATCGATCCCCAGAGGCATGATCCCTCCCACCAGCCCCCTTCTCTGGCTGCTCTGAGGGGCAACCAACCGCACACATGGGTTCACCTTTTACAACCCTAAAACCTACAATTCAGTCCCTACATAACATATTTATTAGTTTTATAGTAATATACTGTATTTACTGAATAGTCTGTTATTTCTAGCTGATTAACTGAACAAGCCTGCAGTTTAACGTACAACAATGTGTGCACTGTAGTCCAGCCCTAGGTGTGTGTGTGTGTGTGTGTGTGTGTGTGTGTGTGTGTAAACGTGGGCGTACACATCAAACTACTCAACCCGGATGCACACAGCAGATAGCTATCTTATCATTTTAATTCAAGGATCTTAGGATCCCACTTAACAAAAGGAAACAAAAGCTTTTATTTAAGAGTGTGCGCATAGACAAACAGCCAGACGCCTCACTATAGACTGAGAAGGTGTAATAACTAGACAGAGGGCCGGGTGATTTAATTGTGGTCCTATATAACACTTAATACCAAGTGTAGTGCACCTGGCAAAAACAGGTTACACCCATGAGGGGGAGGAGGGCGTTCAACACTGCCAATTAAACACCTCGGCCAATCAGTCGGCCTCTCTCAGGACTCGCTGCGTCCGCGAGCCAATCAGTACCCTCCCTCTCGCGCCTCATTAAACGTGCTTGTGATAGGGAAGGGGCGACGGGGAGAGACGAGGGTTTTTTTTCTTTTTAATTATAATGTCTGGGAGGAAGAGAGAACACCGTGAGGTAAACAATCATCGTTACAATCAAGAACAATGCCACCTACGCTGAGGCAGGAGACACAGGCACTGGAGCCATTAAATCTGTACCACTGCTGTTATACTCATTATATCTCCCTAATAAACACCATTCCAGCTTATGTCCTCGCACATAGGTTACTGACAGAGCCGCATCACTTAACGACTGCAACAATGCTGCCTTTGGGTTTGGTGATGTCACCAAAAATAATGAAAAGAAAGCAATTTGTGATGCAACCTTAAGGAAATTAACGCATGTTTGAACTAAAAAAAGGTCTGCTATTAGAAATGACTGAGGGAAACTGCATATAATCCATGTCCAACCATACCACAAGATACTGGCCTTGATACAAACACATACACAAGGAGTGGGACAAATCAATCTTTTTGAAATTTGAAAGACTGCAATTTTCACATCCCAAGTGCTGCAATTTTGATTATAGCCTCTTTTATCGACACTGTTGTCTTAGGTTTTAAGCCAGTAAATGTAACTAATAACAGTGTAGTGTTCAGGCCTCAAGCCATAAAAGGTGAACATAGCAAAATAACAGGCCTGGACCTTAATTTATAGATTACAATTTAAACTGCAGTTGCAATATTGACCAGAAAAACACAAATAAATATGTTCCCTAAATCGTTCGGCCGTCTTACGCAGCAGTGTGGCTAGACTTTACTTCAAAAGAGTGCAAAAGTATTGCTTTTAATCATTTTTAGATTTATAAAAGTATTGCAAAAGTTAACAAGCTAATTACCTACATAAATTTGGAGATTAAAATATATATATTTGCAATAATTATAATTATCTCAAGGTAAAACTGCAGTCCTTTGTTTTGCCTTGTCCAATATTCAACTGCTCTGTGTCACAGTGCTGCAGAATGTATGCTTATTGTAAAATATGTGCCTTATTTGTGTTAAAATGATGGAATCTTGAACAAATAAATTAAACAATAGAGAAAATGTATATTAATATCCTCTTATGAACTGCCTTTTATTACCACAAACTTCATGGCTCAGTGTGCACGAGGAAAATTAAAACACAAAAACAATTTTCTTTATTATAAAGCTTGCATTCTCTTAGAAGAGTGCTGTTTGACCGAATGGTAGTGCAAAAAAACAGCCCAGGTGAAAATACTTTAGTCAGGTGTGTATTGCAGTGTGTGTGTGTGTGTGTGGACAGAGAGAGAGACAGAGAGAGAGACAGAGAGAGAGAGACAGAGAGAGAGAGAGCGAAAGCCCAAAGGAGAGGTGTTGTCAAAGGGAGAGAGAGAGAGAGAGAGAGAGAGGCTATAGCACTTAGAGGCCATTTTATTGCTTTGCTGTGGTCAAGTGAGGTGCACCGAGCTCAATTCCAGCGGAACAATGGCAAAAAGGACCGCCGAGACAAAAGGGGGCTATCCCTGCCTCTTAACCCCTTCGCTGCCGACATGCACGCTCAGGCGCGCGACCTAGATTGGTAACGGGCACTCCTGTTCATCCTCACGCTCTCGTGAGTACGCAGCCGCGCTCTGTGGCACACTTCAGAAATCCCGTGTAACATTTCAGACCAAAGTAATGGATCCCAGAGCCAGGTCTCAGCCAGCTCCTAGGCCTTGCCTCTAGAAAGAGCACATCGAGCAGCACTGGATCTGCTGCCTCTCTCCATCTCCTCTCTTTCTCTCCCTCTGTTTCTCTTCTCTGTCCACCATGGGGGACCCAGCGCATTTGCAAATGAATCACTTTTTTTTTTTTAAGGATTGCCCCCCACCCTCCTGAAAAACATGGAAAGTGGGGAAGAGGGGGGAGCTAGCCAGGGAAGGACGGGTTGGGGGGGGGGGGGGCGCTCCTGCCATCCCTCTTTTCTTTTCTTCTGCCTTTAATCCTGAGGAGGATAAGCTGTGCTGTACACAGAGAGGAAGTGCCAGGGTCTAACCCATCCCTGCACGGCATTCCTGCAGCCTCAACAAGCACTCCTTGTCTATTATTCTTTCATTCAGGTAGATGGAGTGCTCTGCTGCAATACAGCTACCTTCTTCATCAGCCTAAAGGCACTTAATGTTGATATACATTGAAGTACTAGCGTAGAATATTCAGCAATAGTGCACCTAAATGGTGCTGCTCTTTAACGGAAAAAATACAGTAAATAAACAGTGCAGGTGGCACGATTAAAAACATAAAGCCTCTCTGTATTAGTGCTATTCTCTCCGATAATGTTTAACTAATCAGATCTAAGCTCATGGCAAAGCAATAATACTTTGCTCAATTCTGGCTTAGCAAATGCAGTTGCAACAAGGTAAATATGAGCTGTAAAACGATTCAATATCGAAACGTAATGCAAGCACTGATCTAATATCAGTAAAAAGGGTGAAACGGAGGAGACCTAGTCAGCAACATACGGACCAAAACATGTACACCTACTCCCTCAGCCAGCTTCATGTCCAATACACAAGTGGCTGGGCTCTCCTGTCAACCCTGGGCAGTTCTCATGTCAATGCTAACGTGGCTTGCTAAGCGTAAAATGTGCTATAAAAATGACATCTGCTCTAAACAAGCTCTATATTTTGCTCTACACACAAAGCACTACCTCCTCATATAGCCTATATAGCCTACACTCTTCCTGTATTAATAAGAAAATTTTAATGGTTAATATTTTTGCTCAGTGGCGCTTCAAGACTGAATTATTCATTTTTTAAATGTAAAATTTAGACATTCATTTCTATATTAATGTTTCACCACATGCCAAAATATACTACAAAAACCGCTGTGGTTTCGACGGCATTTTAAAATATTTATTCGTATTTATAACTATAGTAACTGATGTAGGCATTAATTCAGTTTGTTTTAGCAAAGGGCTGTGACTGTAATTGAGAGCACATTCTCCTTTTCAATAACAACCTAGGAATGTGGGGCATGCCTTATGACAAAGTCTACTGTAGTATGTCTGGAGGGACTGTTGATTTGCGTCTGAAAATTGCAAGCTCTTGCATGTGCACACAGACACACACACACTGACAGAGACACACACACACACACACACAGACACACACACAAACGGATTCCCATTCCCTGCATGCAGAATAGCACTGGTTCAGTTACATAATGGCCATTTTCAATGTTACCGGTAGGGCATGCCGAATTCAAAAACTAAAAACACATGCTGAAAATGGCGACCGCGGTGTACAGCGAATGGGAGAGAGAGCGAGACAGAGAGAGGGAGAGGGAGAGAGAGAGAGAGAGAGAGAGAGAAGCAGGGCTCAGGTCAAAGTCACAGGCCACAGGGCCCCATGCATTGTCTAGTGTGCTGGGTGCAGGCAGGGAAAGAAGACCCGGGCCACTGGCGTCCACTCTTTATGCATTCTGTCCTTTTGTGATGATAAGCAGCACTGCCGTGGGCCGGGCGCTGGGCTGCTGCGGGCGCACAGCACAGGCCAGAGGGGAGGAGGGACGCCGGCCGGACGTTGCCACTGTCTCCATCGGCCAGCTCGCAGAGAGGCTTGGCCATTACAACATACGGTGATGAGGATGCCTGCGTGCTACCGTTTCACCACAACCAGCGGGATGTGATTCATTCAGCTTCACTTTATCAATATTAGCAAACAGAGCTAACAGCTATCAGCCCGATAGAACTAAATACGTATATGAGCTCAGTTACATGTATATACAACAGATTTGCTAGTATATGCATAGACGTATATCAGCTTTACTACAGGTTTTCAGTTTTGCTCTGTTATATTTTTGCCTCTGCTTGTTTTGTCTTTCTAGAATTTTTCGCAGAAGAATAATTTTCACATGCAATAATGTAGGCATGCTTTTGTTCTCTGCATATGTATATACTGCTTACTGCACACATTTTCACTCTGAATCATTTAATAAATGAGGCTAAATAAAAACTTTGTGCATTAAACAACCCAGTGTGCAGAAATAACTGCAGCATCACAGCTGAGAACAAATGCTAACGGTTTAACATTCCCTGACTGAAGGTAAAAGCGGCTTCTTCACCACAGACCTTCAACCTGAATTCACCACATCGTATTTTTTTCTCTTTCTCCTGCTCTCTCGCTCCTCTTTTTCCTTCTCACGCATTTTATGAGGCAGCCTATGCCGTTGAGTGTTTTGGAGATATGACAGATAAAACTCAGCAGCTCATATAGTGTGCGTGTGCGCGTATGCCTTGGCGGAGTTAGGAATTCCTTTTTTTATTGCAAGAATGGGAATCCTTGTGTACTCTTCTGGTTATACTGGCAAGCGAAGCAAAAAAGGGCCTTTAATTATAATATATGAGTGAAATTTTGCTGTAATATAGACGTACGGTACGCCGAAAAACGCTCACACACGCACCTTCCCTATCGTAAATCTAACCTCCACCACAATGATTCGAAGATTGTTAACATGATAACATATTGTGGAACAGCAAACCACAGAAAGCGCTGCCAACTTCGCTTGGAGATAAAAAAAAAAAAGAGAGACAGGAAAAAAAGAATGACGATGACAGCAAGGCCGAAAAACAGAAAGGCAGGGAAGAGAGAGGGGGAATGAGAGAGGATGGAAGAGAAGGGAAAAAAGGGAGCTGGAAAGTGTACCTAGCTGGATTAAATCTCCAGTCCTTGTGGTCTGGGCTGTGCTTACACAGGTAGGGCAACACCTGAGTATCTGCAGCCTAAATCCTCCACCATCCCCCCCTCCGCTCCCCCTCCCCTCCTCCATCAACCCAGCCGTTTAATGATGCCACCAACACGTCCGCCATTGTCCTCCAGCTCAGCGCGGCGAGACTGGAAGAACTGGTCCTGACTGCACAGGCTTGCATATTCAAAACCATCATGTGTAATCGGACCCACTGCTCCTGCTAACCTAATTTACACACACACACAGCCCTTCAGCAAATGGAGGTGGCGCTATGCTTTCCTTCCCCGGCCCCTCAGCACGAGTGGATTAATGGGAAACTCATGACAGAGATTGACTTATCCACACACACACACACAGAGCATGGACATTATTAATGCTGTATAAAACACTCATGCCCAAACTGTACAAAAGCAGATCAGAAAATGTACAAAAAATATAAATATATGCTAAATATTACTACAACGATTATAATACTGTTATTATCACAAAATCAATTAATTATAAGAATTTTATTCTCACTCACCGCATAATAAAACAGTTATAAAACCCATAACAAAACAGCACACGTGTATGCTACTACAGTGAGTAAGCTGAATGGCCTGCCACTGATATCGGCCCAAAGAGGGCTCTCTACTACTGAAGACATGACTGGAGCATTCTCCCCGAGGGTGCCAGCCTCCAGAGAGCGAGAGACATACAGACAGACAGACTAAGAGAGAGAGAGAGAGTAGGGAGAATAGGGAGGGGTGCACAGACACATGCCATCTCCCCCTTTCCTATATTCCTGTGTCCATCCACACACATATGTACACTCATACACTCACACACACGCTGCTCAGCGTGCCGCCTCATCACGGCGTCGTCTTCAGTCATACACCCTGCGTAACCGGGACAAGAACACTTGGCACTGAATACAAGCAGTGTGTTTTGATAAGAGGGAGAGGTGAGGAACGAAGCCGCAGAAAAGGCCTCAGGTAGATAGAGAGAAGAAAAGAAACGGGGGAGCGTGCACGTCTACCGCTGCTCAAACATAAACATCACTCAAACAACTGTCTATCGGCGCTGACGTCCCAGAAACATGCTAATATCTGTGCTGAAACAAAACTAAATTGGGCCGTTGTTACACTGTAACTATATAGTATTCCTACTACTTTTATTACTATCATTACTGACAATAATAATAATAAAAATAATAATAACAATAATAATATTGAGTCAACTGGATTTTTTTCATGTAATCTTTTTATTATGTATTTTTGCATTTTTAATGTATTGTTACAGTTAGTTAATAATATATAATAAAAATGATAAGGATAATTATTAGCTTTACAGAGCCATTGATAAACAAAATAAAATGGACATTATTCATTATATGACGCTGTAACTGCAGATGAAGGAACAACATGTTTCCTTACACACAAAAAAGGCTAAACGTATTTAAGTGACGGGAATGAGAAATAAAAATCTCCCTGCAGATCCGTAAAATGCTATATCTACACCATCGTCTACAAAAGCCATTACACGGTATAGAAGAATAAAGGTGTAATAGGTGAGGAAGGTGTCTCAAGTGCTTCACCCTCCACCTGTCAAGGATCAAGTGAAGTTAATACTTTGCAAAAAAAACAGCAGCATGAGCTCCGCCGCTACCACCCAGGTCCGTGCAACGTGGAGCATTATTTAAAAAAAAAAAAAAAAGGAAACGGATTCTCCCCACCATCTTTCAATGGCAGGAGAAAGAAACGAAGGAGAGACAGAAACGAAGAGGGAGGGAGAGCAAGTGACGCCCTCTCAAACCACAAATGCTAACACGGCCACATCTCAGGCTGAGATTTCTAACACCCCACTATAAGCTCACACTCAGGCAGACTGTCTGACTGTATGACAGAATAGAATTAGAAATTTGCTTCGACTGCAGCAGCACAAACTGGGGAGGTTCTGAATATTTAAATTGCCGCTTGAATATTCATTCAATAAAAAAAAATTCCAAACAGGAAAATTAATGCTGAAAAAGAGAACAAACACTGAAGACGAAGGCAGTTTCTCCACATAAATGCCGCAGTTATTGTCCGCAAACTGTGTGAACGCGTGTGAGATGGGTATTATATCCACAAATGTCTCAGGATGGCAGAGAGCATGTCTGCTGTCTTTGTTTTGCATTGGTAAAGCATAGAAAAGAGAGATAGAAAGAAAAAGAGAGACAGAGAGACAGACAGAGAGAGAGAGAGAGAGAAAGCACAGCACCTGTAATATGCTATAGATCCTTTTCTGTGTGACGCGTGTAATTATTGCCACCCCTCTACCATGGAGCTCAGACACAAAAATCCTGACTTATCTGTCCTTCTCCTCCCTCCCTCTCTCTTTCTCTTCTCTTTAAAAAAAAAAGGAGGAGGGAGTGTAAAAGGGGGGGGGGGGTGAAGAGTGCCATTGCCCACCATGCCCCCTATGAAAACCGTCAAGGAAGAGAAAAAAAAGACAAATAAAAGAAAAGAGTACACACACCCGGATGTTCCCGCTGTCCGATTTATCTTAAACAGATGTGGCATGTAGCTTGAAATGTTTACAGCAGCGTACTAGACTGTTCTTTGGCTTCCTTTACATTTAAATTAGCATTACATACTAAAATGCAAAAGAAAATAAATTTTAAAATACATTTTAAAAAACAACAAAACTGACGTTTCCCTGCTCTGCTTGGTGTTAGCACAGAGGCGTCAGCGCTGTCCTCTCATGAGCTCCTCTAGCTGGGACAAGACGGAGAGGATGAAAGGTCTTGGGATTCATGTTTTTCTGACCTCTTCCCTGATTCCTTCGATATGGCCCGTGGCTGTTTGACCTTTTCTATCCTCTCTCGCTCTTTCTCTTTCCCTCTCTCTCTCCTGCTCTGCATAGCTGCCTTCCTCCATAAGCTGTCTTCCAAAAAAAAAAAAAAAACAACAACAAAAAAAAAAAAACACAGTTTCAAAACTAAGGACTTTTCCACATTTCATTGCATCTGTTCACCAAACTTTAGCTGCATTTTTCTATCTTCTCTCTCGCTGACCCCCAACAATCTACACCACCAGGCTCTGAGTGACCCCCACAAGCATACACACTCTCTCACATACAAACACACACTCACACACACCCACCCCACTGCTTTTCCCCTCTCTCTTTCCCTCGGCTGCTAACGCCAGGGCTTTCCCCTTTCCCTTTCTTTTTTATCTCTCTTACACTCGCTCGGTGACCCCTGCTCCCCTCTTTCTCGCCATCTGACCCCCAAGCCTCTCAACCTCCCCCTCTCATCCCCCCGGCTCTCTGCACGAAAAAAAAGGGAAAAAAAAAGAGATTTCCTCGCCCCGTGTCTCTCCGCCGAGGAGAAAGAAAAAACAACCCACGGCTCCTCTCTTCCTTCCCCTCATCCGTGCCTCCGTCCTCCCTCCCTCAGCCGCCACCGCACTCTCTGGATCTTCCTCCGTGGCTCCTCTGCTTCGTCCACTACTTATCCTGCCTGCCTACCTGGCTCGGAGGGAACCTGAGCCACATTCTCCTTCACACCAATGTCTTTTTCCCATCTCACCTTTTTTTTTCTTCACCCCTTTCTCCTGCATACATACCACACCTGCACTCTTCATTAAGTTTACACCTTCACAACTTATTTCTGCAGCCTGGTCCTTTTTCTTGCTCCCACATGCCTCCTTTTTTCAGTTAAACTCTACTAAACAGGAAGCAAAGTGACAAAAATTGTGAACTGACTCAAAATTCTAGCCAAATCTGTCTTTTAAACTCAAACAACAGAGGACTTTTCGCCAGCCGTTTCTTTGTGGTCATGTTTGGACTGAAATGCATTGATTTGGATCTCGAACACGCTGCTTGGTTTTTTTGCCCTGAAACAGCTAAAAGTGCTGCCCGGCTCGTGTTGAAGTTCTTTCCCCCCACCGCGTGCGTGTGGACCGTCTACTGCTGCTCTGCTTTCGGCTTCATGGCATGAAGGAGAGCCGGGGCTCTGGCTTTATACCCAGCACCCTTACACACACACACACACACACACACACATACACACACACGATCGATTTCTATGTGACTCCGTCTGGGAATCAGCAAAAAAAGAAAAAAAAATCTAAAGCGACATGGGGGGAAAAAAGCAAACGGGAGTGAAAAATAGGGGAAAAACAGCGTAGCAAAGACGGTCCGAGTGACACGGGCGAAAAAGTAGAGAGGAAACTGAAATGCAAAGCAGGGCGGAGGGAGATCGCCGCTAAAAAAGCGACTGGAAAAGTAAAGATGTGGGCGAATGAAAGGACGCTCGGCACGGGAGAAGGTGGCGAAAACACGGGGAGGGGGCGAACGGACCGAGAAGCAGAGCCGGGGGGTTTCTCCGCGGAGAAACGGGACCGCGGTCGACGCTCCTCGCGCAGCGGTCGTTGCCGGAGCCCCAGGCCGGACTTGCACGCTCCTCTCCCGGCTACGAGCGCTGGCGGCGCCCGCTGGCCCTCCGAGAGCTCCGCAGACCCGCTTCCTCACGACCAAGCTCGCGACCAAACGCCTTCCACCACAACACCAAACCCTTTTTGTGCACCTTGAACGCTTCGAAAGGCTTTTAAAACCATTTTTTGTGGCTAACTGTTGGGGGAAAAAAGGAATCGCTGTCTTTGCCCCCCTTTTCTTCTCTTCCATTGGCGAGAAGAGCGAGGACGAGCCCAGATGTAAACACAGGTAACGACATGAAAAAGGCACTGAATAAAACCCAACTTGCATGAAAACGAGTCGATATCGCCTGCTCTTTCCCACAGTTTGACAAGACTAGTCAGCCCAAGCAGCGGCGGAGGGGAAACGGAGGCGAAAAAAGCCCTTTCGCCTGCTATTGAAACTAAAAAAGCAACGTAGCCTCACCGTAAAGCTAGAAAAGGAGAGCGGAGAGAGAGGGAGAGCGGAGAGAGAGAGAAAGCAAAGTTGAAACTTACAATTTTTTTGCTGCCGCTTTGAGATCCTCGCTTTTTAATCCAGTATCGAGACGGTTTGGCTAAAGATCCCATCAAGGCAGATCCCTTTTCGGTCAGTTTGCGTTTAGGACGGTAAAAGAAAGATCATTGTTGTTGCGGAGAGTAAAAGGAGAGAGAGACAGAGAGAGAGAGAGAGAAGAGAGAGAGAGGGGGAGAAAAAAACACACACACACCCGAAGTATTAGTCGTTAAAGGCGATATAAAAAATAATTTGGATGCAAAGCGGGCGATGAGTCTCGTGTTAGAGGGAGAGAGGAAGAGGTGAAAGTGAGATCTGATGATTGAAAAGGAAAAAAAAACTCTTTGGAGCTTTATTCCTGCTAATTAGTTTCCTGCAAAAAAAAATGGCTGTGATTAATTCAGTGCGCATGTGCTTCATTACACAGGCACGACGGGAAGGGCTAATTAGCCACCTTCTGGATCAATAAGATTCAGCAAAGGAGAGAGAGAGAGAGGGGGAGAGAGAGAGAGGGGGGGGGAGGGGGAGAGGAGAGAGGAGAGGGAGGGAGGGATGGATGGATGGACGGAGGAAGGGAGAAAGAGGAAAGTAATGATCAGGAATTGAAAATATGGAATTAAGCGCCGTCGCGGAGTGAGAGTTTGATTAGAAGGGGAAAGGCAGGGAAAGTCGGCGGGGAGAGAGGTAGCGAGCAGATTTCGGAGGACGATATTCTCCTCTTTCTTTTCTCTCTGTCTTTTTTAAGCGTGTTTATGAGGGTGAGCGTGTTTATGAATTGAAATATCAGAGCTTCGTTCTCTCTCTCTCTATCTCTCTCTCTGACTAACTTTATGAGCCTCGAGTTTGACTCGCACAAGTTTCGCCATACTTTCACACACTTTCACTCACTCTTACGGTTATAATAAAGCTTTTGCGCGCTCTCTCTTTCTCTTTCTGCGCCCTGTTTTTTTTCTTAGACTTATTTTGTGGAAGCGCCTGTACTTACACCGGAGCGCCTAGTCAGATCTGCGGCTTTTATAAACCGAATAACACACTACGGTGTTTAGTCTGACCGGCAGAAGCACAGACTCTAATAATCCCAGAGCAAGTTAATCTGCATGGATTTGAGGAACAAATTCACCCTCTATGTGTTCGATATTCAACTCTTTTGCACTTTTCTACACGTTGAAACACGCACAGCTGTGCAACACGCGTGACATGATCTCTTCTATTTAAGCCAGCACGATTAAAATAAAGGGGATGCGCTCGGCCGCACTTTTCCCTCGAGTTCTGCGCTGTTTTGTGCACTACTCCTCGCTTCACACCGGCTGCGCATATAACATCGTATTATGATATTATAGCTGCTTTTATTACATGATAACAATGCACTGGCTTTCTACTCCGCGGCACTGGTGAAATATCGCAGGCGTGCAGATAGATGTTAGATATGTGCCTATATGGGGGTGACAGTTAGCCCCTCTTTTACTCAAATTTAAAAATAATGATTAATAAAAGGAGAAAAAGTGCCGTTTGATTTCTACAACCTGTCAGGGGGAGTAAGAGATTTGAGGTTTTCACTTCTCACTTCAGGAAAAGTGTGGCAAGGAGGTAGATTTTTCGCTATGCAAATGCACGAGGATGTAAACATTATAGATGTGCGTCTGAGCGCGTGTCGGGCGAGAAAAGTGCGTTGTAACGGGGAAGAAAAGGGAAAACAGAGGCGCGCGCGCGCGGACACACCATTAGATAGTGTGAGAGAGTGCTTTGTGAAATTTAAACGTATGAACGTGTTTCAGGGTGAATTCACTACACAGATTATATGTGAATGTGCACGTGAGCGGGTTATCGTTGCTGCCCAATGAAAAGCACGCATCTGAATTTTTGTTATTGTTGTTGTTGATTTTTAGTTTTATAAATCATTTCAAAACACCAGCTGTCCTTTACGTCGTGTGAAAAATTCACGACGAATGGGCCAACAGAAGTGCTCTAAATTCACTTGGAACAAAATCTCTTTACATTGATTTACACTGAAGGGAAAGAGTGTTTTTGGCCTCTCCTGTAAAGTTACTATTTTGGAGGTGCTTGTTTTTCATTAGACAGCAGCGACGTTATACAAGTTTGGGTAGTTCGTAATAGGTTAAATTAGAATAAGCAAATTTCACCCTTTTTTTGGGCACGTTTATTTATTTGTATATTTTTTTGAACGACGGCTTATATAAGTGGTGTCGTAACTTTGCGCCCTGAGCTCAATAGGAGCAACTGTAGGAGCGACTTGAAGAGGAGCACCTCTTCTCCTCCACAGGTTTCGCTCCTCAACATCTCGCCTCTCCTTGATGGTCACTTAAAGCGCCTCCTTGCTGAAACCAAAGCGTGTGTTCTGGGCCCGGACCCCTGAGCCCTTTGTCATGATAATACCATTGTGGATTCTCTTTAAAAAGAAGCGCACAGTTCCTCTCCCCTAAATATGCACGCTTTCCCCTGCTAACAGCTCCGAGGGGCCCTAATCCCCCCAAACACAGCTAACCGGCTTACCTCCACTCATTACATAACGCTTATTGGAAACAACGAGCACGAATTTTCACAAATATTTTCTCTTATGACTACAGAAAAAATATATGTGGACATCCTGTGTGTGTATGTGTGTGATGGATTTCTGTGGTAGTGTTTTTATCAGTATTACTGTGCGCAAATGTCATGTGATTGTCTTGCGTTACGCATGCATTTTTATTAAAAATCAAAAATCATTAAAAAAAATCAGTGCATGTGTTTTTCTCAGCTTGCATGAATGATGTATTAATAAGCAATTTATAACGATGGTTCAGCTGTCCCTGCGTGTCCATATGGTTACGAACTAAAGCACTGAATAAAAGGTTTGTGAGAAGCACAATAATATGTATCCATTCGCAATGCACGCAAACTCTTCTTCTTCTTCTTCTTCTTATTATTATTATTATATAAAATATTATATTTATTTATTTTGCTGTATGTTTGTGCAGAACAGTGTCCGTCGTCGTTCGGGTCCTGCCGTGGCACGAAGGGACAGCAAAGAAACGCATCTCCATATGCATGATGGACTTTTTTTCAGGCATGCACGTGCTTGACTTTGACCACAAAAAAGGGTGGTTGTGGTGGTGGAGGAGGAGGAGGAGATGTGTAGGGGGGTCCGGAGCCATAATACAAACAATGACAATGTACAACAGCAGACTGACCCCCCAAAAGAGTAGCCCAGAGTTCGCACAGTGGCACGAGCTGATGTGTGTGTGATTACAGCGCATGCATTTTATTGCAGCACCGTATTCGGTTCTGCGCACCGCGCCGCTTTGGTTCATATTTACGCGAAATAATAGACTTTACATACATTAGCATGGGCCATCTGTCATCCGCGAGCGTGCAGACCAGTAACGATGCGCTATGAGGAGATATTAAGGGGGGGGGGAAGACAGGGATACAAAAAAAAGGAGGAGAAAACGTGAAGTGACGGACGGCAACGTGCGAGGCGCGCGGAGATGCTCTCATAGAGGCCGGGGCGAGAGAGAGAGAGAGAGAGAGAGAGAGAGAGAGAGAGAGAGAGAGAGAGAGAGGCAGACGGGGTGGGGGGGAGCGCTGTGCTGCTCTCCTGGGAAAACGGAGGGATGAGAGAGAGAGAGAGAGAGAGAGAGAGAGATTGTGAAAATGAATGGATAGAAAATAGAGTGCGAGAAGGAGAGAGAATGACCGGTGAGATAATAAAGAGAGGCCGGTGTAGTCGCCGAGGCTTTGGGGAGGGAGAAGCGCAGCCCTGGTCGGAGATTTGTTGGACCTAACTGGGGTAAACGTGGCCGAGGTTGGCCAGACCTACCGTGGCCTGATAGGGACACGCTACACTTTCTGTGAAAACAGAGGAGGTAGCAGAAAAATACAGTGCTATCGGAATGTAGGCTACGTGCTATGCTAGCCCATCTGTGTGAGGGAGCAGAGGGCCTCAGTTCACTTTAATCCAATATATAGTTACTGTACATATACAGGGCTACAATATAAACACAGTATAAACAAACATACCGTACCATAAACACCAGCACACAGACTTTATCCGCAATTTGGGTTAATGTGGCCCAAAAGGTGGTGATTGCCTCAGCCATAGCAATAAAGCACAGGCTAATGCAGCTCCTATGCTAAACAAGTCAACTAGACCAGGCCTCTCATTCACTCTGAGTGACACCAAGTGTGGAGATCTTTACATTTCCTCTGATTTAGGACGCGCAAAAGTCAACCAGTAACACAGATGTGCTTTGCCATAGACACTTTGGCTTTTGGGAATGTGTGGGACTTTAGCCCTCCTAGCAAAACACAAAACCCAAGCCCGTCTCAGAAGCTTCTAATCATCTAATCAGACTCACTCGTTCCTCACTTTGAGGGACACGAAGCGACCCCTACGTGGCGCCTTTTTGCTAATTTAGTTTCGATAGACAAAATAAATACACACCATGCTTTAAGATCAGGGACGTTTCAGTGTTGGGAGCAATGCTGCGCGCGTGCGTGCGTGCGTCTTTAGCCTCGTGCACCGCGCGTGCCATCCTTGAATAATAAAGCCCCAAAAGCGACCGGTGAGGAAATGAGAGCGGGTGGACGCGTTTTAAAGATAAAAAGCAGCTGTTTGCCAATACTCTACTAACTTTATTAAAGCACGATGAGCGGTTTAGGTGGAGGGATTTAGGGGGGTTTTATGGCGCTGATACAGAAGGCACGCAAGTCCACGTTGGCATTGCGCGAAAAACAATTTTAGTGGCGATGTTTTTTTTTCTTTATTTATTTTTTTCGTTTTTTCCCTTCTTTTTTATTATGTTGAAACCAGAGGATAGTTCTGAAGTTTTATAGTCTCTCTAGCCTGATTAGCATCTCATCTACATAGGTAGACAAACCAGGCATAAGGTGCAGGTTAAGAGGCTGATCGGGAACAGGGCCTGTCTGAGCTGGGCGACGGTGTTAATGCTGATGGGCTCTGAAGGCAGCAGGGCTGCAGTGTCCGGCAGTGGGCCCGGGGCTGGCTGGGGCAGGACGGGCTCCCAGGTGCAATGGCAGCGCCCTCTTATGTTCACTCCGTCCAAGGGCTGCTCTCTGCCCCGGGGGGGCTGCTGCCTGCATGATGAGCTGAACCTCTCCACCACTCGCACCCACACAAACGTGAAGCCAAGCTCTCCACAACTTCCCAAATCAGGGCTTTGTCCGCCAATAAGACGAGTAAAAAAAACTGCACGCTCCTTCAACTCCTCGGAGAAGTTTTTAGACCTCGTTCAGGCCAGCGTGCACTAAGTAACGAGCGTCCAAGAATAAAGTTAATCAATCATTCGTTATGCGTAACAGCAGATCCAGAAGTGGAGAACTCTTAAAAAAAAAACAGGCGCTTTTCAGATCTGCGCGCCTGGATCTGCTCTCCAAAGGTGCGTTTAGCGCAACGTGAGATTTTCCAGGCTGCAGATGGAAGGAAAAGCCGTGCCAAATACGGGCTCCCCTCGCAAACTTTCATCTGCGCGCATTTTAACGCGACTCCGGCTGCTTGAACCCAGTACTGCTCAGAGAGAAAGCGCGCGTTTCCTGAAATGTTCTAAGGAAGGAAATCAGCAGCCTAATTTGATAATCAGAAGCAAACTGGCACATTTCGTCCAGAAAAAAGGAAATACAGTACCTTGTTTTACACTGGCAGCTTTTTTCCACCGTCTTTTATTTGAGATGTTGCAAAAGGCTGCATGAAAAAGGGCTGCTGGTTTAAAACGTGCTCGAACTGAACGGCGCGTCTTTAGAGGCGCTGCGCCATTTTTTATCCATCTCTTTTACAAGATACAGAGAAATATCTGCACACAAAAGCACGTTTTCTGGACTGTCCTGATTTATTAACATTTAATCCACATCTCTTGGCTGTTTAACGCGCTGCTCTCTGTCTTGTTTGTTGATGCAGGCGCTGCTGTTCCCTGAGCTTTTAGGATGTTTCCAAATATATCAGCAGACGTGCAGTGGAAATAAAAACACTGCCTCACGTCAAACTCGGATTTTGAATTAATTATGCAAATGTTCAGCTTAAATCATATGGATGTGATAATATATTAGTCATTTTTTAATTCATCTCTAATAACGTCGACTGATTTTGCTGACTGACGATGATGCTTCACGTTGTTGACTTATTTTTTATTTATTTCCAGCTTGTGTTTATTATTTATTTTACATGTCAATAATGAAATGCACCTGCTGTGATTTTGCATCTCTTCATAAATAAAAACGCTGCCCACGAATCCACTTTTGTCGACTCGCTAAGTAACTTCAATGAACTAATGAATTAGTTTGGCTGATTCCTTTCTCTTGTGCCTCGCGCATCTTCCAGGTGACTCAGAGCGAAACGCAGTAAACAACATTTTGTTCACTAGTAATCGCTGGTGAATTAAAGCCTTGTCCACAACTTGTTGCGCGCAGTTTTACGCGCCAATTAATTATGCAAATGAGCTTGTTTGCGTGCAATTAAAGATGCAGTTAAACAAACATCCTTCATTCTGATTCAAGCTGTTATTTTGAGCTTATTAAGGGGGGGGGGGGCGGTATTTTATTTGGTTTGAAATAAAAGACACGGAGGGGTCACCATAACGCACGAGGCGCAAACCTGAAAGGAGAACCAGCAGCTGTTCGAATGGACAGTCAGGGCGTTCTGCCAGTTCCATGTCCCTGGTATTGTTTTATATTTATATATATTTCACGTCTGTCCCTCGAGCCAGGCTAAATATATTAGTATTTTTTGCCTGCTTGTAAAAGAGAATTTCAAAATGATGAAAATGAAGGATATTTTGTTATATAGGCGCACGAGTCTGCCAAGCTGTCAGTTCAGTGTGTGTGTGTGTGTGTGTGTGAGTGTGTGTGACCTTCCTGCTCTGTGCACTTGAGCCTGTAGCTCTGTGTATTATTGCCATGTCATTCAACTCTATTACATCCGCGCGCCATTCTATAACTGCTTTATGAATCTTCCTAAAAAAATCGCGCTGAATATTCTGTGCGAACGCGATCAGAAGAGCAGCCTGAACTAAATAAAACGGATTTTATTCAACCTGTGCGCAGGAAAGCCTGCAGAAGAGGGGAAACCAGAGAGAGGAGAGCAGCCTGGAGCGAGCCTTAGTCCACAGCACGCTGCGTGTGTGTGTGTGTGTGTGTGTGTGTGTGTGTGTGTGTGTGTGTGTGTGCAGTCCAGCTCTCTTCAGGTAAGATAAGAACACAAAGGGACAGAATTTAAACTCCCTCGTGCAAAAGCGTGTAATAAAGGCGCGCGGGGCTGTTGTCTAAACTCTGCTGCAGATGCACGCGGCGCTGCGTGAGCACAGAGCGCGCGTTCCAGACCCGCAGCACCACACCCAGCCGCGCCAAGAGCACCTCGGAGGTGTGTGTCCGTCCAGAGGCAGCCCTGAAACGCACACGCACACACACGCACACACACACACGCACACACACACACGCACACACACACACACACGCGCGCGCGCGACGAGCGCACGCAGGACGGACGCTGTCCCACGCGCTCGGCGTCGGAGCAGGGTGCGATTACTTTTTGTGTGTCCCGTCCTGGACGGAGCGCTGCAGGTGAGGGGGCACCCACACAAGCGCGCGCGAAATTTACACCTGCAGAAAAGACAACCGCTCACCTGCCCTGTTTACAGGCTGAGGGGCTGATGTGCGCACAGCGATAAATCCAGCACTAAGTTGATTTTTCAGGCTGTGTGTTTTTGCTGAAATCCTGGATTTAAATTCAGAAATTTGAACGAAATAAAATACAGTATAAAGCGGTTTATTAACCTATATAATAGATTATATACAGTATATAAATCACCATCACTGCACGCGCTTCAACGTCTCCCACAGTCCTCAGTCAGTCTGTCTAAATGCCTTCAAATAAGTGCATTAATAAAACTAATCAAAATCGATTCAAATGTATTTGAGCAGCATATAAAGACTAGAATTAACTCAGGAAAACAAACGCACTAAACACCTCACGCGCTAAAAACTCCTACTTATGCAAATTTTAAAACTCACTCGTTAATATATGGAAGTTATTTGAAATTATTTGCTCTCAGTAATCTATAATTACGCATTAATTAGGGCCAATAATTAATTATGATAAAAGTAAAAATCCCATTTCATTAATATTTTTAAAACGCATGAAAAAGCACTTCCATATTTTTTTTTAAAGTAACATTTTTCTACATTAACGAAATTAATTAATTAATTGGAAAATATCTAAACAAATCATGGAAATGACCATACATAATCTAATAGCACAATTAATATTATGATAAAGCTGCTTTAAAATGTATGTTTACATATGCAAATATATTTAATTATGTTGTAATTATGAACAGGAGATTATCAACATCTTGGTGTGCACTAATTTAAAATTAATTAATTAATTGCACCAATAAGAAAAACAGGCAAATAATGCTTTGAGGTTGCAGAGCAAATTTAAATCAGTTGTTTTCTAAAAACAGTTGTTTTAAAAAGAACAAAAGCGGAGCTTGGCTTTGATCAGAGCTCTGAAATGTGATGTTACTGTCCTCATCAGTAACGGACTTCATCAGTAATCTGAAGTGAGCATTACACAGTGTTAAAGTGGTCAGGAGAGCGGACACTGAGTATGAACCTGCTGTGTCACTCATTGGTCTGCACTGTGCCCTAACACAGCACCAAGCGGCAGAAACATCTGTGCAGGGGTGAACAGCCTGTTCCCACTTCTGTTCCACACTGACTGGCTAGTGCAGCCAGAGCTCAGGCCCCTGTCCTGTGGGTGACGTAGCTGTGGCGTAATTACTGAGGACTGTGGTGGCTGGAGCTGAGTTACGGGACGCTTAACCTTGACCTCTGGGGCTCCAAAGCAGGTGAGCTGAGCGTCCTAGCCCCCTGCCATGTGGCTCGAGGCCCCACGGAGGCCGGAAGAGGCTGGCCTGAGGCCTGGCTTGCCCATAAAAGCAGGCCATTAGAGAGGCCGTTCTTCAGCAAAGTGTGAGCTTGTTACACCAATTAACAGAATAGGTGTTTACCCTGCTGCTATATAAACCCTGCAGGGGTGCATGTGAAAGAGCCACAAAAACGCCACCAAACAAGAGGACCATGTGTGTCCCCAACCCTGCACACACCCATACACTCGCGCACACGGAGTCCAGCCTCACACAACCGTAACGACTTCTGCTAGAGGTATTTCAGGTTTACAGAGTGACCATGTTAAGCCAGATCACAGCTTTACATACATATTAATGCGTTATTAGCAAAGAAGGGTTCCTAAAATATAGTGAAGGCAAAAAGGAGCAAGAAAAATGTTAACATTTTTGGTTTTAGTCAGCCACTTTCTCAGCAAATTGCTCTTTGATTTGTGCATATTAAAGGCTACTAAAACATAATCAATACAACTACCTGACCACTAATATATAATAGCATCACATCTGAGCACAATTCCCCTATAAAAGCCAGGCCAGTGCTGAAGAGACGGCACCTGATAGGGTCAAAAGGGAGAGTGGCTTTTAACCACCAGCCCTCAGCTCAACCCCGAAAAAAAGGGCATGAATTACCATGAATCCAAACAAGCAATTGGGCTGCTCAAAAGCAGAAACATAATGCATATAAATATGAAAAAGGTGTGGTAATCTGTGATTTGTGCATTTTGGTGCACAGAATGCTGTCCAATATGTGCAAATGTGGAAAAAAAAATAAAGAAAAAGGGGGCAAGACCAACAGAGAGAGAGAGGGACACAGAGATAGAGAGAGAGAGGGGGGGGGCAGAAAAAGAAAGAAAGGAAGAGAGAGAGAGAGATTTGCTTTCCGCCGTATCTGTTTAGAATTGTAAATGCAGCGTATAGGCGCTGCTGTCCAATTACATATATCTTTCATGTATGAAATCATGCATGGCTCTTTTTTTCCGCGAGGCCAAAGAGGGCTGGCACAAAGGGAGCGACCCCGGCTGCAGCACAAAGTGCATCCCACATGCAGAGCAGGGCCTGGTGCCGGAGCCCAGGGCTACGAGCGCTATTCCATTAGCACTCCCGGACCGAGGGAGGGAGGGAGACAGGGAGGGAAGGAAAGGGAAAGGGGAGGGGAGGGGAGAGGGACAACTTGTCCTCCTGACGGGGGCGTTCACTGACCATGACTCCTGGAGCATTATCTCTGGCCTATTGTATGCTGTCCTCTGCTTCGGGCCCAGCCTTTACTGCAAAAAAACATCTCGCAAAGCTCTTTGCTGACCATGCCCTTAATTAGCAGTGAAGCATACCATTTTAGGTTAATGCTTCCCAGGGCTTTACTTTCTATGCAAAAAAAATAAAAAAATAAAAATAAAAAATAACAAATGCAGCCCTTATGAATGCATGCTTAAGCTCAGAACCTGGCCTGTAATGTTATTTATTTATTTGCTTTCTCCTTCCCTTGCAAAATGACGGCGCCCCGCTGTGTACTTATAATTTGCGGTGACCTAAATTTGGCAAAATTACTTTGAACTTTTCAAACAAAAGGCCTGCGCTCGCCTCGGAGCCCGCCTGATACCGAGCCACTTCTGCGTTCTGCCTGTTTTCTTTTTATTCGCTTAATTCCATAAACACCATTTACTTTCAGTCAGGATTACACAGGGTGCAGGGGGATAGAATTATTCTCAATAGCCAAAGAGCTAGCATGCCAGCCATGTTGCAAAAACAAAAAAATATAGTATGTCAGCTTATCGCACATTACAGGGGAATGAGCTAATGCTGCTTAAAGAGTACTGAGAGTGTGTTGTAACTTTGCCATTACTACACTCTATCATGGAAGAAGCTGCTGTTTGAAGTCCACAGAACAGCAGAAGAGCATTAAAAGCATGTGGCTTGATTGAGATATACACACTGTGCATCAGCACCTGCACACATCCAGGCTTGAAACTCTGGCAACCTCAGCACTCCCTTCCTATCCTTGCAGCCAAGGGGTCTCTGAAAGCAGCCCTACACACGCATCTACTGACCATACAACCTATTACATGACCCTAATCCCACAGGAACAAACAGGCTGTGGAGTCTGGAAGCCCAATCGCTTTATCTGCGGCTTCTACAGTGGGCCCAGCATGGAGCCCTGCTGGACCTCAGAAGCCTCAGAAAGAGCTAGAGGGCTTTGGGTAGGGGAGAGCTAGTCAGCAGGGAGCAGAGGTGATTTCACAGCCTTACCTGATGTGGTTTTTGGTTCGATTTGCTGCTGCTTGGAAGCCCCCCTCTGACCGCGTGCCTCGTTTCAAGTGTCCGTTTGAAGCCAGGTGCCAGAAAGGTCACAACCCTCGCAGTGGCGGCAGGATTTTTTTGGTGCAGGAGGCCAGCGGAGGCTATCACTACCGTTAAAGCTATAGTGTTTTTTTTCTTTTTTTTTTCTTTTTTTTATTTCTATTGGTATATGCACAAAGACTAAAGAAGAAGATAAAGCTTTCAGATCCAGTGCCTGGGCACTAAAAGGAAGTCCCTTGACAAGGGCTTGAAATGATGCAGTCCTAGAATTCCAGGTATTTCCAGGGCTTGTCAAAGCTATGAGGCCCAATCATGGGGTTGGGTTTGGTTTGGAGTATCCACAGTCTGTGGAGACGCTTTTCAAAGTGGTAGCGCCACCTATGGAAGGAAAAAGGGAAACAAACGATTAGGAAACAATGCAGTAATAATGCAGGATAGAACAAAGTCATTCATACTCAAAAGCAAAGAGGTCGTCGAGTTCGACTCTGTGCAAAAGTGGTTCTACAAAACAAGCTGAGTTGAGGAGAGTTAAGGCCAAAGTTAGTTATGTGTTATAAGTGAGTGCAGATTTTTGGTACTGTGTGCTAGTTCCCTTCGAGACAGTGCAGCACAGCGTAAATCTCTTACAGGAGGAGGCATGGTGCAATATGTCTTCCATCAGGCCTTTTGAATTCTCTAATAAGCTGTCTTAGCGAACAGCAAATTAATATATAATTATTTCTATTACAGCTGCAGGTCAAAACCTTGTTTTCCAGATTGCATCAAGCAATAAATGCATTGCTTTGAGTAATTTCTCTCCGTGTGCCATTGTGGGCTTTCAAATGCATAAATAAATAAATAAATAATGATGAAATTTCCGGAGAAACTTAATTTCCTCCATAACCAGAACAAGACATATTCCTGTAATAACGTGCATAATTCTGCGTTCTGCTGAACGTCTCTCATAGCCAACAACAAAGTCACTAAGACAATACATATTTATTCACATGTCAGTTCCTGCAATGAAAGAGGAGTAAAAAAAAAAAAAAAGGAGGTGGGGGTAAAGCGAGCTTGGATCCCACAAGGGGCTGCAGCAGAAAGCTGAGTAAATGTGCCTGTCACAGGCTGCGGCTCTGTCAGCTATTGCCTGCGCTCCAGTTGGGGGAATACAGGACAGAGTAGGAGACAGTCTGTGATTTCTGAACGCTCCCCCCGGAGCCCCTTCTATTTGGCAACATTTTTACGATTATTTTTACCTCTGTGGTTAGAAGAGAGTTAAAGATGGTGTTTAATTGTTCCCAAGAGCTCTTATTAAGTTGCTGATGAGGAGCTCCAGGGAGAAGCACTTAAAACTAGCTACAAAAACAAGCAGCCCAGGCAGGCAGGCAGACGGCAAAGTGCACTAGCAGGGGGACGGAGAACAAGGAGGAGGGTTTTCCCTCCAGAAAAGTCCTGCTTCGCTGGGGCTGGAGCTGCGGACAGAGGCCTGAGATCCGTCACCAGCACCTAGCAGGGCAGGGGCGTCCCAAAGTCTGTGTTTTGTGGGATGCTACAGCATGGAAAAGATTCGAAACAAATTTAGACCGTGCCTCTCTGTGAGAGCGCCCTTTTGTTTTCAATTTTGTAATAAAACTGCCTGAGTATGAGCGTTTTTTTAACAATTCAGAGAGTTTGAGAAGCAGATAATTGTAGGGGCTTCAAAATTTAAATCTCACAACTCACCTTAATAACAGAACAATATTCTGCATTTTAAAGATGAAAAAAGATGAAAATACAGAGCATGAAAATTGAAGAGAGGATTACAATAATAATAATGTTAATTGGTGACAGCGATAACAGAAGCATGTTGAAATATGATATTAGTTATTTCTCACTATTTCTCACTACCAGAAGTGTGGATTCTAAACTTTCAGTGAATACCATATTTCGGTTTGTTAGAAGATCATGTTATATTTTTAACTTTGATTTTAATTTGGAGATAAGGTAACATTATGTACACACTATAGTCTTGATTTTTGCCAAAGAAAAAATATTCTTGCCACATTTTCCACATTGTTGCCAAGTACAAATTTGAAATTTGTGATAAAGAACATAATTCAAACAGAAAATTTAATTCATTGTGCGCACTACTATGTAGTAAAATATGAAATCACTTAATTACATCTGAATAGTACTGCAAAACAAAAGTAACAACTCTGACTAGACCAGATGACTGTGTATGGCTTTCCACTACGGTTAGAGTGAGAAAAAGAAAGTGATACACATTAAATATGTAGTAATGCAATAGTGTGGCAAAATGTGTGCTAAAGTGTAGAAATCTAAATATCTCTGCCTACATCATCAATTACAGGGCTCTACAATGGCTCCATCTGAAACCTGTTCTTGGGACAATTCACTATAGCAGCAAAATGTAACTTATAACCACTGATAGCAAACAGACAGAGACTCCTTCGTCCATCTCTGCACCCTGTTGGGTCCTGCTGCCTCTTGGGCTAGCTGTGGCTGCACACTGGGCCCTGTGGAGCGCAGGGAGAGGCTGGGGTCCAGATCAATAGTTCAGTCTGCAGCACGACGGGGCCGCGGGCCATCCCTGACCTGCGCTATTGATCAGCCGCGCCTCGCCTGCCAATAGCAATGTGTTGGATGTGACACAGGGGCTGAGAGCAGGCGGCAGGCAGGAAGAGGAAGGGGGGAGTAATGTGTATCGCCGGTAGCAGCCCCACAGCACAGTGCAGATAAAAGTCAATTCCACTTAACCAAATCACTGACAACTAAATAGTTAGCGGACGGAGGAATGTGCAGGGGTCTCAGGTGGTGGCAGCTGGTGGGATCATGGACTAAAGGGGTGGTGGGGGTTCCCTGGGCCACTGCTGACCTGCATAGGAAAAGCCCACAGTTTGTGTGTGTGTGGGTGCACTTGTGGGTCATCTGGGTCTGAAGCCAACTACACCGGACTCTGGACCACACTGACCTATCCATGCTTCGCCCACAAATGCGCTCTGGAGGATCAACTGAGGTCTGACAAGCTATTCTATGTGTGTGTGTGTGTGTGTGTGTGTGTATATCTATATATATCTATATCTATATATCTATATATCTATATCTATATACACACACATATGAATTTGGCCTGAAGTTCAGAGGGTTCAAATGATACTCTGCCGAGCTCCAGCTAATCAAAACTAGGCAAGTTAAAAACAACAACCAATATTCCACTACACTAGCCTGAATATGTGACAAGAAAGCTATAGCTGGTTTAGCCCAACAGTGTGACTTTTCACAAGCATACAAAACAGATATCATTTGAAATTAACAACACCCTATAAACAGTCATTAGAATTAGCCTTAGAATTTATCATTAGGTTGAATGGGAAATTGTAGAGCTAGTTCTAATCACTGTTTGGTGGAGTATGGATGCGCTGATTAGCATATTGGTTGAATCAGATGTGTAAAAGCAGGGAAAACACTATAAAATGAAGGGCAGGGGTTCTACAGGACCAGAACTGAGAAATGATAGACCAAATAACTGTAGAAAGTGGTTAAAATAAAGAAGTAAACACTGTTATGAACGGAGAAACATTTTAAATTAAAACTGGACTAATAAGATGATTAATACTTGCATTTGACTACTATGCTTTGATACTTGTTATGCTTATGTGCAAATAGGGTTATACTTATCGCTGCTGTTGGGACAAAACCTTGTATCTCCAAAATGGTAACTTTACAGGAGAAAGAAAAAACATACTTTATTTTTAATATAAGTCAAAGGAGCCAGACCTTTTTCCTAGTAATGTTGGGTCATTTCTTTTGGTCCATTCTCCATAAAACATATCAACAATGTAAAGAGTACCAAGCATTTTTAAATTATGTCAATAACTGAAAAACACAAAAATGGAGATACAAGGTTTCTTTCTTCAGCGATTTGTTTTTGTAGGGAACTATTGCAAGTGGATGATAAAATTTGTTTATGTGAGGGGGCATTTCCCTTAGACTGCACAATATCTTGCAATAAAACCACAAAAAAATAGACCACTTCTCTTTGTCTACTTTATTTCATAGCTTTTGAATCTTTGAAACTACGACATTAACTATTGTTGAACAATAAACCACTCAAACTGTTACCCAGTAGAATTTCATCTGTTGGAAATGCTTGAAGCATGTGCAAAATATCATGGACCCAACACACACAGTGTCTGCATGAGTAAACAAAATATTACATGTATTATGTACATCTTTTTATGATCCTATTCAAGGCATCCTCAGTGGAATATAACAAAGCAATAAGCCAACTGAGGCCACACATTACAGTGATTTCACTAAGGTTAGGGATACATTATACAGATAAACCAATATTCAACAGATAAATCATTTATAGTTTATAGTAAAATCATAAAAACTATTCTACCACAAAAAATTATTCCATGAGCAGCATAATGTCTTTTTCATAATAACATGACACATCAATAAAAAAATGTGTATTTTGGTATTTAATAATGGCTTTTAATGGCACAGCAAATCATATTTCAGAATGGGATCTTTCTGTTTTATAATGAATAATTTAATAATAGCACACACCATTGCATCAATCTACTGGTCTACCACTATATTAGTGTGTCAGTGGTCTCTCACAGCCCTCCCTGATCTATCGTCCTAGTGGTCATTATCAGTCCATATCGGAGTATTTTACATGTCTCTTTACTGCTGCCCTGCCCGTTCCGCAGCCAATGGCCTGGTGCACTATTCACCACCTATCTATGGCACCATATCTCTCCCTGTAATTGCTGAGTGACAGAAAGGCAATACTGATCACTTCATTACGATACAAGCTTACTGACTCCACCCCCTCCTATGCCTCTCCAGCCAGTCTGACCCGCACTGCCCAGGTCAAGGAAGGTCAATCACCCGGAATTTATCAGTCAGGAGAAGACCGGCTTCTTCCTGATCATCATACGGCAAGGTCGGCGACCTTGGCAGACCGCTTACATCAGGTATCGATCAGCAGTCATCTACCTCAGTTACAGCTAGAGTAATCTCCCAATAGCACAATTTCACAGCAGTGAAGTGACAGTGGAGGAGTTACTGGGGCTTGGAAAACTGGCCAGGAGAGTTAGAATGGAGAGAGATACGGTATCCCCAGGGGTGCAGTGTTAAGTACACTACAAATTACCAAGAACCGTGTTTCCAAATCCTGGACATGAAGGCCACTGCCCTGGACAGTTTCATGCTTTTTCTATTTTAACACATTCACTTCAATTAGTAAGGGCTGGTTAATCAACAGATTGACACATTACATATCGCTGCTGTTGGATTAAAAAACCTCATATCTCTGAAATGGTAACTTTACAGGAGAAGGAAAAAACATACTTTACTTTTAATGTAAGTCAATGGAACAAAAAGTTCCCCAAGTCATTGTGGCCATTTCTTTTGGTCTTTTCAACATAAAATTTAAACACAATGTTAAGGACAATATATATATATATATATATATATATATATATATATATATATATACACACACACACACACACATGTTTAACTTCTTATGCATGCATTAGCACCAAGCTAAATGAGGTGTACTTTCACTTCTCCATATTGGATCTAATACCTTTTATGACAGTTCTACAAAATGAAGACCTCTGAAGCTGGTGAGACCTACATGTAACATATGTTTTACTTTGGTTTTTCAGGTTTGTAGTGAATTCTTCAGAAAATATTTCAAAAGCCTCCTCCTGGTGTTTACAGCGCTTCTTAGCCTGGTAGGTGTATCTGCTGAGCTGGCCAGCCGAGAGCCAGTTAAGCTAAATTACATTTTTACATGGATTATATCAACTATAGTTTCAGTTTTACTTCTTTTACATGCATTCATGCATTCACAGCAGTTACATGTTACACACTCTGTCTAATACCTATGATTTTTTTTAAATTACAAGATAAACCACAATTTGTTATTATGTTTTTATCCCAGCCTACACATCCTTTTTCAGATACCTAGTTATAGCTTTACGAACAGTAAAATGAGTTTGGATATACATGTATTCAAACAGGTACACTGGACATTGGACTGTTTTCCCCTGAGATCCATTTAAACTTTAGTGTGCCTTCAAACTGATATACATAATTGAGCTCTGTTCTGATTAGCTGCCTTGTATTGTGGCTCATTTAAAAAGAAGCCCAGCACTGAAACACTCAAATAGTTCTTTCTTTAAAAAGGTCAGGAAAATGTAGTTTTCCATGATATGGGTCCTTTAAACAGTGAAAATAAGTAATATTGTATAACAATTGCAAAAAATCAGTACCTCAGATGAACAAATCAGCTCATTTACCTTCACAAATCTGTACAGAGTGACAAATAAAAAACCTCTAAAATGAGCCAAAAACAAATAAACATCAATAAAAAGAAATAGTATGATGGGTCTCAAAGTGGCAAATCAAATCATTCACTGCTTAAAACCAACAAAGAATCATATTAAAATAAATAAAAATCACAAGTCACTGAAAAAAGTGTATGATTTCTCAAAATGACAGAAAAACCTCTCAAATCTGCAGTAAATATTCACTCCAACATTAATCACATCTAAAAGATCCCTGATTCTGTTTAATCCAAGACAATGCTGTTATATTAAGTCCTCTGCATCAGCATCCCTCCCTTTGAAGGCAGTCAAGTTTAAAGGGGGCATGGCTGTGATCAATACTTGTACAAATCAGTATTAGTTCCTCTCCGGGTCCCACAGGGTTAAACCATTCGCAAAATCAAGTAGCTGCCAGTCTGCGTGTCAACTGACTGCAGTTCAGGACATATGGCAGGGTGGAGTACTTTAAAGAGAGAGTGTCTCTGAGAGTGTGTGTGTAGGAGTGTGTGTGACGGGGGCTTGTGTTAGCACACATCCCCTAGCATTAGCGTAGCGTAGCGCCAGATGCTCGTCAGATCTCCTCCTCGCTTTCTGCCTGGCACTGCTCGCATTAAATGACAATAAAGGCAGTGGAACCGCAGAGCAGGAAAGAAGAGCATCCATCTCAAGCCCCCCCCCATACCCATCACCCCCTGTTTTATTACGCTTTGTTCCTTTTAATCAAAAAAGTGACGCGCAAAGCTAACCCGGTTTTAAAAAATCTCAGATAAACAGCAACGATTGTGTCTTTAAATAATAAATGATACCCCGGCTTCATACAGACACGCATATAACGGGAAAATAATTGAAGACAACAATGTCCTATAAGAGACCCACTTTAGCAGTGCTGATTCAGAAAACTTTCCGACTTCAAACGCTCCGTCATAAAGTATGGATAATCCCTTAAAGAAAGACATGCGTCTGTTTACAATTTCCTTCTAATTAAGGCTAGAGAATAGAGGCTACCTTTGTTCAAATTGATGTGTTGGTTAGAGTTTGGGAGGAAAAACTGTACCAGCGGCAAATTAGGGGGTAAACAATACAAAACGAAGCAAACAAAAAGCATCCTAATACGATCTACAGTCTCTGAATAAATATTGCAGCATCTGTCTAGATCTGACACACTTCCAGAGTGAAACAAAAGGCTTTCGAAATAACAAATTAACCAAACTTGGTTTTAGACAGTAACCCGAATGACCACGCGGCTTGGTGGAGATTTCAGGCTGGGAATCACACAGCGGCTGTGTCCTCAATTTGTCTTGACTTCTTGCAAAAAGAAAAAAAGAAAAGCCGGGCACTTCTTCTGCTTTGTTGTTTGTCGACTTAAAGCGGTTATGGAACAAATCAATCAGAACAACAAACATGAAAAACAGCCCAAAAATAAGCCACAGGGGGAAAATGGGACACAATTAAGTTTGGACACGTCCCTTATGATGTTCGCTTGAAAGGGCACGTCACATGCCAGTTGCTGGATATCAACAGCGGTTTAAAGAGCCATCTGCAAGCCAGCCTGTTTGGATTCCACTGAGCTGATAGCAGAGAGAAGGCTGTTAAAACACTTAAAGAAAATCTAAGCCTATCACTGACATTCAAGTTCTGCCACTACACCGAGCAGGGCGTGGAAGGAAGTGAGGCGCCCCGGAGCCTGGGCGCATTCATGATATTGTTCACAACTGTAATAACGTTGAGGACTTTTGGATGAAAATTAGAGGGACTTCATAGCGTGACTCATATTCAGTCAGGCCGAGGCATTAATCCTCATCGTTTTTCAGTGCGGCGCCAAGGTCCATTAAAGACACATGCTAACAATACTTTTTGATTGTATTCTAAAGATAATGAAAGCTTATGGCGAGGAATTAAACACGAGATTATTTCTGAGGTTCGTAAAACAGAGGCCGGCATCTGTATGGAGGAGATTTGAGGATTAAAGTAAGCTGACCTTTCGTATTTAGTGTGCCACATGTGACAGATAAATGTAACTGGCCCAGATTATATTAGACCTTATTGGCGTGCTGAGGACCTCTGCCTCCGCCCCAAGGAGCGCAAGCACGACCCCCTGCTGCTGCTGGATTAGCGTGTGGGATGCTAGTTTAGCCGTGTGTGCATGATGGCCATGCATATGGACCGCAGCCTTGATTGACAGGTTATCCTTACATGAATGCAGAAGCAGGCCTCAAACGCATCCTTAATACCTTAAGCCATGCAATTTGTGGACCCACATGCTGTCCAACAACATAGGCCTGTTCCTCACAACGTTTCTGTTTACAATGCCCTTATGAACAGATTATAATGCGTTATAGAACCTCATTTCATCATTACAAGATCATATCAAAACAAAACCTCGTATCTCCATCTTCAACATTTTTCAGTTGGCCTTTACATTGTGTGTAAATTTCATGATGAACTGACCAAAAGAAATGGCCTTAAATTGCTTGTAAAAAAGTCTGGTTCCATTGACTTCCATTAAAAGTAAAGCAAGTTACCATTTTGGAGATACAAGGTTTTGTTTGGACAACAGCGACAGGGGTCCTAAGCAGGTTCTTTCTGGGGGGCCTGGTTCTTGCTAGCTGATGTTCTGTAAAATCAGAGACTAACAAATAACAATGACTGCAACATGCTGTCTAAGTTATATAACATGTAACTTAATCATTTGTGCCTGACTGATGATTGTTTGGGGTTCTAAACAGTACAGTTTAAAATAACTAATAAAATAAAATAAAAAAAAATAAAAGAGATAATCTTCTCAGTATTCTTGCTCCGGGGGTCTGTCTTACCACGTGGCATTTCTTGCTTACCCAGCTTATTTTAAGCTTAGTATGATCTAACCCTGGTGTTACTTTTTTACTGTTTTCAATGCTTTACAGTCTAAATATCGTCACTGTCCAAAGAAAAACATGTATCTACATTTTTGTTGATTTTTTTTCCTACATCTTGTGAACACAGAAAATGTCCTTCACATTGTGGGAACATTTCATGACGAATGGACCACCAGAAATACTTTGAAATCACTTGGAATAAAAGATCTCTAGGTTAACTTATAATAAAAGTTAAGATCTGTAACGCCAGGGAGAGAGGTGGTGGACGCATGTGCTGAGATAAGCAACTTTTATTGTGGGCAAATTCAGGTTCATGGTCAATACGGTCCAGGTTCAAATAGCCAATATAGCAAATAGCAAGAGGGACAGACATGACAAAATGAACACTGGCTAAACACAGAGAACTAATAGCGAAAGTACAACTCAAACATGCATAAACATCCAAACAACAATTCACAAATTCAAACAACAAACAGTACAACCAGAACAGTACAAAGACCAGCCAAAACAAAGGGCAAACATGGGGCTTATAAAACACAGGGATAACAAGGGACAGGCAGAAAACAGGTGGTGACAATCAGGGGTGGAGTCACAAAACAAGGGGCCGGACTAGGATCAAAACAAAAAGCACATGGACTGAACTGGGAGGGGCCAGTCATGACAAGAACATTTTCCCTTTCCTTTAAATGTACTATTTTGGAGATTATATGTAGGATATGTAGGATTTCTTTTTTACGTTTTTGGTGACTCCTCCCCAGGTTTCCCACACTTTCATGTGCATGAAGATTAATCACAGCCCAAATTGCTAACCACTGTTGTCAAGCAAGTTGACCACAGCTGTATTTGGTAGGTTTTGTGAAGCTGTAAACTTGTCTAAGTTGAACCTGCATCCGTAGACAGCCAAGAAGCCATAAATGGCATAATATTCTAAACCTTTATTATTTAGCTATTTTTAATCACCAGATTTTTGCATTCTTTTTCAAGGCATTACTAACTAGTTGCGTTTTCCTCCTATCAAAACATATGGCTGCTGTCAGAAGAAAACCTCCTATCTCCATTTTTCAGTTTTTGAAACAATTTGAAAATACCTGTTACCCTTTATATTGTATGTAAATTTCATGATGAATTGACCTAAATGAACAGGCAAAAAAAAGTTTGGTTCCATCGACTTCCGTTAAAAGTAAAGTAGTTTTTTTCTTTTCTGGTAAAGTTATCGTTTTGGAGAAACAAGGTTTTCTTCTGAGAACAGCAATATTAAACAGCATAATGGGACAGTAATAAGCCGGAAGTTGTTAGGATGCCCCCCAGTAGCTGCACCCTAAGAAGTGGCTTATGTCGCTTATTAGGTAGAGCCGGCCCTGATGCTAGCCATTATTAGGTGTTATAAATGCCATTTAACACATTATAGATGCGTTTATAATGCATTATGAATACAAGAATCATAAAAAAGTGTTACCAGCCCTTCATCTCTATGACTAAGCATCATTACACTGACCCAGCCCACCTCACACATCCATGCAAAAGGAGTGAGAAGCCATTCGTCATCCTACCCATCAAGGCACGGCAGCATAGGCACCCCTCTACCTGTCATTACCATGGCCTACGCAGAATCTCCAGCTCTACAGAACAGGCTTCAAGGCTGCACTGACACATCACAGGCCAGGAAGAGTCCGTACCCTTCCAGCTTCTCACCAACTGAGCAGCTCCTTCCCTGCCAACTCTACACCAGCCTGCGAAACGGCCACTGTAAGGGCAGGGCAGTTAAGTCCAGCACCTTACTGCATGTGCCATCCCCACAGAGGCCGATGCCACGTCCCATGGCGCATATGAAAAGTAATTAGACTTTGAATACATCTCGCAGCTACGAGACATTCCATACATCCATTATATTAGTAGCCAACAACTGCAGAACTCTCTTTGAAGTGTTTAGCCCTGCAACTCGCTGCATGTAAAGCGGGGAGAGTTATTTTTACAAGTTCTATTGTAAATATTCAAATCCTCAAATAAAACCTCCAGCTTAGCAAAGGGAATCTGTGAAAAAACAACGTCGGGCTCCTCAACTAGTCAGCTTTAAAAAAAGAAATCATTATGAAGATTAATAGTGAAAAACTGTGATGGGATGAGAAAAAAGGGGGTTTCTGAAAATAATACAGAAATAAAAGGAAACGGTGAATGTTGGAAATGTGTGGTGCTTCCTTTTTTTGTGTTGTTGTCTTTCTTTCTTTATTCATCGGGAGTGTTTTGACGCATTATTTTGCCCTGCTCTTGGCTGGAATTAATATTTTGGTGGGCTTGAGTATAAATCTGGCATCAGGGCTGGGATTAGGGTGCTATTGTCCCCCCTCAGAACTGAGCCCCCATACAGAGATGACACACACACAGGCAATCTCCCCTGCTCTGCCCTGCATCTACAGATAACAGTCAGAACCTCTCTCTCTCTCACACACGCTCTCTATCTCTCTCTCTCTCTCTCTCTCACTTGTAGAAGGGGAGGGGGTAGAAAACTTTCCATGGTAGATTTGCACGCCAATTGTGCCCTAAAACCGTGTCTCTTTCCTGAGCTTATACAGTGCATTTTCCAGAGTTTATCAAAGAATACAATGGGGTTATGCTTGAACCATTCTTCTGCAGGCTAGAGCAGTCATTTAAATGCACTAGTACTACTGAGGGGAGCCAGAGTGCCGCTGTCTCGCTGCCGAACAGAGCAAAATGAAAACGGCGTTACAAAAAACGCGCCGCGTTACTGTGTTGACCTTTCCTGTTCCCATAGTCTACAAACAGCTGTGAAGCGCCTTCCTCTGGGCTCTTTGTACATCACACACTGGGGCTGGTGCTGGTGCTGGCGCACCATGCCTCAATAAGAAGCTCTCTCCTTGCTTTCGTTTCTCTCTCATTTTTTTCCTTCACACTCACTTCCAGCACACACAGAGAAACACAAACACACTCTACTCCTCACGCAGGCAAGCGAGCAAGCACACAGAGCAGGCATAAATACACACACAAAACATACACGACATTCTGTCTGACACAAGAAAACACTCCACAACCAGAAGATCGTCTTTTCTCTCTCTTTCGCACACATATAGCACAAACACTCCCTCTTGCACAGACAAAAGCACACATGCCCTCCCACATACCTCACATACATGCATGCATGTATAGCACACGCAGTGGCATGTAATGGCTGTAGTTCCAGCAGCAAAAGGCCTCAACAAATAAATACAATATAGTGTATAATACATTATAATATATTTTTTCAGCATTTAGTGTGTCTAACCTGTGCCGTTACTACAGATTTAGTACTACTGCTTTTTATTTTTTTCAAAAACACATTCGATGTCGAAGTTTTAGGCCAGTTCATTGTTCTGAAAACACCAGCACCACTTTCTTTGATTTGCAGATTTCTCTTATTTTGGTTCATCGGTTCTTCTAGACAGCTACAAAGCCTCACAGTGGAAGGATGGACAGAAACACCTGTGGATGTTTTTAGATCTGAAGCAGCTTGATTTTCTCCTCATTCTCAAAGATGGAAGGTTTAAGTGCTGTTTATCTGATTTGGGCAGTTTTGATGTCGACCATCTATATCTTTTGATAAGTTCTTGAACTTTAGTTTTGGAAAGTCCTGTTATTTTCCTGATGCGAGTGGATTATCTCATATCTACTCTGTTCAGAAATATCTCCTGGAAAATGAACTTGTATGTGAAGCCTTTTTTGACTAGAAATGAAATGAATGAAGGGTGGTCTCTGATTTTTGCACAGTACTATATATATATATATATATATATATATATATATATATATATATATATATATATATATATATATATACATATGAGACCTTTTCTTGGGGTAACCAGCCAAGGAAGGATGTTTTGCCACGGAATTGTGGGAATTACACAGCGCCATGCTTCATGTGCATTAACAAACACACGCAATAGATAACCGGTCACAGTGAATATCCAGAATCAGGTCAAATGAAAACAGAAAAGGTAAGAAATAAAGGACATTGGGCCTCATTCACCAACCATTCTAAAGAAGAAATAATTTCTCAAAACCCACTTACGCAGTTCTCACGAAGTTTCTGACATTCCCCAGTGTTTTCTTATCTGGGATTTGTTCTTAGAACAGAATCTACACTCACTAAAGAGCACCAAGGTGAGGACAATTCTGCGCTTTAAGAACACACCATGAATCTGACGTAAACTTTTTCTTAGGATCTTTCTTAAGAACAACTTTAAGAACATACTTAGGAGGATATTGGCAAATGAGGCCCACTGATATCTTGCTGATGGTGAAAGTGAAGGGAGACAGCAAGAATAACTTCAAAAAGCCAAATCCAAAAGAAACTATAAAGGGCTGACCAAACATTAATAAAGGTAAGAGTAAATATGACCATATCCAGAGACCTTATCAGAGGAGACAATGGTTCACTGGTTGAAACATGAATGTACGTTGTAGGCAGTTGTGCTCTGGAAAGCCCTGCCTTTCTATAAAAGTCCTATTGGTAGAGACATAAGTGGGAAAAAGACCCCCTTGTTGTTGAAATATGAGCATGTACACTAGAAGGAAGAATCTGAAAAAAGATTTGTGTGTGTGTATGTGTGATTTGAACCAAACACTGAAGTAAACAAGAATCTGGCCTTCTAAGAAAATCACAAATATTTCTTTAAATGATACTGTAAAAGAACCAAAAAGAGAAAAAGAGTTATGTGAATGAGAAAAACCTTTCATAATATTAAGGAACATTTACACAATGGCTCTATAACAATTTAAAGGTTTTTTCCTAGAACCTATCCATTAAGAAGAGGTTCTGTAAAAAGCCCTGAATGAAGAATGAATGAATGAAGATGAATGAAAAACCACCTTTAAAGAGTTTTGTCAGTTTGAAGAACATCTTAAAAATCTCAACGTAATATGTTGGCTTGTCCTAGAACTCTATGTCTAAGCCAAGAACCATTTAGGAACCATAACTTTTGAGAGCATAGCTGCTCTTAAAGAGCCAAGATTGCTGCCAAGTGGACAGACTCACCTATAAGGACCAAAGTGAATGAGTTGTATCCCAAACAGAGAAAGGAGCTGTAGACCAAAATGAGTGACGCTTGGCTAATCAATGAGATGGGTAGAAACACATGTGGACACACACTGTCCCAGCATGGAAGGGGTTAATAGGAAATCAATAGTGAAGGGATATGCCCGTGAATGGACTGAGGGACAGCTGAGAGAGAGAGAGAGCGAGAGAGACAGAGACAGAGAAAGGGGAGGAGACAGGCTTCTTGTATCCTGTGATAGCTACAGACTTCCCAGATGTTATCTGTCACTCAGGAGAAGACTCTGGTGGCCAGATGTTAGGGCTCAAAGTGCTTGGAGCACGTTCTCTGCAATACGTTCACATCATCACAGGGTCAAGTGCACCAAAATGTTTATCTCTCAGACACACACACACACGCATGAGGGGAGGCAAAAGTCACACGTTTGTGATATCATTACACAGTGCGCTCTGAACCTGACTTGGCACGTTATCCGCTCCCATTAGTGCAACAGATATATCTTACGGCACTTTCGTTCTCACTGTATCTGTGCATACTCGAGGGGATTTCAAGGCGGAAAGAAAGTTTTGGGCGAAAACAAAGAATCAAATAAAAGTCTACCATTCCTGAGGTCTGTCCTGAGGATGGAGCAGGCCAAGGTGGGGGGCAGCCAAGGGCAGGTCCCCCAATACACAACACAAAGATCTGTTGCTGCAAAAATAACGCCAGCAACACTGCAAGGAGCACTAACTGCAACACTATGAATCTGAAAATGAGCACGCTTAACCCACGGCGCGCACTTTAATTACCGATAGAAACGGGTAACGCTACAACCTGGCTCGCTGATGAACTGCAACATATTGTTCACCTTAAATTACATTAACATATCAACAATGATGTATTAATTACATTCAAATGTACTTTAATTAGCTCAGCACACAGAACGTTCCCCAAGCTGCAGAGAGATTAACGGAAAGTGTGGAGGAGGAAAGAACGACAACAAAAAAATGTGCACGCAAAGCAATCTAACTTTCCTAGAAAACTAAAGCTGAACGGCCCTATTTATGCCCACTCATTAACTCCTTCATCACTGTGACAACTATTTATAGCATCTGCGCCACAAGAAACACAATTATCCGTTCATTTATTTGCAGCTAACAATGGCACTCGGCATCATGCGGAAAAATAAATAAACACGCGCATGATGAGGAGCCAGAGAACACAATGCACTTAATTTGTGCAAAGCTACTTTGGGTTTGATTTTTATTTATTCCTTTATTTATTTATTTTTCTTGTGAAAACAGGCTAAGTGGATTGTGGAAAAGAGTTAGCCACTTTTATCATTTGCTGAAGTCACGAATCTGCTTTGCCTTTGTATTTTCACTTAAACGCATGTTCTGTTTCTCCCCGATAAGTTGTGTTGTTTAAAAAGCATCCGTGCTCTTCCGGCGCTTTGTTCGATGGGGGGTGGGGGGGAGGACTTCATGCCCAGGGATTTACTAAACACAATTCATCAAAGTGGAACGGCAGTGGTTTTTTTTTTTTTTTGCCTCCCCCTCTTGCTTTCCTAATCCCTTTTTGCCGCAGATGAGAGATTTGCTGTTCAGACTCATTAAGATTAGAGCACTGCGTCGGAGTTATTTAAGAATGCAAAGTTCCTTCTGAGACCTCCCCGACTTCACAACAGAGGAAATCTCATAGACACGCTCTGTCCTTTTGTAACAGGGCCACCGCCGCCCCGTATTGCCATGTTGGGTGTCAGTGATTGAGTGATAGCTTGTGAAATGGCTCCCACAGAAAGCAGTACGCTCATTAAGAAAGACTGGAGCTAATCCGCGTGCGTGACATGGGGATTGCCTAACACAGTTCAAGGCAAAAAATAACAAGGGCAGTAACATCGCAAACAACGTCCTGAATTGTGATAATTGAAATAGCTACAGAGCTTATAACCAGTGGTGTAGCAATGCGGGGGTTGGGGGGTTAGGGGGGGGTTACAGGAGGCCATTGTTTTGACTGGGTGAGTGTCAGAGTTTTGGCTGGAAGAGACTGTGTTTTGTTTAGGAATGTGGGGTTCTTCGACAGAGCTGCACTGGTGGTTTTGGCTTGCAAGGCTGTGGCCCTCTGACTGGAGAAGCAAGAGGACTTTGGCATGAACGACTCGAATGTTTCTTGGCAGGAGCTGTAGCCTTTAGATTGAAAAGGCAGGGCATCTAAGAAGAGAAGACTACAGGCGTCCATAGAAGAGGCCCTTAGACTAAGGAAGGGCCTTCTGGCTAGAGCAAGACTACAGCAGAGGTCTCCAGGCTGTGTGATAATTTCTCAGCAAGGGAAATGGTGTTTTTCAGGGTCAGGGAAGAAGTGTTTTTCCAGCTGGGTGTGCAGCAGGCGCTGGCAGCGTATGCATTGATTTGACTAATAGGGGCTAATATCTTTGGTTGGAATTAGGCTTTTTTCCTGACAAAAGGGGTTATGATCTTTTGGCGAGAATGGCAGAAGTTATTAAAGTGTGGAAAGATGTGTTTTTGGTTGAGGGAAGAAACTGTCTTTTGACCTGGAATCTAAAAAATAGAAGTTTTTAAGTTCTTGGCTTGGGCATTAAGGTTTAGGAACGTACATTCTTCGAGAGGTTCTTGAAAGTTTAATATTCTTCATGCTCAGACGTCTAATTTACAAAAATGTTTTTTAAAGAGCCATCTGTTGAAAGAAGAAAAACAGTTTCTTTTGTGAAAAATAACTCTGCCATCCTTATTTTTAAGAGTGTTCTTCACACATATATTCCATTTACAGTTTTCTATGGAACTGTCCAATGAAAGGTTCTTTAGGCAACCAAAATGAGTAAAGATGTCATTTGGACCTTTAAAGTTTAAGGTTCCTCACACTCACACATCTGAAACTACCTGCTAAAAGGTTCTCTCTTTGGAACTCTTTGTGGCACCTATTTTTAAGAGTGTAAGCTTTTAGCTGGGGAAGTTTCAAGTGAGCAGAATCAGTGCAGCAGCTCCTAGTGTTTTGGTTAAAGGTAAAGGAGCGACAATAGTTGTTTCGGTAGACTTTCGGCTGAGGGTAGGTACAGCATTTAGGCTTGGGTCAGTGGTCCTTTGGCTGTAAGGATTAGGGGGAGCAGTAGTCTTTTGGCAGGGGCTAGTAGCAGGCTTTTGGCTGCAGAGGGATTCAGATCCCAGAGCTGTTTGAACACACAGTCCCAGCCTCGGCACCTTTCCCAAACTTTCCAGCTCCAAGTGTCGCAATCTGGTTCCATTTTGCAGCTGGCCTTGAGATTGTAACAGAGCCTCGTTTCCCCCCTCCCAAACCACATATTTAATCCCTACGCTTATGTCAAACTTAATTATGGGACCTTGTACGAAGGAATAACAAGTGTGCCTTGTAGGAGAAGGAGAAGGGAAAAGGAAGGAGGGGGAATGAATGAGCGAAAGGTAAAGGAGCGCTGGGAAAAACGGGAAAATGGAGGAGCAAAGGGAAGCACTAAAAACTAATCAAGATATTAAACAGGGAAACGGGTGAAATAGACTGTGATGTCGACACAGCTTGAAAGGGTCCGGATTTAAAATATGTACAGAGAACTTGATTAAACACAAGAATGGCATACTTTGCTTTAACAAAGGCAGTGATATACCAGCAAAATAAAACATAATATCTACCCATACGCAACAAGAATAGCTGCTACTACTCCCTCTCAAACCATTTATAATTTTGTCATTGTAACATAATTGCAGTCATTTATAATCATGTGAGGGTGACTTCGTCTTCCATCCACATATGTTGTGGTCTGAAGGCTCCTTAAAACACAAAAGCAAGACCGCAGATGAATCTGGGACATTTACGACATCAACTGCGACAAATTTATTTGTGGTTAGTCGTGGCTTTTCTGTCCAACATGTCAAGCATCTTCGCAATGTTAGAATCACTGACTAATGGGGAGATTTACTCCCCTGCTCGTGTGTTTGTGCGAGTGCGCGTATTTACTATTCAGAAGTGGGAGAAGAGCGGAGAAGAGTGATGTTTAGTCTGTCAGTTTAAAACTATTACTTCAAAATTCCAAAAATGTGAGCTCAACCTGTCTCGGGCGGACGGAGAAAGACAGCGCTGTGAAGAACAAACCTTTGAAAGTCGAAATCAATTTTCAGGGGGGTAGCAAAACAAACGCTTCGGCGCGAGCTCGGAGAAGCGGATTCCTCACACTTTGAAAAAGCACATATTCGTACAGTCTTCATAAGGCAAAAAAACAGACTAAATGCAGTGTACATAAACTCTTTTGAAAAGGCGGGGATGCGCCATGGAGGCTGAGGCGGAGCGGGATGAAACAAGGAGAGACTCTCTACGGAGATGCAACAAAGAAGACAATTACGGTCTCACGGGGAGAGGAGGGAGAGAGAGAATGAGAACGAGAGAGAGAGATACAGACAGAGACAGATACATAGATGGATAGAGGTGCCCTCTGCCCTCTTCCTCCCTAGTGTGCCCTTTACTCCCTCTCTTTTACCCTCAATGGCCTGGCCGGAGTCTTCCCAGAGCGGCCGATCGAGCCTGGAGCAGAGCTAGGGGAGGGAGAGAGAGAGGTTCCCATGCCACGGGCGATGAGACTGGCGCGCCACCCGCAGGTATTTTTAGCAGCGCTGCTCCGAAGGGCCGAGAGAGAGGGCACGCTTTGTTTTCTTTTCCATTCCCCTGGCGCTCTCACCAGGCCCCACACACAGGGGCTGGTAAATACATACCCAAACACTGCACCAGCAGAGGCGGGGGGAGCCTCCTTTATACCTCCACTCAGATACAGAGGCAGGGTGGGAACAGGAATCAAAAGAGAAGGAATAGGGAAAGAGAGAGAGAGAGAGAGAGAGAGAGAGAGAGAGAGAGAGAGAGAGAGGGAGAGTTTGTTATGTTTAATGTTCAAGCCTAACAGGTAAGTTTTCTAATAGCCTGTAAAGTGTTCAGGTCAGACAGACAGACAGACAAAGTAGTAAAGAGGTGTGAGAGAGAAATGAGACTAAGGAGAGATAGAAAGGAGAGAGGGAGAGACAGAGAGACAGGAAAAGAGAGAATAATAGATGGTGAAAAAGAAAGGAGAGTATAAAGTGAAGACAGGCAGACAGAGAGAGAGCGAGAGAGAGAGAGAGAGAGAGAGAGAGAGAAGGAACAGTGAGAAAGAAAGACTGAGGAAAACACAAAGGGAGAAGAAGAGAAAGAGGAGTGATAGATGGAAAAAAAGAAAAAGAAAGTGTATCAAGGAATGAGAAAGACAGAAAAGTAGAGCAAGAGGAAATGACAGAGTGAAAGAGAGCGAGTGAAAGAGAGATGCAGGAGGAGACAGGAAGAGAAACAGAGAATGATAGGTGGAGTGAAAGAAAAACAGAAGGGAAAAAGTGAGGAAACAAGAGAGAAAGAGGAGTAAGAGAGAAATGGGAAGACAGAATGAAGAGAATGGTAGGAGTGAGTGAAAAGAAGAGTGAGAAAAGAGAATAGTAAGAGGAACGAGAGACACACAGAGAGAGAGAGAGAGAGAGAGAGAGAGAGAGAGAGAGAGAGAGAGAGAGACTACTATGAAACTAATACAGGCCACTTTAGGCCACATCAGGCTTAATAACCAAAAATGAAGAAGTTTTGAATGGGAACGGTGGAAAAGTAAAGCAAGAAAAGGGGAAAAAGTGAGGAAGAGAAGAGAGAATGGGACATCTTCTCCAGCTGGACGAAGCTAAAGCCAGGTCTGTATTCCAGTGAACCAGGCTGCTGTCCAGAGTGCTCCCAGTGGGACGGGCCTAGTTCATCTGTGTTCGGCTGGGCTGAACTAGGCCCGTCCCGCTGGGATCACTCTGGACAGTGGCCTGGCTCACTAGAATACAGACCTGGCTTTGGTTTCCCTCAGAAAAAAAACATCTAAGTAAAGTCCAGGCTAGGAAAGTCCTGGTCTGGATGTGGGCTGTGGTGCTGCCTGGGCCTTTAGCAGTAACCTTTGACCCCCCAATCCTTCTGATGTCTGAGATGGAGCTGATGCAGAGCCAAAACATCAGTCCTCCACCCCCTTCCAGCTTTTTTATCTTCCTTTCTTTTCTTTTTTTTTTTTTTTTTTAGCTCTCTTGCATGGGAATTCCATAGCGACATTATTACTATGATGAAAACAGACACTATAAATACCGAAAGCTATGATGAATATAACAGCGATTACACAGGCACCGATAATTAGAGCAGGAAGAGTAAAGGAAGAGGGGACGAGCGAGGGGGGGAAACGAGGGGGGAAAGTGATTGAAGTTTTCTCTGTTTTGGTGTTTGGGGTGAGGGGAGGATTTCGTATTTCTTTCAAGCAGGAGTCTTAGCTATGAGGAATTACAAAGGCTAATGCAGGGCTGCTGATTGGGTGAGTATTCGGGCCTTTGGGAGAACGCTGTTGAACGCCGGTCTCGTTTCATTCTCTCTCTCTGCTTTTTTCCCTCTCCGTCTCCCTCTCCTCTGCCTACACCCTCACATCTCGGTAAAAGGCAACAGGGAGTACGTCTGCTTTTCTAATGGCCGCTTGGCTAACAAACAATTAATGGCCCGCGCCCACAGATGTTCCGGCAGAAGAATGAAGCGGCGGGGGCCAGGGAGCTGTCCCCAAAGGAGGGGAGGATGAACTTTCAGCTGCTGCTCTTGTTCATCCCTCTCTCTCAAACCACTCCTCCGTCCTGACGTCACTCCATCGTTCCCCTTTCTCTGCTTCTCCTTCTCTCAGGTTCTAATGTATGGACCCACCTCCAGCACCGAGACAGAGGGTCTCGGGTCTCTCTCTCCCTCAACATCTTCTCGACAGCTTTGTCTCCATTTTCTGGATCTGTCTCTCTCGCCATCTCTCAACACTCTCTCGCTCTCTTTCATTTCTATCTTCTTTCTTTTGTTCTTTCTCCCTCTCCTTCTCTTCCTGTCTCATTCTCTCTCTCCTATTCAATCTATCTTTCTCTTTCTCTTTGATTTTTCTCTCCTTCTCACTCTCACCTTTCTTGATATCTCTCTCAGTCTCTTTTTCTCTCTCTCTCTTGGTCTGTCTTCTTCTATCTTCCTCTCAGTCCTTCTTGATCTAACTTTCCTGATGCTGGTTTCTTTCTGCTTATCCTTCTTGATCTACCTCTCTCAGTGTCTGTATCTCTCTCTCTTTCTCTTTCTCTCTTTTTCAATATCTGTCTCTTTCAATTCAATTCAATAAGCTTAACTGGTATGACCAAATCTGGATGCAGTCACCAAACTTAAAGACTGAACATTTAGTCTCAGTTTCTTTAGGAATCTCTCTCTCTCTCTCTCTCTCTCTCTCTCTCTCTCTCTCTCTCTTGCCTCAGCAGGATTCCAGCAGGCCACTGTTTTTTCATGCTTGTGGGAAAATAGCAGCTCATGTTTCTTAAGATGCTTCACACATTCCTCACTCTATCTACAGATCACACAGGCCCAACAAGACGGGACACAAACATGGGACACAAACACGGCACACACAGAGCTGGGGGATTTCTGATTATGTGCAGAGTTTAACGGTGGGGGAGGAAAGAAACGATGTAATACTCTGGTTTAGGTTTTCTCACTGTATCTGTACAGACTCACTAAGGAAGTCCCACAGTTCATCAGCCTTTAGTTGTATCTCAATACACAGCAAGAGTTTCATAGAGCCGAACACATCTAGCTGCCCTCGTCCGCAAACAGGCAAGGAAAGTTGAAACTCTTTCTAGAAAAAGAATGAGACTTTTCCTGTTAATAGCATGGGAAGTAACTGATGTTCAACGTACTAGAGAGAGAGGGGAAAAAAAAGAAATGAATTACGGGCAGTTGCAGCTGGTCTACTCGAAACTTTGACCTCGCTGAAAAGTGACGTGCAATCTGATGAGACAAATATGAGGGCAAATTTCAAGGTCAAAGTTGGAAAGCTCAGTCTGCAGAAGAAAAAAAAGAAAGGAAGAAGAAAAAGAACTTCTCAGCAAGGTCAGAAAATCTGGCACTGACGCTTTGCAACAATAAATCAGTAAGTTGTCAGAGTCCTGCTGAATGCCACACTTTCCGCTCTATACTGCTAATGTTATACACACATCCCACACTGAGAACACACTTGCACATATTCATATGCATATACACACCCTCACATGCGCACACTGTATTGTTATCGCAGTATTGGCCCCTGCTGGATGATAATCATGAAAGGCTGTAATTATTGCATTCCATTTAGCAGCAATACGCCGGGTGAATCAAAATCAAGCCTTCGTAGTCGGAGCAGCACTACTCGGCAAATAAGCACTCGTACAAAATAACAGGCGTCTCCACTGTCTGTATTGTGAGCATGCTGACCAATCTCAGGCTCGTCCAATTTTATTAGCATTACGATGAATCAGGGCAAGTCAAGGAGACTGAAAAATGCCTCGTCATTGATTTCATTTATTAGAATAACAGCAGCACTTTATTTAGACAGTCTACTGTAGATGTTACACAGATGCTTAACTTATTAAATTACATTAAACTAAGGAATGTAATTACACTAAGAAACTAACTTACACTAAGGAAAAAAAAAAGGGGCTAATTTGTCCCTTCCATCATAAAAACATTGGTACTGGGGCTTGCTTTACACAGCAAAACGTACATGCAACTTTAGTTGAAACTAAAGTTGTGCTTCAGTTGCATGGAAAGCACCACCCAACTCAGCTGCAACAATAGCACGAGTCTCAGCTTTGTGACACAAATTTAGTAAAATGGCAGCAGCGCATCATTTGATCACAGGACATACTTTCAAACCACTGATTTCACCAAAATAGGCAGTTGAAAATAAGACTCACCACTGACTTACTCAACATTGGTAGGTTGTTATTTAATCAGTTTCCTGATCAATGCTAGCTGCTTTAACTCAGCAGCTAATGCTAACACGGCTGCTTGTGTCAGCACTGATTCTTGTTTGTTGGCCTGCGATCTACATGGCAAGATTAATTTTTATGTCTCTTGATAGTAAAGAACCCTAGGTTGATAGATAAATGACAGTCTGGTGTCACCATGTCTGGTGATATAACTTAGCTTGCAACTTTGTTTTTGAATTGCTTTTTGTCAAGTTGCATGGAAATTATGTTATAGGCAACTCACAACATGCAACTATTTGAAAGTTTTAGCAAATAATTTAATAATTTTTTTTTGTTCTTTGGTTTTAATGACGTCAGTACAACAAGACTTTATTTGACTTTATTAATTTTGTACCATTTACATTATTGGTCATCCATCATGGAATACTGAAACATGTACTGAGTCCTCAGTTACACTAGCTAGTTTCAAACTATTCTTTAACTAAATTTGGTTGCGGCACAAATCTGTAAGTCATAACTTCACTAGTAATATCTAACTAACGCATACGTTGTTTTAACATGACGATAAAATGTTCAGTAAACTTGCTACCATGGGAATGCAGCAGCAGCTGCTCTGACTTCTCCTTTGAAAATTGTCCAGCATAGAACAGAATATTGCATAGTATTTAAACTGAATAAAACTAATGATCTACAGCTGCTGTCTGTTTATTCTTTAATACTTCCCTGAGAAAACCAAACATGCAGTTTTTTAAGCTTCATGCTCGGAATTAAAGCAGGGAGAGGATGAGAGCTGTGAGTAAAATCACAGCATATAGTGTTCAGTTTACCAAAAAAGTCATGTTTTTGTTCTTGTTTGTTCTTTCTACATGGTTTCTGGTGGTTTCTCAAACACGTACACCTGCTCAGAGGTTGTAAATATTTAGTAAGTAAGCTCGATGTTAAAACTAGTTTGTGGTGCAACTCGTTCTGATTTAGCGATGCACAAACCTGAACTTAGTACACACTAACGTTACAACTTGCCTACATTTGAACTTACACACAACTGCACAGTGCAACCGGCCACAGATCTTCATCACAGAGCTTGTTTACTTCAACATGTTTCATGTCCAGATTTTTTCTGTATATATTTTGACTGAACTGGATTTACACTTTGACAGTGCAAACGTCCCAGTGTGAGCAGATAAAACCCAGTTTTACTTTCCCAGGTAAAAAGCACACAAGCAAATATTATCTTCTGCTTTATGTCTGTTTACTTTCCCCCCAGTATCATATACGAATCGCTAAGGCCCATTTGGGCGTAGAAGCCAAATGTCCTAACTCACATTGTAACTCAGGGAGCTGGGATTCAGGTCTAGTTCGTCTTCTCACATGCTAGTCAGTGCTTTACACACAGGAAAAGCATTTCATTTACACTTCAGTTAAACATGATCACAACCTGTCTCAATACCTCCCTTTTTCTGTGCATCTCTTACTCTTGATATATATCTCTCTTTCTTGTCATCTCTCTCAATATCACTCTTTTTCTTCCGCTTTTTTTCCGCTTCCACTTTTTCTTCCTCAATCTCTCTCATTCTTTCTCAATATCTTTCTAGACAGTCTTTCTCTCTTTCTCTCGTGCTCTAGCTCCCTGCTCTATTCCTTGTTTTATCTCTTTTTTTCTCTCGCAGTCTCAATATCTTTTTTTTTTTACCAATTTCACCCTCTCTTGATATCTCTCTCAATATCTCTGTAGGATTGTCTCCCTCCTCTTGTTCTCTCTTCTCCACATATGTCTCTCTTAATCTCTCTTACTCTTTCTCAATATAATTTTCTCATTCTCTCTTGCTCAGTCTCTCTTCTATCTCCCTCTTTTCTTTCTCTTTTAGTCTCTCTGCCTCTCTCTCTCTCTCTCTCTAATATATATATATATATATATATATATATATATATATATATATATACATATATATATATATATATATATATATATATAAAACACATTGAGCACCTTTTAATACATACTTTAAAGAATAAAAGAATACTTTTAGTGCCCTAAAAACCTTTCGATTGAGTGGTTTCTACTAAAAGGCTCTTCAGGGAACAGAAAGTGGTTCTTCTACATCAATGTTCAGAAGAACCCTTTTTAGGATTCTGAAGGGTGTAGCTGGTGTTTTTAGCAGAGCAGGCTTCAGTAGCCACGTTCACATGCAGCCTAATAATCCATTAGTATACGGATAGAATACGCCCATGTAAACACCTCAATCAGAATAGTCTAGTCCAGCTGAGACTACTTGGAATACAGTTTCTATTTGACTGAACAAGGTGGATAATCCTGTAAATAATCCGTTAAATAGAAGAATAATATCCGTGTAAATGCCTGTATCTGATTACATTCCCTATCGGAAAGTTTAAGTCCGTCCTGCATGTGCGTCGCATCATAGTGAAAGTTTATAACGTTCAACATGGCAGGAGCAGAAACTGGTCTGCAGAGGAGACGAAGTTTATGCTCTGATCTTTAAAAGACGGTGGTGGGACGGATGTCCACCTTATGCATCTCAGAACACGATGTCTTCATCTCAGTTTTCTTTAATAAGGACACGTGAAGGATGTTTTCCTGAGTTTGACAACATTGTAAAGCAATTAAAAACACAAGTGCACCAACTGGAAACTCATCTCACACTGACTGGACCTCATGTGGTGTTTGCTGTCATGGTAACGTTTACTCTAAGCACTACTCCACGCATGCGCTTCATTTTGCATCAGATTACTTGTAGTGAGATTTTCCATCAGATTCTTGAACAGAGTCTGCACCTCAGTCTGAATCTGTAATCTGATTGTATTAAATCAGATTGGCAAAAATTTTTGCATGTAAACTCAGCCAATGAGGGAGGTATGGGGGGGTAGGCCACCTCAACCAGTCTTAACCAACCCATCAACCCCATCATTACAGCTGAGTGAGAGCCATCACCACAGTTAAGTGCCACAAATTCAGCGTTTTACAAGCCCTGTTCCCTCTAAATCTTTAATGGCTGGGGGTCGAGTTGGGCAATTAGGACTTTCACTCTGCAGAGGCGGAGGACCAGAGGTTTCCAGGCTGCTGGCAACCAATGCTTTGCTTGGCCACAGGATGTGAGAAGAGAAGGGAAAGTCATCAAATTAGCCACCAGGATCCTTACAAGCCTAATGAGCGAGGCTGGGCCAAGGAGCCTGTGTGAGGGTGCGCTCGCCGTGAGGGTTAGGAGGTGGTCTTCATACATGTCTCCGGACTGTGCAGCTTAGCCCAGGGCAATATGCTAAGTCCTACTCATCCATCTTTCACACACACATACACACACACACACACACACACACACACACAATCATTTACCCCCCGTCATCACTGCAATTGAAACAGGGGGTCCAGAGGGAGCCGCATTGAGATTCAACACACAGCCATCCCCACAAGAAACATTATTTCATTACATATATTATGCATTCAGCATGAAAGCGAGCGCCAGTGCGGGTTGTGTGTGAATGTGTGTGTGGGTGTGGGAGAGAGCCAGTATCTCCATCTATGTCCAAAGCTTTGGCAAGCATGTGGCAAGATCACTTCTCTTTTTTAAGGGTTGCAATGCCAAAAAAAGACAGACAAGTTTTAGAAATGTATTCAGCTCATCTGGGACACAGGCTGGAATAGAGACGTGTAAGACCTATTACAGTACAACCTCAGATAGCATGAACCCACCGAATCCCACTCATGCATAAGTAAGTAATAGGTCCAGACTATATGGAGATTGGAGACTAGTAGGCCAGGTGGTTTCTATGCATGTAGCAAGAAGGGGCTTCTTCATGTTTGTGCACTTTGAGTGCCTGAACAATTAGTGATAGCCTGACAATGCAGAATTATACCTCTCTGAAATGGCAACTTTACAGAGGAAGGAAAAAAACACTCAACGCACACAAGATTTTATTAAACACTTGGAACTATTTCCATCAGTCCACTTGTCTTGAAATGTTCACGCAGTGTAAAGGGGTAGTTGTGATTACAAATGGTGGAAAGAAAAAGGAGTTACTAGTTTTGATACGAATGTAACAGCAACAAAATATCAAGCTGTTGGTTTGAAATCTCATGTTCGAGTTTGCATCGTCCCTCCTTTGAAGCAGAAATAGTGAAGGCTAACATTAATCAGACATATACTGGGTCTGGTCTGTTGTTCATGTGTCAGCAGTGTACTAATAGCATCATAATGTGAGTAAGGTTATATAGACTAAAACAAGGGATGTCATTGAATATTGGATAAATCTATTAAAGATGGACTGCTGAAAACTAACCAGTTTTGTGTCATTTTTGTTTATTGAAAATCTTTGAACCATTTTAAAGTTTAAAGAGCTCCAACATAATGTAAAGGTTCTAGGAAAAGCTCTCAAATGGGTATAGAACCACAACATCATGAAAATGTTCACTTAACCTTTGAAAGGTTCTTCACATTCATCTCTTTCTCAAGCATGGTTCTTCAGGGCAGTGGTTCTGAAACCAGTCCCCAGGGACCCCAGATGATTCAACTTAACTTGCAACATGTAGGGATAGAGCAAAAATGTGGATCATCTAGAAGTCCCTGAGGACCAGTTTGAGAATTATTGGTTCTTCTACAACATTTCCCAAAGACTCCTTTACGGTACCTTTATTTTAGGAGTGCTTTTGCTACAAGATAATTTAACAAGTGCTAGCATTAATAATGTGGCATTCAGTTTGGTCTCCATTCGATGATGGACGGATTCAAGTTTTGTCAAAGTTTGTTGGGTTTGGATTCGAAATGTGGTGCAGCGAGTTTGGAGAGAAAGTTCTTGGGCTAATATTTTCATGTCAAAATTTTAAGTCCAGTTAAAACGCGAATGCCCACGTGTGCCAGCCAGACACTCTTTAAAACAAAGGTGTCAAATAGGAAAGAACCACTTTTTGTCCCCTAAAGAACCAATTGAGTTTTGAAGAATCCTCCCTCAAACCACCATCCTTTGAAAGGTTCTTTAGGGAACCAAAAGGGGTTCTTCTATGGCATGGCTCTTAAAAACCCCTTTGGAAGCTTCATTTTGAAGAGTGTAGTGGCCTGATGTTGTCTTGCTCCTGATGTCAGCTGAGTAGGTTAGTTTGCTCATTTGTCCTGCTTTATGAAGCCTTTCTCAAAGAGCACACCCACCACCCACCCCCACAGTACACACACCCCTCAAGCCGTTAAGTGGCTCAATTAGAGCACAAGACAGCCCTTGTCTGCTGCAAACTGGAATCAGCTCTGAAAAGAAACCATTCCACCTCGGATTGAGCCACCCTCTGTCTGTGCTTTGGTATGCTGACCTTTACTGAGCTCTGCCCAGCTGATGGTCCAGCCTAATTAAAGGCCTTGACGTCAGACTACAAAAGGCAAAGTGACTTATGACCAAACCCCTGGCTACTCTCTCTCTCTCTGTGACAAACATGGAAAACCCACCAAATTCACAATCATTTTATTAGCCCAAATATTCTCCCACACTTTTTTTTCCTGGATGCATTCTAATTCTGTTTTTCTGGAATTTTCCCCCGTTCTTCTCCTCTCTTTGTCCTCCATATCACACTCATACCACTCATACACTCACATTTACTTTGTTCATACGCTCTCTAATGTTAGAGGAAAGACATTCAAAACTAGCTGATCCTACACATGAGCTGCTGTCTGGGTTTTCAGTGAACGCTCTAAAGTTAAGAGTTTCATTCTGCTTAACTACCATTATTGTATAGTAAATTATCCAACTGATTTTTTAAAATATTTGATCTACTTTCATTATCGACAACTTTAAATCAGCACTTCACTTTTTTCGTTTCAATGCCAAGAAATGACAAAAACATGGTAAACATGTTAAAACTATTATGATTAATAGGTAATTATACAAGTTTTAATTTAATAACAAAGTAAGCTCCAGAATCAATCGGTCCCATTTTATATTATGTGTCTCTAATAACTGTGTAGCTACACGTTGATAACATATGCGACAAAAAGCAATTAAAATTAAATTAACTACTGATGATTTAGTCAATGTTACAGAAGTACAGCCTATGTAATTACACATGTGTATCTTCTACACATGAACATTCTTGTAGTTCAAAGTGTTTAAAGTTACACTTTAAAATAAGTGGACAGGTCCTGTATAGTTTTCAAATACAGGTACTGTGCAATAATGGAATAGTAAAAAAAAATACTTATGTCTGATTACAAATGTACTTACATTGTTATTACCCTTGTGTAATTACATGTGAGTGAATAGGCTGCTACAACTATTAAGCTACACTTGTGTAATTACATGAGGCAAAACTGATGTTGATACATGTGTGTAATTACATAAGGTGTCCTTCTGTAATCTATCTGTAACAGTGGCTAAATCATTAGTAGTTACATCATTGTTGCATATGTTGTTCACATGTAACTACACTGTTATTACAGACACTTAACGTAACATAGGGCCTGAATTACTTTTCCTTTTGGATCACATTCTGTATTGCCAGTTTCAAGTATGTAGAAAAGTATGTGAAAGTTTTAGGTATCTAAGCAAATTTTTAAACAATTTACCTCAGCAGTGAGTTTATAACAATATACTTTAAAATAAAGTCATATTCATAATTCAAATAAACATAAAAACAGAAATGTAGAATAAAATGTAAATGTAAAATGTAAAAATGTACAAATGTAGAATATTATTTGTGTAATATGCGTTTGTGTTAATATGGATGTAGTGAAGATGTAGTGGACATGGAGATGGTTGGTGTAAAAGTAGAGGAGGCAGTAGATAGGGCAAGATGGAGGCAGATGATCCGCTGTGGCGACCCGTAAAGGGAGCAGTCGAAAGAAGAAAAAGAAGAAGAAGAAGATAGAATATTAATTAATAATGATTTTATATATGTATAAATAATAAATAGTGATTTTCTGGATGTTAGTTCGTCTGTTTAACCATTTTCAAACCTCTCCTCGAGGAAGCCCGGTATGATATGTAGTTAAAGAGAAACTCCTGGTTTGACCAATCAGTGCTTCAGTAAATTGTGCTCATGATATAATTGATGAGCGTCGAGAATGTTCACTGTACTGGCACCCAGGTGGTGGAATGAACTCCCACTGGCTGTCCGAACAGCAGAGTCTCTAGCTGTCTTCAAACTTAGACTCAAGACTCATCTCTTTACACTCTTTACTTAAATAAGCACTGAATTATAAGCTGCTCTTATTTTATTGTACTGCACTGTGCATTGTAGTTTATTGTATTGTATTGTATCTTATTGCTATTGTATTGCATTGAATGGCACAGAGTTCTGCGTTTCTTTTTCTCTTGGTGTCTGCAGTGACATTTGTTTCTAGCAGTATCTGAGCTCAGGACTGTCTTTTTCTCTAAGCTATTGGTAACTAGCAAAGATACTTTGTCTAGATTGACAAAGCACTTCTTGTAAGTCGCTCTGGATAAGAGCATCTGCTAAATGCTGTAAATGTAAATGTAAATGATTATGTTAACAAGTCTCTGTGGTGGCTGTGAAGGGGTCAAGGAAAAAGATGGACCCAAGAAATTCTTGTTAGTTTTTATTGTTTTTATGTTTAATTAAATCATGAAAATGCCTTTATTCTAATGTATATTGTGAAGAACTCACTGCTGAGTTAAATTGTTAAAAATTAGCTTAGATGCCTAAAACTTTCACACAGTACTGTATGTTCCCTGACTAAAGGCTGTGAGATGGAGCCTTGAGGGTCCCACCCCAGTGACGGTATCTTTATTTCTGAGAGTGTAGAGAACATTTTAATGTGTTTTCTCTTTGAAAATCAATAAAACTGGGGTAACTTTTGCATTAACTACCAGTAATTATAAAATCTAGAACTGGAAAACTGGACACAAGCTCCAGATTTGACCTCAGAGCCATTAAACTACAGGCTTATTATTCAGTTACTAATTTTAACACTTACTCTTCCAATAAAAATAATTTGTCAATTACTATGACACTAATATTGTTATGCAATTTAAAAGACTTCATTAAAATGTGGGCCTGTATAAAGACCCTTAGCATCAGGGGGTTCTCTATAGGGTAGATATGACTGGGTTATGGAAGGAGAATGTTCATCATTGTGCATTTTTGGGTCAGAGATATGTGTCCATTTCTCTGACCTGCAATTGGGTGCAGTTATTTAACCCTAAGTCGTAGTTAATATCAGTATAGTACCAACCGAATACAACTGTATATGTGCCACAGTTACTTGTCATCAAACTCAAATGAAAATAAAAAATCTCTTCTTCTGCTTACCAACAAAAACATGGTATTGAGTGAAATAACTGACATCAATTAAGAATTACACCAGGCTTTTGTTATCCCCAGTGATGACTTTTCAATGTCTAAGCAAAAGCCGTAGAAGCAGCTACTCTTCTGGCTGCCTGGACAGAGGAGCTCCAGCCACAGTTCCTGAAAAAACAAGTGGTTTCACTGATCATAACTAGGAGAATATCAGAAAGATTAGGCAGGCCGAGAGACATAGATATTGAGTAAGTGGGAGAGAGAGAAAGAGAGAGAGAGAGAGAGAGAGAGAGTGAGAGTGAGAGTGAGAGTGAGAGAGAGAGAGAGAGAGAGAGAGAGAGAGAGAGAGACTGTCGAACGTCCTGAACACAGTAGAGGAGTCAGTCTAATAGACTGGGCGACCGGAGGAGAGGCACCTCTACAAGTTCAACTGATTCCTTTGGCCTTTTATACAGGCTTGTTTGGCTGCGGCAGGAATGCACTCCGGCCTGACCCCGGGGCCACTCATCCAATCAGTTCGCTATCTCCTGAAAGACCCTCCATAATAGTGACATTTTTCCACCTCGTCAATAAGTGGTGAAAGCCACCCTCCAACCGCTACTTGACCATTTAACTTCTTCCTGAAAAGGCCCTTTCTTTCTTCTTCCCTATTTCTCGCTGAAATCAATAACAGTAGAGCAAGGAATGAGGCTGAAGCAGGAGCTGCATTAACCGGAGAGCCTTCTCGGCCTGGCTCAGCTGGGGCTGCATGTGGCCACTGCTTGTTAATATGGATGGCATTTAACAAAACCCGATGTAACAAACTCATTCACAAACATGCTGTATAATGTGCTCAGAAGCCTCACTGAAGCCAAAATGACAAGAAATACAGTAGTGATGAGCAAGCTGACTCTCACCCTATGGGCAGTCTATGGGCAGCTGTGGGTCCTCAAATCCAGACCTTAAATCTAGATTCTACTTCTAGATTTTGCTGGAGTTGCTGTAAGATGCACAAAGTGGTCAATCAGATATATCAACAGTTCAATTAACTACCAGTAATTATAAAATCCAGGACTGGAAAACTAGACACAAGTAGATTAACACTGTCTGGCCTGCTCTTCTAGGTGATAAGCTCACAGTGATGCAAGTAGATGCCTCCCTCGTGTCCTGGATTGTTGACTACCTGACTGGCAGACCACAGTGTGTACACCTGCAAACGGTGAAGAACTTTGTCGCATGATGCAAACGGAACCACCTGCAGCTCAATGTGACAAATACAAAGGAACTGGTGGTGGACCTGAGGAGGGACAAGGCACTGGTGACCCCTGTGTCCATCAGGGGGGTCAGTGTGGACACTGTGGAGGATTACAAATATCTGGGTGTGTATAGTGACAATAAATTGGACTGGGCTAAGAACACTGACGCCCTCTACAGGAAGGGCCAAAGTCGTCTCTATTTTCTGAGGTGCCTGAGGTCCTTCAACATCTGCCGGACTATGCTCAAGACCTTCTATGAGTCTGTGGTGGCGAGTGTTATCCTCTATGCTGTTGCATGCTGGGGAAGCAGGCTGAGGGTGGCAGATGCCAACAGACTCAACAAACTGATCCGCAAGGCCGGTGATGTTGTGGGTGTGGAGCTGGACTCGCTGACGGCCGTGTCAGAGAGGAGGATACTGTCTAAGCTGCAGGCCATTATGGACAATGGCTCCCACCCACTCTATGACATGGTGATAAAATACAGGAGCTCATTCAGTGCAAGACTCATTCTACCAAAATGCACCACAGGGCGCCACAGGACGTCATTCTTACCTGTGGCCATCAAACTCTATAACTCCTCCCTCAGTGTGTGATTCACAAAGTGTGGTTCATCTGTGCAAAACTCAATACCAAACAGTACTATTCATATGTAATAATAATTGTGTGCAATAACTCAGAGGTACAATAATTTGAACTGCCTTATACTATATGTTTAATATTTATTATCAAAATCACCGCCACTTTGCTGTATTTATAAGAACTTAAATCTCATGTACATATTGCAAATTTCTCTTTATCTTTGTTTTAAATTATTAAAGTGTTTATTCTTTTACATAAATGGTTGCAACTGTAACAACTGCAATTTCCCTCTTGGATCAATAAAGGATTTTGATTCTGATGATTCTGATTTATTAATATATTTCAGACATAATGAATGACAATGGATGTAAAATTAGCTACTATAGTTTTTTTTTTATCTTAATCTACTCTCTGTCTTGTCTTAGGCTACGTTTACAGAGCAGGTAAAAGTGTCCCAAATCTGATTTTCCCACCAAATCTGATTTTTTGTTTGACTGTTCACATTATCTTTTAAATGTGATCTGTATTTGACATCAGTCTGAACAGATCGGCTCCTAAACTGACCTGTATGCACAAAAGAACAGACCTTAACATGGCTCGTCCAGAGGTAAACAATCATGATGGCCAGTGAACGCCAGTTTCTCCCAGAGGTTTTGGTTTCATCCTCGCCAGCATCACAGGAGTGATTATGAAGTTCCAATGGTTGACAGCTGGGCTCATCACCTACACTGTGTTCGAGTTTGCCGTAAAAAGGACACGTTATTCGGCCACAGCCACTTCTTTGGTTTGTGTCCTCAGATTCTTTGTCTCCTCCAGCCACATGCAGCCATTTCATTCAAAATCTGCTGTGCGGCTGCGAGCAGTGTCTTCTCATTATTTGGCACAGAAACTTCAGCCTAAATTTTTATGCATCTCAGCAGCATGAAATGATGATGAATGTCGTGTTGGACTGATGGAAAGTCGCATGAATTTAGATTTCAGTATCACATATAAAAGCGTGTCAAATTGGAATTGAAAATGACAGACTGAATGCGTTTTTTGCCGTTCACACTGCCACACAGATGACACATACGGATAAAAACATCAGATTTAGACCACTTTTACCTGCTGTGTGAATGTAGCCTTAGTCTCACCATTCCTGACGTTGACCATGACTCAGACTTAGCTTGTCTTGGTCTTGACTCAGACTCGGTTTGTCCAGGTCTCATCACCTCTATTGGTCTTGACCACAACACTAGTAATCACAGTTGAATAGTACAGCAAAATTAACTCTTGACTTCTACGGGGTAACAAAGTGCATCCCTGGCAATCGCACAGACAGACTTCTGTACAAAGTTGGAGAGATGAATTATTACATTCACTGTCATCTGTTCCACCTAAATCATTCACACATGCTCATACATAAAACCCTCATCCTTAATAACCACAGAGAAATCTGAACAGAGACACAGGCACCTATATGAGCACGTCCATTCTGTTCTTAATGACAAGCACTTGGCTGTCACTCATTTGCCAGCTGTGTTCACACCTCAGCACTTGCGCTCGCTGATTGGCAATAATGGCGGAGAGTGAGAACAAAATGTCTCCCAAGGAGGAGGGAGGGGAGAAGAGACGCAGTGAGCAGGCAAGGCTGCGCTGTGCTGGGCTCCAGCGACTGAGCTCAAATTGATCTGTGCACAAAAAACAGCCGCGCACCTCCAGCATCACCGCCAATCAGATGGAATAAATATAAGATAATAATATAAAATATAAGAACAGCTCAAGGAGTGAAAGAGGAAGTCAGAAATGAGGAGAAAAAGAGAAGGAGCACAGAGAAATAGGGAGAGAGAGAGGGCAGAGGACAGAAAGTGAGAAGGAGAGGGAGAGGAGGAAGGGAGAATAAAAGAAGTGAAGGGTTAGAGAAAGCTGAGACGACAGAGGGAGAAAAAGAAAGGTGATGGTGGGATCCCCCGTCACTGGCCCACTGACCCTCCTCTTTTCACACTCCACACACCCTCTCTAGATACAAGGCCTAAGTTCATGATGAACTAGTACTGAGACATTTTAAGCTTTTTGGGAATAAAAAGTTAAATGAAACGATCAAAAATACACTGTAACTTTCTATTTACAGCAGGGTTGCTGAAAGAGTCTATGCAGCAGCAGCATCATCAGAAAGGTCAGTGGTATGCAGGTGAGGTCTGCACAGCATTATATCTTTACACTATATTTTGTTACCAAAACACTTTAGAAATACAGGTTTAGAGGAAAACAAGAACTGAATAAGATATATACACACATATGTATAGATACATATATAGACAGCAGTGATATACACACACACACACACACACACCCACACACACACACACACACACACCACACACTGTACACATACTGTATATGTAAAGGGCCTAATTTTAATGATGAACGGACCAAAAGAAACAGGCTGAAAATTATTTGGAAAGACATCTGGTTCCATTGACTTACATTAAAAGTATGTTTTTTTCCTTCTCCTGTAAAGGTTCTATTTTGGAAATACAAGGTTTTCTTCCGACAACAGGGATATAAATAATATACAGTGCTGTGTGAAAGTTTTAGGCATCTAAGCAAATTTTTAAACAATTTACATCAGCAGTGAGTTTATCACAATATATAAGTCATATACTTGTTAATATCATCAGTTACATCATGAGCACAATTTACTGAAGCACTGATCAAACCAGGAGTTGCTTTTTAATTACATATAATACTGGGCTTCCTCGAGGAGAGGTTTGAAAATGGTTACACTGTGTTGCAGTCCTCTCCTGACTAAAACATGCCACCTCTACAACCCGCCCCTTTAACGGCCAGAATATTATAATAAAATAATTCTAGTAATAATTATTATTATTATAATAAAAACTGATAACACAAACAAAACAAGCCATGTAGCGAAGCACTATCATTAGCTAACTAAAATGTTTCCCTTTTGGAAGGTAATGTTTTTCTGTACTAAGAACTGAGGCAAATTTATAGCAGAAACACTGTAGCAATCCACTATATTTCCTAAATACATCAGACTGATGAAAAAAAAAGATGCATTCTAAGAGAAACAGGTCAAACTTCTTGTCAAAGAAGTTAAAATGTTGACTTTCACAGTAATCAACTTTTATTTTGAAAGGATTTTGGGAAAGCATCTGATGCTTTGTGCAGCCTTCAGCAGCCTGTCTCAGTATTGTAGTGATGAGGGTTAGAGCTTCTCAGCATTCATTGAGGCTTTGTTAGTTTTTGTAATTTGCTTTTAGATTCTCTTCTACAGTTCATTTCACAGGAAGTTCCATTTGGTATTTCAGTCATGATGGTGTTTTGTGTTTCAGTTAACTAGCCCATCCTGTAATGTCATTATTAATGGATATTTGGTAACTGCTATCTTTGCCTTAATGTGTGTGTGTATATATATATATATATATATATATATATATATATATATATACACTTTAGGCGGTGATTCTGAATAAGGGACATCATTATCATCATTTGCTTCTGAAAGTCACGATGCAAAGTTAGACTAAGACTATAATATGATAATTAATAAAAAATTGTGGCTACATACCTTTAAATGTTACTTTATTTTACAAATAGATATTATTTATTAATATATTTCAGTTACAATGAATGAAAATGGATGTACAATGACTTACTATTCAACCCCCCCCCCCCCCTTTTTAATTAAATTTTCATCTTAATCTGGTCTTGGTCTTGTCTTAGTCTCACCACTCCTGTTGCTGCTGAACATGACTTAGACTTGACTCGGACTCAATGTGTCCAGGTCTCGTCACCTCTATTGATCTTGACCAATGGTACTAATAAAAGTTAAAAAGTACAGAAAATTTCTCTCTTCATTTCTAAGGGTTAAACCAAGGGCATCCCTGCCCATCGTAAAGACAGACATCTGTAGAAAGTTAGAGAGTTAGAGAGTTTATAGTGGATGTTACAGTCATGGACTTGTGAATGCCTTAACACAGCCTTGGACTGACTTTAAAAAGACCATCCAAATAAGTCTAATAAATCTAAAATCTCCAACAAATGATGTGAAACCTATGAACTTGTAGAGTACTAGCATCACATAAGGGTCATATATATGTTTTATACATGTATCTGCAAACCAACTAGAATTATATTATCAAAACAGCCCAGTCCAAACTTCTCAACAGTGATTCCAAGCTACACTACTACACTAGTACACTCACTGCACTAATTCTAATGCCTAAATCCTGAGTGCTGTAGCAAGGGAAGAGCCAATAATTGAAAATGAGTGTATACTACATACTAGCATCACCTCAAGCCAATGCTATGGAGCATTCCTCAGGCTGAAAACACCCCTGTTGGCTCCATTTATGCTCAGCTGGGAGATAAGGAGCTGCCTCACTTAATTAAAAGCACAGCAGTAATCAGATGGGCTCTGGAGCGGCCCGGGACGCGTGACGCGCCTGCGGCTGGCGATCTTGCTGTGGTTTTGGCTTGGCGTCACTGGCTGCGCTGCGAGCCAGAGGGGGCTAGACAGCAGCAGTCACACACACTGTGGAGAGAGGGTCAGCAGCGGGGCAGTGGAGCGCGGTGGAGGACAGCTGACTGAACCGTGGAGTGGTGCTAACAGCAAGCACTAGCTATAGCTAAGTTTCTGGCAGTGGCGGTGCCATGACTGGGCCCAGTGGGCCTAAGCCCACTCACTTTTATTACTAGCCCACCCAAAATGACTGCTTAAATTTACAATATAAAAAAAGGTTATAAATTAATAACCAAGGAATAGAAAAAAAATGCACTCATTAAAAAAATACCATAACAGAATCTCTGATTTACCAGTACAATCAACTCCCTCCTGAGCCCCCAAACAGCTATCAGCACTGAATCTACATCATTCTGCAATGAAAATCAAGTTAATCAAACCCTGCATGAATACTGATACTGTCAGCATGTTTGAGATGAGTGTAGGTATGACTGTTACATGGATTTAAAGAGGAATTCCACTGATTTTTCTACATTTCTTCATTATTCAGTATTTGAGATGTTAGTCATTCGAAGTGTTTTGGTGTGAAATAATTCACTGTAGGTAACTATGATTTAGATTCCTTTACAGTAGTGGTCATAGGTACCAACATTAATGTAATGTTGATAATGGCAAAATAGTGGTAAACTGAAAGTTTTTTGGGAGTATTATTTAGCCTTACAACACCCTGCTTGTGTTCCTCTCTGCCATGAATGGCTTTTACAAAGTGTGTGTTTCAGGCCAAAATCTTCTCAAAATTATTGTAAAACAATGTCTCTGGTGTCCAACAACATATATAAAGTAACAAAGAGCTTTTAGAGGCTTTGAACACTTCAGATGTCTGGTTCTCATCACCACTACTGTGAACAATTCTGACTTTGAAAGCTATTTTAAAGCTAACAATATCACATCAAAATACTCGGAATTACTTTGTTTAAATCTGAACGTTAAGGATCGCAATCAAAGTATGAAAGTAGCTGAAAGTAGCATGTAATATAGCAGTAGATAAATACTGTAATTGCAGTTATCCACATCTGTGACACTGTACCTGTTTTATCAGACTGTTTGCTTTCACAAGGTCAGTGTTTAATGAGCTGTGGTAGACCGGGTGAGTTTTCTGTGCTCTGAATGATGTTTGGCAAATAGATCATACTTTGTTTGTCTCCCACATCTGCCGCAATGAAAGGGTCGGCCCACTCGTGAGGACTCCATGCCTGTTTAATGGCCAGTTCTTGCACCACTGCTCGTTCCACGGATTACAATATCGCAGTGTTTTGGAAAAAAATAGGCTTCCCTCGCAACTATGGTGAGTGAAGTTTGAACTCAACCTGCAAACAATGTATTCTGATGAGTAACAATGAAGTCAGTTAGGAGGCAGTAGAGCCTCTACTTTAATCCTTCATTCCACTAACTACATAACTCACACAGCAGTCACCAAATAATCATATTACCAAGTTACTGAACAACAAGTCTTAAGAATAGTAACTGAATGATTAGACTGCAGTAGGAGAGAAGTGCTGAATGCTGATCTAGCAATGTTAGCATCACAGAGAGGAGAAGAGCAGTTGGAAAAAAGCTGGAAGAGGCCCAAAATATGTATGTGAGTAGGTAAGAGGAAGCAGTGTCCCCAGACTGCGCACCAGTGTGCCTTTGTGTCTCAAACCACCTGGCACATGTATATGCACAGTAGAATGGTGGTCTCTATAGGGAGGCATTGTTTAAGTACGAATATGGAAGCAAGAGCAGGTTCCCAGGGACCAGAGGGAGAGCTGGGGGAAATGCAAGGGGGCCTGTTGGGTGTTGTAGTGTAGAACTCTAGAGGGCTACATGGGCCAATGCCAGCAGCGGTGCAGCAGTGTGTGTGTGTGTGTGTGTGTGTGTGCATGTGTGTGTGAGTGTGTGTGTATGTGTCTGTGTGCAGCAATAGCAGGAGGAAGGAAATGACACTCGTTAAGAAGCTGGCACCGCCTGTCGTTTGCTAATTTATGCAAATGAGGGTTTCATGCTCATGGGAAGTCAGAGGAGGGCGGGTGTTGTCACAGTTTGGCTGGCAGCCAAGCAGCGCCTGGCGAAAAAGGTTAACCCGCAGCCGCCGCTGCAGCGTTCGGTGCGGTTTCGCCGGTGCTGGAAAGTTAGCCGGAACGACGCTGGCTGCCTGGCAAAGGCGGGCAAAGACAGGCAGCCAATCAGGGGCGTGCTGGCTCCTCTACCCCGGCTGAATGGCATCGCCCCCTGGCCCTCCCCTCGCTCTCGCTCACACTCGCCCCCCTTTTTCCCCGCCGCCGCCGCCGCTCCACAGCTGCCTGGGATGATTTTATAAACATTTTGCCAGCAGATCAATAGCCGTATTGATCAACCATTGTGAGAGTGATCCGTCTAAACCCCCCCCAAGCAGCCTGCAGCTCCGAGAGAGGGAGGAGCAAGAGAGGGAGAGAGAGAGGCTGCAGAGAGGACGAAGAAAGGGAAAGAGTGAGAGAGAGAGAGAGGAAAGGAGAGAGAGAAAGGCTGTAGCCACAGATAGAGAGAGAGAGAGGTAGAGGGGAGAGAAGGGGAGAGCCAGACGGAGAGAGAGAAGCTGAAGGTGAGTGAGTGAATGCAGGGGGAGCGCGAGCCGGAGACATTGGCGAATCGCGCCGAAACGCATTCTAATCGCTTTCTCGTTAAGCAGACAGAGGGAGGGGCGGCTAATGAGTCTCGCCGTAAGTATGGGAGGTAATTGATGGAGGAGGAGAGAGAGAGAAACAGTGGGCGAGAGAGCTAACGTGCAAGCTAACAGAAACGCACACAGGTCTGGCCTGGTAAGTTAGCATGCATTCGTGCATGTGTGTATGTGTGTGTGTGTGTGTGTGTGTGTGTGTGCGAATGTGTGTGTATGTGGGGGGAGGTGCAGGTGGGTGACGTGCGCCTCCAAGAGGAGATGGCATGGCGCGATTAATTCTGATTGCTTTGTAATTTTAATTATAATCTATTCTTTCCAGGAAAACGCCTGCGGTAGGTGGGGACGTAGCCTCGTCCCGGGAAAATGTCAGATGGCTGGCATGCGAGAAGGCCCGCTAAACACAAAGGCTTCTTCATGTGGTAAACGAAATATCGTCACGTTAGGACGTTAACAGGACTATCGTGTTGGGTATTGCTGTGGATATGCGGAACGTCTTGAGTGTCATCTTGCAGGATTTTGTACAAAACATACCTCAGGACCACAGTGGAACTTTACTATTGGATATTAACACCAAACCAGTGGACATACAAACATGTCACAAACTTGGCTGAGCATCGGAGTAATCTACTTTGGAGGATCCATATCCTGTGCTTGGATATTTGAGGAAAACATGGAGGGAAAATACCATGTGGACACACTGGATTGCAGACGCAGGAGTTGCTGGGCAGAAAAGGTGGAGAACAATGGAAGTTGTGAGCAGGGTGGACTGACCAGAGATCGGACCTGGCCTGCCACTCTCAATGTCACGTGGCCAAGCAGTGGGAGATCAGGCTGGAGAGCCCAGGGGAGGCCTATATTGATCCAGCTTTCAGAGCAGTCCTGCTCCACTGCGCTTTGTGCAGAGTTCAGATGTGCTGGGATGGTTTGGGACCAGGCCTGGTCCATGGGCCATAATGAAGAGAATTGATGCAATACTTTGAACTACTAAACACAACAACAGGATCTGGCTAGCTAGGCCCATCATGAGGAGGCTGAACAAGATTGCCAAGGCCTATGGCTGTGAACTAGAATGCAAACACACATACACATAGGCAATCAGTTCAGCCAGAGTCTGACTCTATTGCTATAACAGAATTATAATGCTTAAAAGAAAAATAATGCTTTTTATAGACCATATCAGGCTGAGATCATTCTGTGTGGCTTGCATGAGCTAAACACGATGACCACACTGGCCTGCAGCTTATTCTGTTCTTCTCATCATCCTGCATTGAGAGTAGTGAGGCCTCCTGGGGGTAGTAATGACAGAGTTGCCTAGATCACTTACATGCAATAAACAAATTTAGCTTCAGTTATATGCTTAATACATTGCACCGACAATTTGTGTTGGGCATATATAATATTTGTTAATATAAGCATGTTTCCCCGCGACCCTGACGGAGAAGCGGCTTGGACAATGGATGGATGGATGGATAAACATGTTTGCTTTAGATTATTAGTTGTTGGCTTCTATGACTGGCTATTTAGAACGCAGATGCGGCCAGTAATCATTACTTTTCTTTTTGCTTATTTGAAATATTATCTGTGACTCACAAATTAAGGATTGTCTTCAGAACAATGCCACTCTTCAACTCTTGTTTTGACTGTGTGTTTAATGTTGTCCAGGTTTGTTAAAATCAGTGACATTCTAGATATGCTGATAGGCCGTAAACACGCCGCACAAAAGAAACGCAGCAGATTTATTATGAAAGGGCTGAATAATGAGTGCAGAAAAATCAATTAATTGTTTCATAAACCTTAACTAGTCAATAAATTAGGGCAATTAGTAGGAACAAAAAGGAGAAGACAACACAAGGCTCCCTCGAGACATGAGCGCATAAACGCTTCAAAAGGCAGCGGCTGCTCGCAGGCTGGGCATGTGCCACAACCACTCAGTAGAGAAAAATACAAAGAGAGGAAGGGAGGGAGAGAGAGAGAGAGAGAGAGAGAGAGAGAGAGAGAGAGTGTGAGAGAGAGAGAGAGGGGTCAAAGAAAGGTAAGAAATAGAAGGAAGAAAGAGTACTGTGTGAAAATGAAAAGAATAAAGGCAAAGAAATCAGCTGTGGTTTAAAAACCAAACAATGACACCATGCCTGTTGTGCACCATGTGAGAGAGTGGGCGTGAACGTGTGTGTTCTGAGGCTTAAGAGAAGAGATCAATAAGTGCCTGTAGCAGGGTGAGTGTGTGAATGATCTGACTGGATCATGCTGGAGGTTTCTCTGCAGTGTGTTTGTGTCTACACTACCTTGCATTCTTTCTACTGAGGGACAGTCCAGGCTGGCCCTGTCTGGGTGCCAAAGAAAGACAGTCTACAGTGTCTTATTCCTGTGAGTTTCTATAGTGTATCTACAATCTGGTTCATGCTTTTCATTCGCACCTGCAACATATGGGTGAACACTGCTGCTCTACAGCAAGGTAAAGATAAATATTGCTGCTGTCAGAACAAAACCATCTCCATTGTTGTCATTTTTCAGTTTTTATCATTAATGGAAAATGTCTGTTGCTCTTTACATTGTGGGTGAATGTCATGATGAATTGGCCAAAAGAAACGGCCCAAAATGACTTGGAAAGACGTCTGGTTCCACTGACTTACAATAAAAGTAAAAAAAGTTTTTTTCCTTCTACTGTAAAGTTATCATTTTGGAGGTATAAGTTTTGGCTCTGACAACAGCGACATGTTCATTAAAGAACATATATAACAATAACAGTTTTCATTATGATGTACCTCCTTTATAACAGTGTGCTTGCCATGCTCTGCCTACAAATGCGTTCTTTCAACTACTACCACTGTGAGGTTGGACAAACGTCCTTCCAAAAATCCTTCTAGCACACAATTCAGTTTTTGTCAAAATATTGAAAATTAGAATGTGCTATTAATTTCAAATAATTTATTTAGCATACATGTAAAAGTCCTTTACAACCTGTCTGGTTTCAATTACCTACAATAACTCAGTAAGGTAGCTACAAAAAGTGTGCTACAAGTTACCAACTTCTACCTCATTTGATATGAAGGAATGCATTGATGGCTAAAGTCAGTGATTAAATTAATTCAAAAATCTTTACCTGTGCAATTGAACTGCTGTTATATATGTGCTTACTGTTTTTGAGTAATTCTGGACTCAAGCATAACCCAAGTTTTGATTTGAGGTTCAGATTTAACGCTGTCAGTAATCTCTAGTGTTTGAGGTGTGTGAAGGCATAGTAGCCCCATTCAGTCAGTGTGTGCTGCTGCAAACTGGTGCAGAGGGAGAGCGAACGTACCGGCAGGCCACAAGAGATCCAAAAGTACACGCCACTCAAATGTCTCTTCCAGCAGAGCAGATCCGATCCTGGAAAACACAGGCACACCCAGACATTCACATGCATACATAAGAGAGGGAGAAAAAGAGAGAAAGAAGCATGTCAATGAGTTCTCTGTGATGCACTGTTAGGATATGAGTGGCAGAGGCCTCAATGGAGATGTATTTGTCTGTGATAGTGCACATGTGTATCTTCTAATTCTTCCTCAGTTGTCCTCAAGAATGTTGGAGTAGTTACTCTAAACAGCAATCCATTACTAACTACTAATTACCAGTGGTGGACAGTAACGAAGTAAATGTTATTCGCTACTGTACTGAAAATGGAAATACTTTACTGAAGCAGTCTTTTTACTTTCACTCCACTACATTTCAAAGACAAATATCTGACTTTTTCCTCCACCACATTTTGAGAAATCTGTCGTTCCTTTTGGTTTCTGTGTATAAAAATGTCACTTTGTTTTGAGATTGTTTTGACCTGTTGGTCATACCGACCCAGTGCAGCACACAATTCAACGTCAGCACAGCAGCATAAAATTTTGGGAGAGTCTATTCAACATAAATGATGAATCAGCGTCACTAATTAATGACATTCTATTAAAAGACTGGTTTACCAAGAGAGACACTGGAGGATTTTCACCTAAAATGAGTTCATGAAGGCAGTCTTGTTATAAAAATGATAACAGGACATCAGAGCCATAATTAATCTTTTAGTACTTTTACTTTTGATACTTAAGTACATTTGAAGGTAAATACTTTAGTACTTTTACTCAAGTGGAGGTCTAAAGGGAAGAACTTCTACTTTTACTGATATAATATTTTACCTTGGGTGTCTCTACTTTACCTCAAGTACATGGTTTGTGTACTTCGTCCATCACTGCTAATTACTTGTCTCAATGGGATTACTTATGACATATTGGAATAAGTAATCACACTACTCACCACTTTCTCTCTAAAATCTATAAAAATCTATTCTAGCTAGAACGCATAAATGTAAACCCAGCAGTCCTTTTGAGTAACTTGAGTAAATTAAAATTTAGAAAGAAAATAATCACAGGTAACATAATTTAAAAGGCATGTCATTACCCTGGGGTTTGCGCTATATAAGACACAGCTAGTTAAGCTTGATGAAATATCACAGGAATACAGTAAAAAAACAAATAAAAATCTGATCTGTTCGGGTGAGAATGGATCTCTCTCTTCTTCAGCACATGGATTTTGATACATCAGTTTCATATTAGCACGAACAGATGTTTCAACAGATTGTTCTCCCAAGTTTACAGCTCTTCCCATGCTGGTGCTGCGCTGGTGGCAGGCAGCTCACCCGCATGCAGATTACACCCAAAGCCAGCCAGGAGAGATCTAAAGAGCAAATTTACAATTTAAATGCCCTGTGCATTAATGATATTGTTCACATGAGTAACACTAAAAAAACTCTTCTGAAGTCTGTGAATCAGATGTGATTACAAGAATCTGGACTGCAATGCACTGCGCTACTTATTACTGTAATGTGCTACTTTGTATTTGTGTTATCCTCAACACTAGTCCTCAGTCTGAGTAAGCCTGCATGCTGAGCAGCCACTGGACCCGCTCTGAGTCTAATTGTGCTATTACTAATTCATGTTTATTAATGCGCTGATGGAGGCGGATCATTGCTGTCAGATTAGGGCACTGTGCGCACAGACACTTCACGAGATATTTTGCTATCCGTCAACAAAAACAAACAAGCAAGCAAAAAAAGCTCACATTGATATCCGCTGCTTTTTCATCGTAGTTAAAGTTGTAGCAAATTTTGATGTTTTCCCCCCACGAGACCAGAGGCCTGTCTCACAAAGCAGGATTTCTTGCTTAGTCAGCTAACGTGATCTACTGCTGTCTGACGGTGGTGGATCACATCTCACCATGGCCACTTATGCTGCATGCCCATCCTGCCTATCCAGAGCTGGCTAAGGTCAGGATTTTGGATCATAAACAGCTGTTGGATCTGAGTGAGCATTTGACCAATCAGGGACAGTGGACTTTTCGGGGTGCTTTTTTTAATTTGTGATGTAGTAAACAAATCACACGGTGCAGATATCAAGCACATGGAGCATTGATCACTAACATACAGTAGTATGTTGACAGTAGTGACAGTGGCTTTCTACTGTTAGGCTTTACTCTCTAAATATTAAGGTGGTATAGTTTCTTTTTCCTTCATTGAAATAAGATGCTAGACTCCTCCTCACGTTTGCCACAACTGGCTGTTTGTCATAAATGTCATGCTTTCATGTCCACCTACATGAGTACTAATTAAAGCCTGCGTAGCTTAACCTGGATGAACTATGAAAGGTGTTAACCGTCATTCAAGTTCCCATTTGTTAGCTTTTGTGAAGCTAAAACTTAGTCAACAGCTAAGTTGACCACTTTTAGAGTCCACAGAAGTGTGTGAACGGATAAGAACAATGCTGGATTGTGAAAAGAGGGGAAAGGTTTCTTGTCCATTTTGCTCAACAATGACACAACTTACTGAAGCCCCATCCATGACCATCTCTTATTGGCTGATGCACGGTTACATCAGAGTACATTCTGTAAAAAGTTCAGCTCTGGTCAACTTCATTAACAGACAATAGAGTGTTCTTTTTCTGCATTAACATGCACCGGCGTCTGTTGTCCGTCAATGCATTGCGCTCATTGAAATCAAATACGTGCATTTTGACAGAAACCATATTGACCTTGTGAATGCAGCCTCACACAAGCTGATGGAGCCTGGCTGGACGTGTTGCCCGTTGCTGGCGAGGATGCAGCAGGTTTGACTGATTGCCCCAGCGCCTGCTGTTGGCCCTGTGCCAGGGCCCCTTGACGCCCCCCCACCCTGATGCCCCGGGCCATATGCTGAGAGTTATTGTTTTCACTGCCATGCAATTAGCAGCACTGCAGATTTATTTAGTCCTGCTCTAATGCGCCATAATTACCTCCAGGCCTGAAACAAGCCCCGCCCCCTCTCTCTCTCCCACGCTTATGCTCTCATGCTCCGTGCCAGTTATGGCCTGGCGTGATTCAGCAGAAGCCTGCTGTAGTGCTGAAGGGAGGGATAGAGGGGGAAGAGAGAGAGAGAAGGGGGGGAAAAGAAAAGGGAGAATTACTAGAGAGGCGCTGGTGGGGCGGCTTGTGTGTGGATCAGCACTTTTTAAGAGATCTTTAGGGGCCTGTTGGCTGAGCGGTGTGCACATACGGGGAGGAAAGGGCAAACACAGGGCTGTTACGCTTTTATAGAAAATGCTTTGTGGAAAAACACCCCTGACACACACCTTAGCACTGCAGCCTTGTTTGTCATCGGGCTCTGGGGGGCTGCGCCGGCCCCTCGCATGACTGTGAGCAATGACCTTAAAGGGCAGCTGTTAGAGACAGCGCGGCCGCAGCCCCGCCTCCACACCCCTGCCCGCAGCGTTCTCTGGGAAATGGAGTCTCAAGCCTCATTGCTAGGTATTGTGCTGCAGCAAAGAAATATCAAACGCAATTGACTTATCAATGCTCTGCCCATAAACGCATTCTTTCAGAGCCGCTGTTGTGAGAGGGACAAGCTTTGCAGAATGTTGGCAAAAATCTCATTCTATTTAATAGACCAGCTTTTGTTAGAACATTTAGAGCATGAAACTAATTTTTAAGGATACGTATTTTGCATGTGTTCCGATGTAGGTTCTTCATCATTGTGATTTCCAGTCTGGCTAGTTTGCATCACCTAGTCACCTAGTCATCTAGTCACCTAGTCAAGCTCAGTACTGTAGCATTGCAAATTGGAAACTTAGTATGTATTCAAACATGCCAAAGCAAAGCTTCTAAGTGGTGCATCCATCTAATTGCTGATTGTCAGAAGATCATGAGATCAATCCATGGTAATTCTTTAGCCATCCATTTTTAGCCATCCTGATTATTGTAGATTGATCATGATTGTAACACTGGACATGCCGTACAGAATGCGTGCAAAAATCCTATTTGGGCTAATGAGGAAGTATAGCAGTCAGTTTTTGTGAAAACACCTACATTTAGAGTGTTATATTAGTTTAAAATGATATATACTTGGTATGAAATATTGAGAACGCCCTTCATTTATTGAAAAATGGTCAGTTTACAAAACGCTACTCGTTCTTCAGCATCAGAAAAATAAGCAGAAAGCATATACTTAACAGTAAAAAGCCGCAACACTTAAATACAATGTCATTTTTTCCCTGCATTTAGTATGTCAACACTTTGCCTTTGTTACAGATTTATTTTGGGAGACTTGCCTTCAGTTTTTCAAAGAACTCTCCAGTGGACATTATTCCACACCTCCAAAGTTAAGTCTTAGAAGTTGGTTACATTGTCTGCTTCTCATAATCCAAGTAAGTCCTTTAAGTGATACTGAGGTCTGGACTCTGGGATGGTCAGTTCATTCAAACACGCCAAAGCAAAGCTTCTAAGTGGAGCATCCATCTAATTGTTGATTGTCAGAAGATTATGAGATCAATCCATGGTAATTCTAACACCATCTGTGGCATTTAGACTGTGATGTAGGTGAGAGATCAGACCAAGTTGAGTGACGTTTCAATCAGTATCATACCAAGCCAACCTCAGCATGGTGGCAAATTTGTTAATATCACTTCAAACCTAGTTTCTCATTTCAAATTAGCTGCAACAACATAATTGAGCTCCATAGTGCAGCATTTTAAACTAGAAACCCAATATTATTCAGCAACTCTATACAAATACTTTAGTAATCTAATTTTATGGGTTTTGAGAAGGTCTAATTAACTTGAATGGGTTTCTGCCAACATTCTGTAAAGCTTGCTAAACCAACAACAGTTATTATGAAATAATGCACTTGTAGGCAGAGCATAAACAGGTCAATTCAGGCACCCACATCAATCCCTTCCCATCTAGCAGCCGATTTGCTTGATTTGTGCATCTAAGACACAGTGTGACAAAAATAAAACATGTGGAAAAAGTTATCACATGCATTTGTTTAAAAAACTGAACTGCAGCTGAATGTGACACCAAGAGGACAAATGTCACATGCTGCTCCAGTGCATATGTGCTTCACTGCTTATGAAAACAAGGTCAAAGGCAAGTTCAGGCCCATGTGCATATGGCATTAATATTCATGCAGCATGCACATCAATCTATTTCATCCCGACCGGGTGGGAGGAGACCAGTTAGAGGGTCAAAAAGGACAGAGGCAATACAAAGGATGTACAGAATGAATATTGGAATACTAGTAATATACATTTGTGCAAAATGTATACACACACACATATATACTGTATATATATACTGCACATTTAAATACATATTTCATTCACTGCAATTATAAGAAAGAGAATTTGATTTCACTCTCTTCCAATATTGTGATTTCATATTCATAAGCAATTACACAAACTGGAAATTTCTTCAGCTGCCTGGTTGAATTGGGAGAAAAAGGGCGGCATTCAAAGGGAATTGAATTAAGGCGGCTGCTGTGCCTCAATTTTTATCTGAGGCCCCAGCCAATCACCAGCACCCAAGCTCACCTTTGACCTGTTTCATCTCAATATGACTGCCATTATCCTGCTGAAAATTAGAAGCGTCCCGCTATTGTCTGGCCCCGCCGGGGGGGCGGAGGTTATTTAAAGATAAATGCTCCAGTGTCCGTGCAGAGAGCAGCAATCAGACTCCACATGAGGAGTCCAACTGAGACACAGCACTCAACACCTCACAAAGGTGTCTGACTGAGGCCCTGTGAGTGTGTCAGTGTGTAATACAAAGTATGGTCATGCATACTAGTTTAATCTAAGAGTGGCTCTGATAATAGTGGCTTGGTTATGTTTGCAATGCTGGACACGCTGTACAGAATATAGGCAAAAATCCTACTTGGGCTATTGAGGAAATATAGCAGTCAGTTTTTGTCAAAACACCTACATTTAGAGTGTTATATTAGTTTAAAATGATATACACTTGGTATAAAATATTGAGAACGCCCTTCATTTATTGAAAAATGGTCAGTTTACAAAAGGCTACTCGTTCTTCAGCATCAGAAAAATAAGCAGAAAGACCAGTCTTCATTTATTTAAAAACAGCCACTTTACTAAAAGTTACTCATTCAGTAACAGGAAGTAACAGGAAAATAAGCAGAAAGCTTAACAGGAAAAAGCCTCAACACTTTTTTTTCCAGCATTTAGTATGTCGACAATCTGCTTTTGTTACAGCTTCCATTCATTTTGGGAGACTTGCCTTTAGTTTTTCAAACAACTTTGCAGTGGATGTTTTTCCACACCTCCAAAGTTCAGTCATAGAAGTTGGTTTCTCGCAATCCAAGTAATTCCATTAAATGATGCTGACGTCTGGACTCTGGGGTGGTCAGTCCATTGTTCTGAGAACACCAGCAGCTTCTCTGTTTAATTAGGAAATTTTCTTCTTTTATGTCTATTTCATTTTCTCAGTAATAGCTTTCAGACCCATAGCATAGTTTTCTCACAGTAGAAGGATGGATAAACACCTGTGTCTGATCAAGAGTGGAGCCTAATTTTCTCCTTTCTCTCAAAGATTAAAGTACTGTTTATCTAATGGTCACAGTTTGGTCTTGTGTGGTTGTTCTTCCTTATGCAAGAGGAACGACATACAGTTAATCTACTTAGAAATATCTCCCAGATGTTTCTCCTGAAAGAGGAATTATTCGTATTTAAGGGCTACTCAGTCTGGAAATTAAATACATGAAGGGGGGGTCATACTTTTATAAAGAGATTTATATTTCTTATTATATTTATATTCATTTATTTAAGTAGCCCTTAACCTCTAATTTTCGTAGGTATATTTCAGTTTTTCTATCTGAATTTACATGACCAATTCTTAAGGCAAATTATTCAGTGACTGCGTGAAATAACTACATTTTTGGGTTTATTTTGTAAAAGCTCCCTAAAATTAACAGATTAACATATTACTATATCCTTATAATTTAGTGCTGAAAGCCAAAAATCTCAGATGCTCTTTGTATTGTTTTATAAAAACCATTTTTACAGAGCAGATCACTGAAGAGACATCTGTTTATAGTTTATAGCCCAGATTCGTGGAAAAATGGGTTGACTTTCAGTAGAAAAACAGAGTTCAGCTTCTTTTATTATAAGGGTTTAAAATGACATCACCATCTATTTGACTGGAAAGAAGACAGTTACAGCCTCATACGACGCCCAGCTTTTGAATGTAGCTTATGAAATATGAAAGTTGTGGGACCGGTGGTCCCAAGGAGTTAAAAAGGTTAAATATATGAAGGGTGGTCATGCTGCAGTGTTTAAGGGCAACTTGGCCTGGAATTGAAATATATGAAGGGTGGTCATACTTAGCATGGGGGCAAATTTGTTGTCATTTCCAATCTGCCAGCTCATCTCAGTCCAGCTCGATAGCATTTCAAGCTAAAATCACATCATTAATGGAATGACTCTAAATAGGTATTGCAGTCGTTCACCTTAAATAGCTTGCCTGTTTCAGTAAAAGTGCCAAGATATCTCTTTAGGTTAAATGAGCTTTTGCCAATGTTTTGTTAAGTCAACCTTGCAAGTGTTTCAATGAAAGAATATTTGTAGGCAAAGCGTTGACAGGACAGTTCAAACAAATGTCCGTCAATCTTGCCATCCTTTAGAAATAAATGCTTCAGCATTCAGAAATCAGACTCCACATGAGAGTGCAACTGGTGACACAGCACACAAGACCTTGTCTGGCTGCAAGAGTGTTTATGTGTATTCTATAAAGGATGGTCATGCATACACTGTACTGCACACTAGCTGAATCTCAGAGTGGCTTTGATTATATTTGTGCGTCTATGTTTACTTTAGAAAGGCATTTATTTTATGAAATGAAATAATTCGATAGACAGTATGTGTAAATGAAACAGCAAGAGAGAGAGTGAGAGAGTGAGAGAGTGAGAGAGTGAGAGAGCGAGCCTCTGTCTGGTCTCCATAGGAAACCAAGGGTATGCTGTTGTTTCATGTAAACACAAGAAGATGGCAGAGTCTCTTGATGGTAATAAAGCCATTACACAGCGATGAGTGGTCTCAGTGATGGCTCTCTGCATGGGGGCTTCCACAATATTCTACACCACACAGTCACACATGCACACAATAGGGCTGCATAATATATCATTTGTTAATTGTTATTACAGCATTGGCCTTTATAGTGCTGACATCTGATAACAATACTGATAAGCAAAAGGCTACAATATCCAAATAAGTGCTCTAAACAATCCCAATTTGTTACTGTGCTGTGAGCATCCGGACCAATCAGAGCTCCACAAGAACATTTCTCTGGGTGGATCAATGGGTGAAGGAGTCATACAACCCAACAAAAGTCAATTATTTTGGTCAAATCTTTAACCTCCTGAACTCCTTGAGACCACCGGTGGTTCCAAAACACACTTCATCATGTTCTTCATAACTTTCATATTTCATAAGCTACATTCAGAAGGTGGGCGTCGTATGAGGCTGTAACTCTTCTTCAAAGTCAAATAGACGATGAGATGTCATTTTAAACCCTTATAATAAAAGAAGCTGAACTCACAGTTTGTTTCATAACTGAAAGTCGACCCATTTTTCCACAAATCTGAGCTATAAAATATAAACAGGCAGTGTCGCTTCAGTGATCTGCTCTGTAAACATTACTTATATAAAATAATACAAAGGGCATCTGAGATTTTTGGCTTTCAGCAGTAAATTGTAAGCATATAGTAATATGTGTAAACCATAAAACCCATGTTCTGTTAATTTGAGGGGAGCTTTTACAAATAAATAAGTAAATAAAATGTTTTCTTAATATTATGCAATGCATACTGTAATATATGTCCACATTGTGTCCACATTGTGCAGCTCAAACACAGAACAAATCTGGATTTGTTAAAAATCACATATGAAAAATATGAACAAAATATGAACAAATGAAGAGATGTCATTTGGTAAAGTGATGTGACGGTAAAGGTGATTAAAGGGACTATATCCTACTTTTACAAGAACGATATACGTAAATGCTCTGTTCTGACTGTCTGCTCTATATTGTGTCTTACACAGTACATCAAAGAATTACTTCAGAAGAGTGTGGAAAACTCAGTTTACCAGGATATGTGCCCATTATAACTCACTTTATAGCCATATAGTTTGACTGATTTTGCACTCAAGTGAGCTCACAGAACATAATGACCAAAGGGAAACTTAAAAATGAATTATAGACATTAAGGTCCGCATATGATTTATAAAATAAAAGTGGCTTTTCAAAACATACCATTCAGTCCCCAGTGCAATTCACTCATACATTCATTGTTTTTATGATGTCACAAAAAACTTGCATTTACATATATCTGCCTAAACAGCAGTTTAACCCCACCCAATCATATTGAAGGAATATTTCAGCCCAGATTTCTTTTGATCAGAGATCATTAACATGCATGCTTAGTTAAAAATAAAAAATAAAAAAACTCTCAATGATAAATAAAGGTTGTCTGCCCTGTCTATCATATAAAACAGTCCAGGCTAAAATATTCCTTATAACTTCAGTGTGAGTGGGACCCACTACAGCACAGCCAATCAGATCAGAGATGATTTACATTTATCTTAAAGGCACAGTAAGAAAAATAGCCTGTTTAATTCTCAGGGAGAAAAGTTGGAAAATAAAACAAAATACACAAAAATGATGTGGCATTACAGTGCCTTGCACAGCATTGTGATCATTTTTTTGGAAAAAAATGTTTTAATTACATAATGGTTAAAGGTGTCCTGACACACAACCATCTAAAACAGTAATACCACAAAAGACGTGCTGATAATGAACACATCATTTTTAGGAGAGAACATCCTGCATATGAAAATGAAACCGTACAATGCAGCGTTCCGAAACAGCAGGCCACCAGAATCCCTGCTTCGCACATGTTCTCATACCTACAACATATATAAGCACATTTGTATTTCATAGCCCCCCTCAAAACCCCCCACCCCTTCAAAACCCAGTGTTGTCTATTATCATGCACACATTATACTAGTGAGGGGGCACAGGACACTGGCTGCTTTAAATGTTATATTTCCATGATTGCTTCTTTCTCTCCATTTCCTGTCCATTGTGCTGGTGCAGGAGGCATTGTGTGCAGTGTCTCTGGTGGGCGGAGGGGGGCTCAGAAAGGAAGGCCACCCCCATGGGAGTTGGGTGCGGCCCCCATCTTTTATTAATCAGGGGCCCCGGCGCCACTCTCCACGCTTATCACATTTAACAGCTAGCCTCGGATGAAGATGGGGCTAGGGCTGGAACGGGAGGGGCAAAAATGACTTGCAGGGCACGCGTGTGTTTCTGTAGCGAGGGGAGGGGGAGGGAGTCTTGTGGGTGGGGGGTGGGGGGTTTAGGGGGCTATCAAGTCCTCTCGCTACAGCGCTTCTTTCGGACTGAATCACAATACGGCAAATTACCTTCTGCTGACATGAAAAAATGAGCGAGGTCCCCATATGGAGAGGAAAAAAAGGAGCAGTGTTGTCAGGAAGAGGTGACACATTGATTGTTTAGTATGCGCATCCTGCCGGCCGGCCCAGCATACCCTTCCTCCTCTATATATATGTAGAAGAGGAGCAGGGCAGCAGAGCAGGTAGAGGGAAGATGAGAAATTGAAATGCCACGTTATATTGGGGGTGGGGGGTGGGTCTTCTCAAACCAGACACACACAAACACACTCAAACACACACAGCAGGTAAGGTCTAGACTAACCTGTGATGCATGTGTGGATGTTTTTGTTTTTTATTAAAAAAAAAGGTTAGATTTACTTATGGTATACCCCCAGCAGCATGCTGAGTAGAGTAATCAGTCATTCTTCTAACGTATTTACATTTTAAATCATATATTTACTTAATTTTATTTTTTAACAAGCCGATTTATAATTTGTTTACACAAACAGCAGTTTCAATCGTTTCCTTTCATTTCAAGCTTAACTCTATTCTACTGAATGTACAGTTTAGCGAGCAAGAGCAAGTTAATTCCACTAAAACAGTTGAAAAAAAGCTCCATGTCAAAATTTGCATGGAAATCAACCATGTTTGACATACTAAAGTACTATCAACGGTGTTGAGATACTCAACTGTTTCCAGCCATGCTTAGCTTCAAAATTGGGCCTTTTGGTTAACCATGAAAACTCTTAGTGATTAACAGTCCCACCTTTATTTTACATATTTAAACAGAGAATTCATTTAGTACTTGGTACATAGGTTACACATTGTCACTGTCACAAAAAAAAAACCTTGTATGTTAATTTTTGTCATTTTTTTTACTTTATTTCGGATAGTTTGAAAACAGCTACTCTTTGCATTGTTCATAATGACTGGATCGTTTATGGCATTTACATCTACAGCATTTGGCAGACGCTCTTATCCAGAGCGACTTAAAATTGAATACAGTCCCAGGCAGGGACTGAATCTCAGTCTACAGCATAGAAGGCAGCGTTACCCACTACATCAATACTTCATCAATAGAAATGATTTCTTCTACTGTAAAGTTGCCATTTGGGGGATAGATGACTCTTTTTATGTATATGCATGTATATGCACTTTTATATCACTCTATTATTAAGTTATTATATCTTATTTGACTTTTTTTCAAAACAGCGGGCAGGGTGATATTCCTTAATTGAATTTTACACAAAAATCAAACCTTTTGTTTGACGAAGAAATGCTTTAGTCAGGTATAGTCCTAGTTATTTACAGGGACTTCTATTTTACTATTAATTTTATTAGTTCTATATTATAAGTTAAGTAATGTTCAAAATCTATCGCTCCTCTAAACTTCAACCTCAATAACAAAAACTAATTTTTTTGACTGTTTTATTTACAGCAAGTTACACACTGGCCTTTTGTAAACTTCTTTCGGTCTTTCTTTTTTCTTTCCTTTCTTTCTTTTCCCTTCTGTTCTCTTTCTCTCCTCCAGCTCCTGCCCCCCTCCTCTCTCTTTCTCTCTCATATATGTCACGGCTCAGATGAATCAGTGTCAGCGATGTTGAGAGCACTTACTGTCAACCCCAGCGCCCCGGGCCACGCCACTGATGGACACAAACTATAAAATATCACCCCCCTGGGGAGACATCGCTCAAGTACTGCCCCACAGCCCCGAGGTGAGGAGCCAACTCTCTCTCTCTCTCTCCCTCTCTCTATCTCTGTTTTTGTCTCTCTGTCTTTCTGTGCATCTGCCTCTCCACTACGTATGTGCAGACCTTGTGTGTGACTGTTCAAAGGCATGGCTGGGGGTGTCTGTGAAACAAAAGTGTAGCCAAATGTCAGAGGATAACTGTTTCCTTTCCTTTTTTGCAACACACCCTGAGAGATAGACTAGGCCGAGGAAGAAGCTTCACAGAGGCTTCTAGAAATAACTCTCCGGTACTCTGCGGACTGCCAGGCGTGTGTGAGCTCTCTGGTGCAGCTCCGCTCTGGGGACCAGCTAGTGAGCCTGACCGACACAAAAAGGCCCAGCCATGGAACCAAAGCGTAAACCACAGGTCAATAAATGTGTACAAGCATCTGTATGTCCGATGACATCTTGCACATCAAGTGCAAAATTTCGAGCGGTGGAAATGTGGCGCTGTTTATTTGTCCTCTTTCACAGGCAACTTGAACTCTTTCTACCATTTGTTGTTGTCGTTGCCATAGAAACAACCAGGATGGCGTACTGGTGCCTTAGCAACTTTGACAAATAAAAGTTCCTAACTGGGTCTTGACTTGGATGTAAAGTTCTAAAAATAAATAAATAAATAAATAAAAACAATTGGTACAGAACCTTTACATTACATGGAGGTTTGATAAACTATAAAAAGGTTCTTACCATCTCAATTCTTCAAAGAACCATCTATTAAAAGGTCTTTTAGGAAACTGATTCTTGTATTACATCTGTCCAAGAACCCTTACTGGCAGGGGAAGTCAACTGATTTATCAATCAAAAAAAAAATCTCTGCATTAATTAATGATTGAAATATGAACAAAGTCATACAGAGTAGCTTAATGTGAAATGGAGGACTGCAGAGGGATGTGATAAGAACCAGGGGTAGCAATGTCTATGACATAAATATCATGAAATATAACCACTTTATTCACCTTCCAAAATGGCCAGTGCACCTGCAGAGGTCTTTTGAGTTTTAAATGCAATGTTGATAATGCTAAAATAGTGGCAAGCCTAAAAAAAAAAATCTTTTTTGAGACTATTTTGTCTTAAAATACCCTGTAGTTACCCCTCCAACATAAAAAAGTCGACATGCCTCAAAGTGTCCAAAACGGGGAGGAAGGTGATTTGGTTTATTGTCATGAAAATGCCATGTAAAATTTCAAATAAAAGTGCAAACTCCACTCCAAAACAAACACCTAGTCAAAATCTTTTAAAATTCAGTTCTTTTTGCATTCTGGTTCCCATCTCCACTGTTTTGAACAATTCTGACTCGATAACTATCTCTAGAATTTGATTACACAGACATTTTAAAAGATCAGTGCAAGTACTCACTTTTAAGTTCATTGAAGTTCCTCCTTTGCTTTATCGTTTGAGGGGCCCACAGCTCCAAAAACAACTCGAATCATTCAATAGAATGAACAAATACATGAATTCCTTATAAACACCTCAAATGAAGGGGCGTAACTCTGTGCTCTTTTCAATTTTCAAAATATGATGTACCCACTGTCAATATTTGCATATTATTGCTTGATGCAAAAGACATGTTTGTTACTTTAAGCAGGTTTTTGTTTTGTTTTTTGTTTGTTCCTTTGTATAAACCTTAATAAACCTTTTATAAAACAGTGAAATTAACGAAAAAATGATCACAACCAGCGTACAGTTTTGGTATGAGAATTTTGCATTTTCACACCGTTTATTCGTATCCGTTTGTCTAAAATCAAAGCCAGGTGAAAGGAAGACAACTAAAGCAGGAATCCTTCCACTGCAGGTTTTAATAATGCAATAAGGTGACATGGAGTGACAGCCATCAATCGCAGCCTCTGAAGGCACAGTCATTCAAGCTGATAAGTGGAGTGGAACGAGAGGTGTCTGTAAAGACGGGGGGTGGGGGGGGGTGGGTAGGAGAGAAATGTAGGGATGGAAGGATGGAGGGATGAAGGGGGAGGAGAATAAAAAAGACCTCGAGTCTTTACGGGTCACTGAGTTACAGGCCTCTCTCTCATATTCACAAAGGTCAACAGCCGAAGCCCTAACAGTGCGATTCTGCGCATGTGTGCATCAGAGAGAGTTTGGAAGAGGTCTCATCACCACTGGCAATCATGGACAGTTCCAGAATCAATGAATTCAGTAAAATGCATAGAAAAGCACTGTCCACATGAACATGTCTTCTTATGCATAAAACCAACCCTGCTCAGACCAGCATAAGCTCACTGCAAAATTCATGCAACAAGGTTTTATTGCTATATATATTTGCTGTATGTCTTTTATGTCAGCATTAATGTAGAAAACACACACACACACACACACACACACACGGCTCAGTGTATTTGAACATTCTGAGGCCAATTTTTTTTTTTATTCAGATAATCAATGATCGCAAATTATTTCAAATAGTCAAAATTTACACAGGGCTTTTTATACGGTCAAAAACTCTCCATCTATCTTCACAGAATGTTTAAGAAAGTCAATTTTACAGTTTCTTTTTATATTTCATATTTCACTTAATTTTATTTTTCTTCATCTTATTTTTTATAGATTTTCAGAATGTTTCAGTTCAGTCTACACTGTTATAAATTGAGTATGTTTTCTGCATTATAATATTTTACTTATTATGTAAAATTTGGACATTATTACATAATTTTCTCATTTTACATATATATTCACAATTTCCAGTTCAGTCAGTATTACTACAATGTAAGTGTGCAAGGATTTACTGATTTCTTTTTTTCTGCATTATAACAAATTTATCCTGGTCTGGTTTGGGTGCGTTATATGTTATCTATTTATTTTTTCATTTAATTTTTTATATATGTTTAAGAATTAAAAGTCAATTCGCTTCTTTGCCATTACAGCCAGACACTGTTATGTTAGGTTAACAGAGACTGTTAAGTGTGTTAGTACTTTTGATAAAACTACATTCAACACTCTGCTAGTCCTTGTGGGATGTAAAAATAGAACTACACAATACAGCACTATAATACAATTTAGAGAATATACAGATACTGGATCAAAGTCTAACTTGTAACCAAATATAAACTTATTATTTGAAAAATGTTTAATAATGGATTAAATAATAAGTATTTGAACTGATAACATGAAGAGTCATGACAACTTTAACACTGGACACTAGCTGCCCACAGTCTATGTAATCCACCTCAAATCGACTTCATCTTAACCACTTTTAACAAAAATTGCGTGTAGTGAAGCTCTGGTCATTGCACAAAGATGAATTAACAAAGTTATGGTTTCTGTTTACAGTAACACATATATGGAAAAAAAACTGACAGAAAGAAAAATAAAAAGGTAAAAAAAATCTTCCTACCTTTAAGATTTGTAAGATTAAAGTATTTTGAAGGTCAACAAAAATTTAAGAAGTAAAAAAAAGTAGCATTGAGACGTTATGCGAGGTGATTTTTTGGAAAACATCAAATAGAACGTACTATGCTGCAAGAGGCGACAATATACACACATTACTGATCTCTCAGCCAATCAGACTGTGTCAAAACCCAAACTCAAGCTACATGCTGAGACTCAGCACTCAAACGCAGAGAGAAACAGGAGATACAATGAATGAAAAGAGGGTTATGTATTCAAAATGTGGGACATTATTACCCTGAATGTATTATTATTATAATACAATATATTTTTGCAAAGCTTTTGCACATGACTGTATATTGTTTGGGACCTAATACTCATAGAAAAAACCGCACACTGTCCTCTCATAGGAGAAAAAGTCCCTTTACACGGACACATTTATGGCCCAAATCCCAAATATTGAGCATTCATTTGCTGCTGTCTGGCTGAGTCGTCTGCGTCCGTTTGACACATCTAATCAAGCTTCTTTAGCAGGGTTTCTCCAAGCGCGGTGGCAGCCACTAAGAGGGGCATGTGTATATGTATGTGTGTGTGTGTGTGTGTGTGTACTGGTGGGACATAGTTCTAATTGGACATGTTTATTGCGTGGGCTCAGTGAGGGTTCTTGGCTAGCTGGAGTGGGCCACATGCTGCAAATGGACTGAATCAAGTGCAGGTCACTGATTGCAATTTCTGCCCTTATTTTCTTCCATTCTTTCCTTCTGTCCATCCTCTCTGATGAGACCAGTCCAAGAGCCTGTGTGCTTAATCACAGATTAAAGGAAGTCATTTTCAGCAGCCCCGGCCAAATTTAACACTTTCAAACGATCCCAGAGTGTCCACCCAAACAAAGTCAAAGCAGATTAAGTTATGATTAAACCTTAATGGCTATGTAATTAATCCTACTGTCAATGTAATCCATAAACTGTTTTCTGCGTGACAAATTGCTGGATTCATTTGTTTTAACAAATTAATAATTACTCACTCAAAGGAGCTATTATAATAAATAATTACAACTCCTATGACGAGAGCCTGCTTGGTTATTTTTGGCGTCGATTAATCTTTATTTCCAGCCATCCTGAAAGCAACACATGTTTGGAGTCTGATCTCATCAATCTAAGTGTGCTGGACGCAGAGCTATGTATTCTTCCATAGTAACTGTTGCCAAGTTGGACAAGCTTTACAAGACGTCTTTTTTTTTTTAAAACACACAAATACATTCATATATATATATATACACACTGATCAGGCATAACATTATGACCACCTCCTTGTTTCTATGCTCACTGCCCATTTTATCAGCTCCACTTACTATATAGGAGCACTTCATAGTTCTACAGTTACAGACTGTAGTCCATCTGTTTCTCTGATACTTTATTAGCCCCCTTTTACCCTGTTCTTCAGTGGTCAGGACCCCCATGGACCCTCAGAGAGCAGGTACTATTTGAGTGATGGATCATTCTAAGCACTGTAGTAACTCTGATGTGATGGTGATGTGTTAGTGCTGCCGTACTGTTTTTAAACACCTCAGTGTCACTGCTGGACTGACAAAAAATATCCAGCATCCTGTGCGCAGCGTCCTGTGACCACTGATGAAGGATGACCAACACAAACTGTGCAGCAGCAGATGAGCTATCGTCTCTGACTTTACATCTACAAGGTGGACTGACAAGGTAGGAGTGTCTAATAGAGTGGACAGTGAGTCAGCGAGTGAAGCAAGCAGTGAAGCAAGATGGTGGTTGTTTCCTAAGCAACAGCATCCAACGTTAAAAGACGTAGACAAACTGTGAGCACAAGTTAACTATATAACATATTCACCTTGATCTTCATGTGTGTGTCTGGACTGATTGATGTGGACACTACTCCTCTGAGTGACCTCTCTACCTGTAACACTACCCCACCCCCTACTGTCTGGTCCAGGCCGCATGGGTCTACGCTTTAGCCTGTGCTGAGGCTGGTGTCCAGAGACTCATCCATAATTCCTGATGAGTGTAACGCCATCTCCACTTCATAATTATGTACTATTCCTCTACCTCCAGCTCAGCCAATGAGACCAGCGGCCCCACACGGTCCTAATGAAGTGCTACAGAGTTCAGGATGGAGGGACAGAGAGAGGGAGGGTGCAAGAGATACCGAGAGAGGGAGAGAGAGAGAATATGACAGAAGGGAGTATGAAAGGACACTGGAACAAGGGGCAGGCCACCAAAGCTATAAATCGGAAGACATGAAGATATAAAATACTGGCAAACATTATCCGTCATCGTTCCGGCTGCATTATTAGTCTTTTTTTTCCCATCCCACCCTCGAAGAGAGCCACGCTTAGCTGGTGCGAACCAAAAGTACCTGAAAAACCAGTCAAGAGGCAGAGAGCAGAGGCCAAGCTGAAGAGCGGCTTCTTCTAACAGCACTGCTGCAAACAAAGGGAGGATGCCATTAAAAGCTAGCCGGCTAATAAACGTGCGGACACTAAAAAATAATGGGCGGCGAGTGATGAGGGTCAGGCCTCATTTGTGAGCCGCCTGCCGCACTCATTTTTGCCGCTTGGTATGACACTAACCCGTGCCCATATGAAAAGTGCAGACGAGTAAATAACCTTCTTTCTTTCTCCCCCTCTGTCGTTTAATCTGTGAGCTGGGCAATTAGGAAGCTGGTAGTTAGCGCAGGGTTTTTTACCCCTCCGTCCTTATTATTGTTATTGAAATGTCAGGCTCTTATTTAGCTGTGGGATGAATAATAAATAGGCTGTAATTACTGTCCTAAACGAGCTGACGGACTGGATGGGTCACTTTTTCGCTCTCTCCCTCATTCTCTCTGTGTCTCTCTCTCTCTAATTAGATCTTGTAATTAGCTTTTCTGGTGGATCAGGACGGTCTGGGGGGCCTGGTAAGTGTGTGTGTGGGGTGAGACAACTTTGCGCAGCCCCCCTGTGTCGGGGTTCATTAGCGTGCTTTGCTGTCGGGCGCAGCTCCGTTAAAAGCCTTAGCCACCTCAAAAGCCTCAGCCCACCCCTTCTCGCTTGCTCCATACATGGCTGTACAGTTCAGATCCTGACCTGGGGCTTACACGGACACCTCTGTATGAAACGTTTAATCACTGGTCCGAAATCTCAAAAATGGTAACTTTTCAAGGAAACAAGAAACACTATTAACTTTTAGTACAGTTTTATGTAAAAGTCAGAAGCCGCTCTTCATTTTATTCCCAGGCCAAACAGTCGTTAAATGTAAGTTATTCATTTTTCAGCATCAGGAAAAAAGGCCTACCTAGGAAACACAGGAACATACGGTCACTGTCCAAAATAAAAATCTCCAAAATTGTAACTTTATAAGAGAAGTGTCTTTAACTTTTAAGGTAAGTCAATTCATTACAAATGATTTTGGAGCATTTCTATAGGTCACTTTGTCATAATTTTTACCCAATATAATGAACAGCTTCTCATAAATAGTGTAGATTTTTTTTTAATAATGATAAAATATTTAACATAAAATCACAGAAAAGCCCCAATAATATCAATTTATTTGTGCACCCTTTGCCTTTATTACACCTTTCATTCTTTTCAGGAGACTTGTTTACGACTTTTTGAAGGAATCTGCCAAAGTTCATTTGTAGAAACGGGTTGTACTTTCTGCCTCTCACAAACAAAGTAATCTCAAACTATTTAATGATGTTGAGGTCTGGACTCTGGAATGGCCAGTCAATAATTCCAAAAAGATCTGCAACTTCTTTGCTTGATTTTACCAATTTTTCTCTTTTTTCGTTCTAATTGCTCTTCTCAGTAACAAGCTTGACAGCTACACATCCTTTCAGTCCCTTAACGCCGAGTCATCATGCAGTGGAAGGATGGACACAAATACCCGTGGATTTGTTCCAGATCTGAAGTAAGAGTGGAGCTTGATTTTCTCTTCTCTCTCAAAGATGAAAGCGTTAAGTACAGTTTATCTGATGGGGCAATTTAGGTGATATACACCCTGGAAAACAAATAACTTGTACATAATGGCAGTTTGACTGAAAATAAAATAAATAAGGAGTCTGACTTTTGCACAGTGCCTTAACATTAATGTATCCAAATTTTATTATAAGTTTTGGAATAAAATATGGAACTTTAGGAATTTTATTCCTAGTTTTGACTAATTTCTGTTGACCTATTAGTACACAATGTATGCAACAACTGCTTTTTGTAAAAAAATTAAGATGAAACAAATGGAGAGATGAGATTTTGTCTGAATTGTAAACCTCACAACTCCATTTGTTTCAGTTTTTTTCTTTTTTTTTTACCCATTTGAAAATGCTAGTTGCCCTTTACTTTGCGTGAACATTTCATGATGGATGGCCTGCCAGAAATGGCCCAAAATGACTTCTCCTTGAAAGTTACTAAATCAAAGAAATGGGGTTTTCTTTGACTGCTTAAACAACAATCAGCATGGCCTAGAGTCTAACGATGAGTTTGGGAGTGCAAAACAGACAAACATACAGAAGCGGAGAGCAGACAGATAAGCAGACCAGACGCATGTATCCTTACACACATAACATGGGGATGCACAAAGGAGCCATCAGACAGACAAAGAGTCAGACAGACAGACAGACAGATGGAGTGCTCGAGTGCCTCAGGTGAACACGGCAGACTAGGAGGCGTTTGCAGCGGCAGCATCATCATCATCATCTGTATTCAGGATATAAGAACAGACCACATTGCCTTATTATTATATGTGGCTTTGGAAGAATGGAATTTTGGGCTGGTTACCAAAAAAAAAAGTTTTCCCCTTTTCTAATTATAGCAAGCGCAGGAGCTTTCACACTCTTCCAATAAACAGGCACACACACATAATGACCAGACACCCAACGCCCCCGAGCCCCACCTCTCCCCACCTCTCCCCAATCCCCCTCTTTCCTTCTCTCTCTCTGCATCCCTCCGTTGGCCAGGCTACACTAGACATCTCTTCCTAATCAGCAGGCTCGCCGCGCACAGACCCGTTGCCATAGTAATATGCTGCCTGGTCGACATGGCAACCGCTCTGAGGTCCACTATTAAAATGATGAGGGTGAGCGTGCGAGAGAGAGAGAGAGAGAGAGAGAGAGAGAGATAAAGAGAGAGAGAGAGAGAGAGAGAGAGAGAGAGAGACTATTGTCCAAGATGGTGCAGAGATGGGAGGCATACAGGAGAGTTAGACGGGAGGAAGTGGTGGGGGGCTCAAAGAAAAATTAATGGGGGGGGGGGTTTGGACGCACCAAAAAAAAAAAAAAAAAAAGACACAATGAAGAGAAGAGAAACATCCCCAGGACCACATCAGTTACCTAAGCATTGTATACCAGCATTCTGACACAATGTGTCGCAACAATACCATTAAGATAATGCATGACGTCATGTATTTTATGACTGGCGCATAGAAATCTGTACGCGTGAACAATGCACGTGCAGTCAGAGGAGGAAAGAGGAGCAAAGTAGTCCCTGTTTTAAGAGCTCCTTAGATTATTATTGGCATTACCCTTCATAGAAAATGACGAATTGAATGTTTATAAAGTGTGAAGCGTTTTATAGATCCCTGAACTGTTAGGATTGTATGTCCACACAAAAAAAAAATTAAAATACTGAAAATATGTCTCAAAATCTTTCACAGTTTTTACACATCTCAGACAGAACAGTGAATCTAGAGTCAATCTCAAAAACAGCCACTCAAATAATTCACACATGTGAGTAATTGTCAACCAGTACCTGGGGGGAGAGAGGCATGATCCACGAAAACATCCCTTCTACTAGACGTAGCCGTGTCCATGACTATGGGTTAATAGATGGTGTTTATGCAAACATGCCTGAACCATTCCTCTCCATTTGTCTGGACAGATGACTGTGTGTGCAGAAACCTCTGTAATTTCACACTACAGTAACAACCCTTGTAGACTGGCAAACACACACACACACACACACACACACACATACACACACACATGCATCTCAGTAGTGCACTTTCTCTGAACTGTGTCAATTCACAAGGGTATCTCCCTCGCACTCTCTCCCCAAATTACTCTCCCTCTGTCCTTAGTTCTTATCTGCTTTTCTGTCCTTCATCCTTCTCTTTCTCTCACTCCTCCACCCTTCATGCCTGTCTATTACTGTGTGTGTTTCTCTCCTGAAGAACAAAGACATGGCACCACTCAAATGTCAAAACACATGAGCGTCTGGTGGCAATATTTACTGGTATGCATGAAACTGACCCATACATGCTTCACCCACACATGCACTCTTTCATAGCTACAACTGTGAGGTTGCACAAGCTTTACAGAACACTGAGAAACTGTAGGGCACAACTGTTAAATATATAACATTAGCACTGATTTGAAAAATTACTTTCACAAGACTTTCAATATTTTATTGTATTTTGTATTATATTTCAGCTTCCTTTGGAAAATGATGCAGAGAAAAAATTTTGACTACATGGTGAATTGTTCAAAAACATCTTAAACAGGTGATGCAATCAAGCCTTACATGCAAAAAAAATGTGCCAGTGAATAACCCTACAGGAAGAACACTGTTCCTCAATGGGCGATTGCAAGGATTTTATGTATTTTACCCTCAAAAAAACAAAATATTAGCAAAAGAATCTGGAAAAACCTGTTTTAGAAGGAGGGAGGGAGGGAGGGAGGGAGATAGATAGATAGATAGATAGATAGATAGATAGATAGATAGATAGATAGATAGATAGATAGGAAAGCACATAGATAGATAGATAGATAGATAGATAGATAGATAGATAGATAGATAGATAGATAGATAGATAGATAGATAGATAGATAGATAGATAGATAGATAGATAGATCTATAACCCGAGTACAAGACTGTAAAAGGAGGCGCAGGTGGTGGCATATAATGACAATACTGAATAAAGAAATAAATGTGCAGATATTGGTACCAAAATAAAGTGTCTAGTCTGGAGTGTCCAGATGTGTAAAATGCGTGATATCTATATCTTTATCTACAAATGCAAGTTAAGACCGAACGGTGCATAGCAGAAGCCATTTGTAAACAAAGTCCAGAAAACGGTCAAGCTCATCTGAAATGGATTGATGCACAGTGGGCATGGGTGGTCTGATGAGTCAACAATTCAGACCATTCAGAATCAGAATCAAAAGACATTTGGTTTCTGGCATCTGTGTAGTCTTAATGACTGTAATTGCATGTAACTACAGTAATGAAGTGTTCAGTTCATGGTGCAGCACTGTGCTGTTGTGAAAAATAGCCCCGTTCTCTTAACTGCGTAACAGTGTGCAAGAACATTCAAATATTTGTTCCGTAAGCTTGCTTAATAGATTTGTGGTGTTTGCCTATATCTTTACATAGTGTAATACTTAACATAGCAACAATGAGGGCCCTTAGACAGCTGTCAGTGTCTATTAGAGCACTTAAAAGCTGTACATTATATATACAAAGGCAGAGGATAAACTATATTGCTGCTGTCTGAAAAAACCCTTTATCTCCATTTGATGTTTTTCAGTTTTTTGACAGTTTTCATAATTTGAAAATCCCTGTTACCTTTTACGTTGTGTGTAAATTTCATGATGAATGGGCTGAAAGAAACGACCCAGAATGACTTGGAAAAAAAAAATTGACAACAGCGATGTATACAGTAAACAAACACAGTATATAAATTATTCAAATGATACAATATTATTTTAAGCTTTTTTTTTAAAAAACAGTTTGCAGCAGCTGCTATGAAAGAACACATTTGTGGGTGGTGCATGGACAGGTAAATTCCAGGTTGATTCAGATACTTCTCCATCAGTCTGGTGGATCCAGGATTTATGAAAGATGTCTCATTGATGTCCTGGACTGCTCCATGCCTTCTCCGCTACACTGAGCCCCACTGGCTCACCATTCACAGCCAATTACACTGAGCTTAAACAGAGTAAGAAAGTGCGTCATCCTTATAACACAATTACGGGGCCGTGTACACACACACACACACACACACACACACACACACTCTGTAGTGTGGCACAGAGAGAGCAGAAAAGGTTCATTTGTATAGCAACACGTACCCCTGACCTGGCCTGATCCAACTCAGGACACAACAAGAGCCGGATTCATCTGAGGAAAGCCGCATGCCCTCTCAAAATGGAGTATGGATGCCACAATTCAGTTTTTTGCCCAATTCAATCGAAGTCCCCTAATATTGAGTTTTGCTGGTATAGAGTTTGATCCCATATTTGTATCTGACAATAATGCAGACACTAACATAAACATGTGTTTGTTTATGTGTGCTCTGAACAGTGTTGGAAAAAAGAGAATGAAACAAATATATACAGTTCTGTGTGAAAGTTTTAGGCATCTAAGCAAATTAAAATAAAAATTACATCAGCAGTGAGTTTATTACAATATACATTAGAATAAAGTCATATTCATAATTCAGGTAAACATAAAAAGTAACAAGAATTTCTTGGGTCCATATTTTTCCTTGACACCTTCCCAGCCACCACAGAGACTTACATCATGAGCACAATTTACTGAAGCACTGATTGGTCAAACCAGGACCTGCTTTTTAACTACATATAATTCTGGGCTTCCTCGAGGAGAGGTTTGAAAATGGTTAAACACACTACCATCCAGAAAATCACTATTTATTACTATATATATTATATATATTCTATACATATTCTATACATTTTGTTTATTCAAATATTAACACAAATCCATACTACACAAATAAATGGATTTTGAAAATGTGTCTTAGGTGCCTAAGACCTTCTCACAGTATTGTACATAATATCTAAAATTTTCAATTAATGTGGAATAACATTATTTCTTGAACATCTTTGGTGTTAGAGCACTTATGTTTACTTTAAATATGGTGTCATTTGGGCTGTCCCCAATCTGAGGCCCTCCAAGGCCGCTTGCCTGGACAGTAATCCATCAGTGAGTATAGCGCACATTTCAAGCATATTAAAATGAGCAGAACCAAGTTGATTTCAGTAAGATATGAACAGTATAACATAGCCTATAACATGACCTATTTTTTCCAATTGACCATTTTCAGAGTGCCTGATATTGACTGACAATGCAATTGGATCGATTCTGATATGAGTTTAGTTAAAATGCTGTAGTAAAATCACTCAATACATTCATGGTAGTACACTTCTTTATATACGTTATAGTGCTGTGAATATGCTACTATTGCAAATGGCTCTAACATGCACTCTAACAGTACTGCTGCGCCCTGATGAACAGTCGGAGGCTCCTCTAATTGTAAGCTTCAGATCAGCCCACGTTCTTGCCCAAAGACTCCAAAATTCACAATTACCGGTGCCCGCCGATCAATTAAAAGCAGCATCAGCCTCATTAAGAAACGCACAGCCTCCACGCACTTCAGACCAATTTAAGATGTGCATGGCCGCTGGCTCGTGGGCTGAGACATCACAGGCAACTTTAACCCCCTCTTTTCAATGTTTTCTGGCTCTTCTCTCAGTTCTGGCAGCCTCTCAGCTGGGATGTTTTTCCAGGAGATTCATTTGGGTGTGCCGAGAGGGCGTCCCATTGCACCCAGACACACAGTAACGAAACAGATTTAGCATGCTGCTAACCTTGCTTCAATTTATTAATTAGCCAAGAGTGAGTGTGGATGTCTGTGCATGAGAGAGGGAGCGAGAGAGAGGGAGAGAGAGAGAGAGTGAGAGGGAGAGAGGGAGAGCAAGGGAGAGAGGGAGAGCGAGAGAGAGAGCAAGGGGGGGGGGGCTGCATTACCCAATGAGATCTCAAAAAACAGTGTGTCATTAGAAACGAAATAGACATGTTGTATGTTTTATTTAGATTCTACAAGAAATAAGTTTTCCATTCATATTTGACACGAATTCCATTCATATTTGCCACAGTGTGTGTGTGTGTGTGTGTGTGTGTGTGTGTGTGTGTGTGTGTGTGTGTATCTATATTTTGTATTTTTTTTATGATTGCAATTTAAGAGGAGACTTGGATGCAATTTCTCAAAAATGTAAAAAACATAATTGACAGGACTAAGAATTGATTGATTTCTGTAGTCTCTTGCCTCAGGATTATAATGGACTGACCAAAATGGGAAGTGCCAAAAATTTAACCACACTATTTCCATGCTTTGGCAGTGAACACACCACACACACACACGCGCACACACTCATTCTATCCCAGTCATGCACCAGACATACCAAAGACTGAGCACACAGTGGTATCTTTTGTTCGACGAGGCTCCATAATTGGTATTGATCTGCCTATTATGGTGTATTAGCCTCCAATTGGGTTTACCTAAGTTTAAAGTCAAGTTCATTGGCTCGCAAGTGACATCACGTTAAGTCAGCCATTGAACCCCCCACTAAAGCGATGAGATGGTGCAGAATAATCCGGAAAGCATGCAGGAGCCACTGATCCACGGCCAAGCATCTACGTCAGAGACATTACACGAGACAGCAGTAACGATAATCCACCAACATGCAAAATTTGATTAACGTCACTGATAGATCTTTGAAGAATCCTGCACCGAGAAGGGGATAATCTATTAATCCATCATAGTGCAAGATAAATAAACATATAGAATGAGCCCAGAACCAGCTCAAATCCATCGACTACAATGGATGTTGCCTTCGAGGCCTCTGCATTCGATCAAGCGCTTCGCTTTGATATGAGCTCTGACATTCTTGATGCAAAAAAAAAAAAAAAAAAACTTCAGCAAGATGTCTCTACCGTCACGCCCTGGCTCTGAGGAAGACTGCGGCACAATGAGTGAGAGAGAGTGGTTTAGAGAAGAGATCAAGTGTTTGTACAGATTCAATTAAAACATGCAAACAATGGCAGCCCCCAATGGACTGTCATAATACAAAGGCTCAGCAAGGCCAATGACAGCATCCTATTCATTAACCCTCTCAAGAATTTAATAAGTGGCCCAGCTCGGTTATGCAAAGATGGAGAAGGTGGAGATACAGATCAGGAGAGATAGAGTTTGAACGAACGAGACTGGGCGAGAGACACTGAGACTGAGAAAAGAGATAACAGAAGCAGGCATTGCATCATGGCTTGCTGACTGTACCTTGCTGCCCTGATCCTAGGCCACCTGACCATCCAGCACAATCAGTCCAGTCAGCTTTGCAGGCTGGTGGCCCGTTCCATGCAGAGCCATAAAGCAGCCTAGTAAAGACAATGACATGGACCCCTTCGGTGCTCACAGCCCACCCCAATTAAGCCCCAGCTGGGCCTTTCTCCCCAACCAGACCCTGTTCAGCCTCCACTCCCAATTAAAAAAGGGCCAATTTATCAGACACCCAAGCCCCTGCCCACCACCTCAGAGCTGCCCCTCCACCGTACCACCATCCCCACACACCCCCACACTCAGGTATCGGTCTTCATTTAGAGCATGGCGCTCAGCTTTAAATGGAAATCAATGGTGTAAGTTTAGCAAATAGTTAATTACTGCTGGGTCTCCGATTGATCCAGGCCCCGAGTGCTAGCAGAGGCGCACGGCCATTTGTCTCTTTCATCTGCCATTAAAAATGAGGAAGGAAGCGGAAAGAGAGAGGGCGAGAGAGAGAGAGAGAGAGAGAGAGAGAGAGAGAGAAAGAGCAAGAGAGATGGAAAGATAAAGAGGAAGAGAAGAGCATGATGGGCGGGCCTGATAAAAAAAAAAAAGGAAGAGATGTGTGCTTGGGAAAGCGGTAAGGTGCAGTGTGTTTGACAGTGAAACCAAAACTGGTGTTTGCACATAGATTATTGTTCTATAAATACAGTGAGGTCCAAAAGTCTGAGAGCAGATAGAAAATGCTGGTATTTCATTCAGGTAGACCTGGAAATAAACAGCAGAAAGTTTTAGATTCTTACATATGTAAAAATGATTGTTATGACGATAAAAATAAAGAAGAAATATTTGAAATTCTGCACTAGGTCACTGTTCAAATTTATGACACTGACTGTGTGGAAGCCCATGTACAAAAAGACAGTTTTTTAGTCTAATTTCTTCCACTGAAGCTCATGTTCAGACGACTCTCAGGTGAATTTGATATACTGATTAGTGATTCCACAAACTTGTGGAGTCCATGCCAGATCGAGTGTATGTTATCATTAAAGCAAAAGCTGGACATACTCAATGCAAAGACAGGACTGTCAAACAACTGCAAACATTAAGTGCAATTAATTGCATTATTTTGCATAGTCTATTACAATTAATCATGTTTTATAATTTACTAATTTTTTCTATTTTTTTCTATTTTTGTCACAACTATAAGAGTTCATCATATTATATAGTTATTATTTATATAGTATGTAGTGCTGAAACTGCTAATTGTTAATATTTAATGATTTAATCTTGTTCCATTATATTACATTGAAAGTTAAGGAAAGTTTTTTTTTTAAACTGTCCTGTAAATGACCATTTTGGAGAGATGAAGTTTGGTCCCGACAAATTCCTTATATGTGCAAACATGATGATTCAGATATTATGATGCTATTATACACAAATATAAATGTGATTATTTTCCTGACAAACTATATAAAACAGCATTAAGTATTTTTCATTTGACATCCTTAATGTACAATCCTGGGCAGAAAAAATGGACCTAGCTCAAAAAATAATGTTTCACTAATGGTTTTGGCTGGTCAGAGTTCAGATTTAAAGCCTTCAGAAAATATTTGATCAATGATTTTCGTCTGTTTGAAGCCATCAATGCTGAGTGGACTCAGGGCTGTGTGCAAATTTACACATAAAACTTCAACATTTAAAGAAATCAAAGGGAAAATCTCTCACATATTAAGTTACTTTATCTATTTGTTTAATGATTAGTTGTTAAGACCACTGAATGTTTAATATCTGATTTATTGAGGATAAAGATTTATTCAAAACCTATGTCTACCATGTGAAAAGGTAATTGCCCGTAAAACGTAATAACTGCTTGTGCCACCCTCGGCAGTAATGACACAATGCCACAGCAACTTAGTCGGATTTATGTCAGGACTTTGACTCGGCCAATCCAAAACCTTACTTTTGTTTCCTCTGAAACCATTCAGAGGTGGACTGGCTAGTGTTGTTCAAATCATTGTCCTGCTGCATAACCCAACTGCACTTGAGCTTTAAGTCTCAAACTGATGGGTGGGCATTCTTCTTCAGGATTTTCTGATAAAGAGCAGAATTTATGGTTCCAAGTCATTCAGGTCTTACAGAAGCAAAGCAGCCCCAGGCCTTCACGCGACCATCAGCATGTTTGACCGTTGGTATTAAGTTTTTATGAGGAATGCAGTGTTAGCTTTACGTCAGATATAATGAGATCCACGTCTTCCAAAAAGTTCCACCGTTGACTCAGCACAGATGCTTTGACTCATCTTCATAGAATATTAGCCCAAGTGTCTTGGGGGTCATCTAGATGTTTGTGGCAAATGTGAGAAGAACCATTGTGTTCTTTTTGGTCAGCAGTGGTTTGCATCTAAAGGCTCTCCCATGGATGTTAGTTGTGTCCAGTGTCTTTCTTATTGTGGAATCGTGAACATTGACCTTAACTAAGGCAAGTGAGGCCTGCAGTTCTTTAAATGTTCATCTGGGTTCTTTTGTGACCTCCTGGATGAGTCGTCGATGTGCTCTTGGTGAAATTTTGGTAGGTCTGACACTTTCCAGACTGGTAGATTTCAGTGACTTACTTCCGCATCTGGATTTGAATCATTTTAGGCATTATGTGTATTTGAGACCTTCCAGTCTGCTTCACTTACCAGACAGGTTCTATTTAAGTGATATTTAGGTCTGGCAGTGATCATGTCTGGGTGTGGATAGTGAAACTGAACCCAACAGTCGGAGGAATTTGGTTAACTGGTTGATCCGGTAGCTAAGGAGGTAATTACTTTTTCACATAGGGCCAAGTAAGGCTGAACAGCATTTTTCCTTCAGTAAAAGAAATCATCATTAAAAAAATATTTTGTGTTTACTCGAGTTATCTTTACTAATATACAAAGTGGTTTGATGATGTGAAACATTCAAGTGTGACAAATTCTCAAAAAACAGAATTGGGAAAGGGGGCAAATACATTTTCACCGCATAGTCACAGACAAAAGATGGGACATCACTGGTCAAACTGCATGTTTTGTTAATGATACATCATCTCCAGAAAACACTGTGCAAAAGTTATGGAAAGTTTTACATTTTATGTTGAGTTTTTTCAAAATGTTCGCCTCAGTACATAAACAGAAACTGCAGAAAAATTTGCATAATTAATTGCAATATTCAAATTTGTTCCCTGTAGAGGGAATGCTATTTGTCCAAATCTGACCAAACTTTTACACACAACTACATAAATATATAAATACATAACCAATGCCACAGCAAATAAACATCATTCTTTCAACTCACACCAAAAAATTAATCCTTCAAAACATTGAAAAAGGCTGAAAATAAGTGGTTCTATTAACTATTCCTGTTTAGTCAGTTTGAGAACCATTAGCATGTTTTTCAACATGAATACTCCATATTTCCTGTTAGCCTAGCCCATTTTGCCTTAATTACCATAAATTATTTTAGTTCTTTAGTTTTTATTCAAATAGTACAGTAAAAGCTGAGGTTTATGCTTTTAAAGGGGAAAATATGTTTCAAAATACTCTTCCTGCATCTGGCACTGGAGCCCAAATTTTCTTATATCCTGAAGTGTGTTTACAGAAATGTGACCAGAGCCTTTAAAATTATTCAGAAATGACGACAATAAAAAGTATGGTCTTAAAATAACGCTCAGTGATCGGTCAGGGTGTGCGTGTTATATCCGTAAACATCCGTAATGTGACTGACATCCATAACAGAACACGGATCAGCGCGGAGGTGTTCTCTTAGCCAGGTCTGAAAGTGCCTGGTCTCAGACTTTACTGACATATGTTGCAGTATAAGATCCCAATGAGCATATATTACACCTGCCTGAGCCTTAATTCAGTAACCACGCTCTTCCACAGCCATACGACCACGCCCTTTCAGGTCTGACCCCAAAGCGCAAGGCTCACCTCCTTCTCCTTAGAAAAAATTCACACAATTATAAAATGTCCTTGTGTCTTGGCTGATTGCTGAGTGCGGGGCAAGTGGCTCAGGCAATCAACAGCAAAGTGAGGAAAAAACAGAACAAATACACACAAATCCAAAAAAGAGTGTGCGTGTGTTGGTTGGAGGTAGTAGTGGTGGAAAGAGAGAATAGGGTTGGGCTTGTGTTCTGCAATTACAGTCCATTCACCCCCCCAACCCACCCTTGGCTCAGCACTCGAGGGCTGGCGTGATTTCTGACAGAGAAGGTTATTAGTTTTTATTGGAGGAAATAGGTGCTGGGTGGCTTTGAATGGCACAGTAATGTGCAGGGGAGGGGGCTGCAGGGGGGCTGGAGGGGCTCTAGCGACCCCTCTTCTCCCCAGAGTCCCATCGAGGCAGGCTTTAAGCCGGACCTCAAGCCACTCGCTGTCCTGCTCCAATATGTCTCATCCTTTCCCTCCTGCCAGAGAAGGCAGCATTCTGACCTCCAGGTTCACCGTACCTCTTTCTGGCCTTGAACTCAACCTACCAACCCGCAAAAACCCCCTCGTCTCTCCTTCCCCATCATAATCGTGACGGCCGTGGAACCTTTTGGCTTTGACATTTTCAGGCCCTCATTATGGAGCAGCCAGGTCGCAGCACTAATCAATAGCTTTGAGTTCATTAATTAGCACTCATTTAAAAGATATAAGGCCCTCTCCAATCAGCAAGTCCCAGCAGCAGGCCCTACTGACTCCTTACATGCTCAGAAGAAGGATATATATGCCAGAATACATAACAAAAGCAGGGATGGATATGAACAGAAAACCGATAATATGAGCCAATATACAGTATATTTACACATGGCTAAAAAATTAAAGACTGCAATTATACAGTGCTGTACAACAGTGCTGAACGGTCAAAAATAATTCAGTTCTCATCTGTCGTAGGACTTAAAGGAGAATTCCACCTATTTGTCTTTTTTTCTGAATAATTAGAGGGTTAAGACGTAAAACAAAGTCATTCAGAGTGGTTACATGGAAAAGGCTGCTGATAAGAACCGGAAAACTGAACCATTTAATACCTCTAAAAGCTATATTATGTAAAGCTGTTACAAAAAAGGCTTCAAAATCTTGCCTGATGCTTGAGATGCTGCATTACAAAGGTTTCAGCTTAACTTTTATTTTTTACATTTTTTTTAATCTATTCATGGAACAGAGGCACAACTATACCAAAACAACACATTGTTTACCACGATTTTACCATCATCAGCATTACATATAAAACTCAGAAGACACGTGTAGGTTCACTGGTCATTTTGGATAGTAAATAAAATGGCTATACTTGCACTGTAGTCATTCAAGCCCATGGTTCAACACCACTGTACAGAAATTCTAGTTGGAAAACCTACAATGCACTATTTAATAGCAGAACTCTCTGAATTACTTTGTTTATATCTTAATAATAGAAGGTCTTTAATAATAATTTTGTAATGGTGGAGCTTAGCATAATACACAAAGGTTTTGTTAGTTGATTTTTCATCAGTATTATCAGTTATCAGTATTTTTTGCATTATCACAATATCCTCATGTTGAAAGTCAGGTTTGAAAGCATTTTATACTTTTTAAAATTTTAATCATAATGAGATGCATTGCTGTAACACACTACAGAGATGGAGACTTGTAGCTGTCTGAGCTGAAAAAAAAATGAACGTTTAAAATCTGTAAAGACTGCTGTGTTTGTGGAGTATATTTCCAAAACATATAAGTATTTGTTTATTAAATATTTGCCTTTAACATTTAGGTTTTATGGAAATGTGTTTTTTGGATCATGTTTATGTTGTATGGAAAATTAGCGTACCTATTGAAAGTTATGTTAAGTTTACACAAGGGGCGTCCAAAGTAGCAGCCTGATGTAAAAAGAAACTAGAGAAACTTGCTGAGGCAGAATTGTTATCAGTGGTGGTGATAGGAACCAGACATCTGAAAAGTTTTAAACGCCTCTAAAGGCTACAACACAGAAAGTTATCACATTGACTGATTATCAGTATGCTGTCTGATAACTGAGACATTGTTTTATCACAGTTTTTGAGTTTAGATTTTAGACTAAAATGTACTTTTTCAACCACATTTATGGTGGAGAGGTACATACAGGGTGCCATAAAGCAAAATAGTACCCAGAGAAGAATTTACCACCATTTTATCACTATTAACATTACATATAAAACAGTAATACAATGAAATAGTAAATACAATGAAAATTTTTGTTTTATGCATTGTGACCCCTGGTACCCATCAACACCACTATTGACAAAAAAAAAAAAAACAAAAACAAAAAAACAAGTTTCTCTACAGTGATCCATTTCATATCAAACTACCCTGAATGACTTTGTTTACATGCCAATGGCTGAATTACACAGAAAAAAAAATTGATGTTGATTGCTCCTGTTATAGAGCAATAAAGCTCTCCTGAAAGAATGTAAAATATAATGGACACGATGTTAAGTATTGGCATATGAACATAAAACTATTAAATCCTCAGTATTAAATATCAATACAATATAAAACTATATGAGTCACTAAATATTGGTGATTTATCTGTGGAATACTAATAAATCTGTAAAATATGTCTCAATACCAACCGATATCAATATATCAATGTCAACAACAAGCATAACCCTGCTGTCAGAAGAAAACCTTGTATCTCCATTTTTGTTATTTTTCAGTTTTTGACATATTTTGAAGGTGCATGTTACCTTTTAGCGGCTTAGAAAACGGACGGATGGATGTTACCTTTTACATTGTGTGTATATTTCATGATGAATGGACCAAAGGAAACGGCCCAAAATGACTTGGAAAAAATTCTGGTTCCATTGATGTACATTAAAAGTAAAGGGGGTAGGTTTTTTCCTTCTCCTGTAAAGTTACCATTTTGGAGATTTGAGCGTTTTCTTCTGACGACAGCGATAACCTGTTCTGTACAAATCATAAAGCCAAAGATGACAAGTCGCATGGAAAGAGAAGATGCTTGAAAGTTTTTTTTTTTACCCCCAGCACAGCTGCTGTGTTTGCTCTGGGCGCTGTAATGGACGTCCCTATATTTCCCGGCACGAGTGCAGACTACATGGTGAAGTAAGTGGCCGTATTTGCCTTAGTGCAGCGAGCAGGCGAGTGTGTACTCTGCGCTGTGTGACGTTAGTTCAGCATGTGTAAGCTATGAGCTGTCGATGCTCCTTATGAAGTGAACTGAAGCATCTGTGTCTGCACACACAGTGAGTAACACCCAGCTCCTTGTGACCGCCATCTTTTCCAAGCGACTGCAATATGGAAGATGCAGAGATTGTGAGCAGTGAATTATGGCATGTGCATGGTGTGTGTGTGTGTGTGTGTGTGTGTGTGTGTGTGTGCGTGTGTTGTCCATCCTCACCACCGCTTCACTAATCAGTATTCTAGGCAGGTGGACTCTGCCTCTGACCCTCAGCTCCACCACTAATAGAGCACCTGATGGGAGTCTGATGATCGCCACAAAGCCACACACACACACACACACACACACTCACACACAGTTGCACCACAAATTCACAAACACCTTACATAAAAATACCCTTTTAAATGTTCTTATATGGGCAACATGTAGCAACCAGTGCTAATTTACCATCAGTAAACTGAGGTAATAGATAACATTAGATGTTGTTCTCCGTACCCTGGGATACAATTTGATCAATTTAGTCATCTCAGAGAGTTATCGAGTAAGCAATTATATCCCAGGGTAGGTTCCTTCACTCCCTCTCTCTGAAGTTGCTTTCCTTAATTGCCTCCACAATAAACTCTTCCAGCGAAGCACTGCCCCTCATAGCTGACAGGCAGCAAGTGCAGGCAAATACGGCCACTTACTTCACCACGTAGTCTGCACTCGTGCCGGGAAATATAGGGAGGTCAGGGCAGGAAATTAACATGGCTACCTTTTACAAGCTTAGAAATAAAGCTTGCTAAACGGCTCTTGGATTGAACATACGGTTTTAAGAAAATCTTAAACTGCTATAGAAACTTTACATATCCAACATCTCAACTGCAGCACTGGTTCAGTCGTAGAAGTTGGTTAGTTGGTTATATTAATACATATGTTTGTGTATGTTTAGACTGATGTACTGTGTCAAAGTCAGTAAGCACCATTCATTTATTTAGTTTACAATAAAAAGGTCCATTACGTTATGATTTTTCTGAGGACGTACAACCCCAATTCCAGTGAAGTTGGGACGTTGTATAAAACATAAATAAAAACAGTATACAATGATTTGCAAATCCTTTTCAACCTATATTCCATTGAATTCACTACAAAGACAAGATATTTATTGTTCAAACGGATAAACTTTTTTTGTTTTTTGCAAATATTCACTCATTTTGAATTTGATGCCTGCAACACAGTTGTGTTACATCACCTTTCCTTTTAACAACACTCAATAAAGCGTTTGGGAACTTAGGACACTAATTGTTGAAGCTTTGCAGGTGGAATTCTTTCCCATTCTTGCTTGATGTACAACTTCAGTTGCTCAACAGTCCGGGGTCTCCGTTGTCGTATTTTGCACTTCATAATGCGCCACACAATTTCAATGGGAGACAGGTTTGGACTGCAGGCAGGCCAGTCTAGTACCCGTACTCTTTTACTACAAAGCCATGTTGTTGTAACATGTGCAGAATGTGGCTTGGCATTGTCTTGCTGAAATAAGCAGGGGCATCCCTGAAAAAGACATTGCTTGGATGGCAGCATATGTTGCTCCAAAACCTGTATGTACCTTTCAGCATTAATGGTGCCTTCACAGATGTGAAAGTTACCCATGTCATGGGCACTAACACACCCCCACACCAGAGATGCTGGCTTTTGAACTTTGTGCTGATAACAATCCGGACAGTCCTTTTCCTCTTTGGCCCAGAGGACACGACCTCCATGATATCCAAAAACAATTTGAAATGTGGACTCATCAGACCACAGGACACTTTTCCACTTTGTGTCAGTCCATCTCAGATGAGCTCAGGCCCAGAGAAGCCGGCGGCGTTTCTGAGTGTTGTTGATATATGGCTTTCATTTTGCATGGCAGAGTTTTTAACTTGAGTTTTAACTTGCACTTGTAGATGGAGCGATGAACTGTGTTCACTGACGATGGTTTTGTGAAGTGTTCCTGAGCCCATGTGATAATATCCATTATAGAATGATGTTGGTTTTGAATGCAGTGCCGCCTGAGGGATCGAAGGTCACGGGCATTCAATGATGGTTTTATGCCTTGCCGCTTACTTGCAGAGATTTCTCCAAATTCTCTGAATCTTTTGATGATATTATGGACTGTAGATGATGAAATCCCTAAATTCCTTGCAAATGAACGTTGAGTAACGTTGTTCTTAAACTGTTGGACACGCAGTTGTTCACAAAGTGGTGAACCTCGCCCCATCTTTGCTTGTGAACAACTGAGCCTTTCAGGGATGCTCCCTTTATACCTAATCATGGCACTCACCTGTTTCCAATTAACCTGTTCACCTGTGGAATGTTCCAAACAGGTGTTTTTTGAGCATTCCTCAACTTTCCCAGTCTTTTGTTGCCCCTGTACCAACTTATTTGGAAGGTGTTGCAGGCATCAAATTCAAAATGTGTGAATATTTGTAAAAAACAATAAAGTTTATTCGTTTGAACATGAAATATCTTGTTTTTGTAGTGTTTTCAATTGAATATAGGTTGAAAAGGATTTGCAAATCATCGTATTCTGTTTTTATGTTTTACACAACGTCCCAACTTCAGTGGAATTGGGGTTGTAGGATAAGATATAATACACTTGCATAAAGAAGGGGAGAGTCAATAGAAAACAGAAAAAAACAGGGAGATTCACTCAAAAGAGGCCCTAAATATTCTGCTGTAACTCCCGTTAGGATGAAGCAGTCTGAACCAAAAAATACACTACATATCTTGATCGACTTAATTACATGCGGAGCTGGAAGTGATCTCTGTTTACTTCCAGACACATGAAGAGGTACATTACAAATGTAGGTTAAAGGTGGTCTGGCACCTACCTCATTGCTCTGACGCAGGGGCTTGTTTGAAGCTGCATATACTGAGAAGCATGTTGCACATTGTTTTAGTTCAGATTGCTTTGTCCTAGAGAGAGATATTGAAGAATATTTGGGGCCTCTTTAGAGTTTCGAGTTCAAACATTTATTAAAAGACATAGAGAAAATGGGACTCCATGCAAGCAGACCAAACAGACCACCAACACCATCAACAGCATTTAAAAATGCTTTGAGCAAGAGAAGAAAATAAAGCTCCACTCTTGCTTCAGATCTGAAAACAACCACAGGTGTTTCTGTCCATCCTTCCACTGTGAGAAGACGACTCAGCAATATGGGTCTGAAAGGATGTATAGCTGTTCAAGAAGCTGTTAAAATAGACAAAATAAAATTGGTAAATCAAACAAAGAAGCTGCTTTTGTCCTCAGAACAATGGACTGGAGTTCAGATCTAAACATCAGTGAATGGGTTTGGGATTATTTGGATCGTGAGAAGCAGAAAATCCAACCAACTTTCAAGACTGAACTTTGGAGGTGTGAAAAAATATCCATGCAGATTTCTCTGAAAAACAAAGCAAGTCTCTCGAAAAGAATGTAAGCTATAATAATGGTAAAGAGCAGACACACTAAATCCTGAAAAATGTGATATTATATTTAATTGTTGAGGCTTCTATGTAATTTACTGTTTAAAATATGTTTGCTGATGCTGAAAAATGTAATCTTTCAATAAAGGAAATTTGCCATGTTTTGAAAAATGATCCTTTCCCTGTATCTCTGTCTCTCTCTCTCTCTGCATCTGAGCAGTTTGACTGAATGTTGGTCCTGGTTGCCTGTCCTCAGTGGCAGTGTTATGTTCTGCCTCTGGCCCCTCTGCACCCCCCTTTGGCCCTGCAGGCCTTTGAAGCTCGGGCCTGTGCTCAGGTCTCCCGACGGCCAACGAGGAAATTCGCAGGAACAACTGGAAGAGGCCTGTGTTTATTCAGCTCTCTTTAATGAGGAGAGAGAGGGATTATCGCTGGCCTGGATCTCCCCCAAAAAACAGACCCGGGGAGGAAGAAAAACGAAAGAGAAAAAAGGCTGCTCTGCTCCAGATGTTGCTCTACCTCTGACCGCTATGACAGATCTTATGGGAGAAAGAGAGAGAGAGAGAGAGAGAGAGAGAGAGAGAGAAAGGGAGAGCTAGCTAGGCAGGGTCAGGCTGGCTTGGACGAGGCCTGCCACTCGGTCAGCCACAGGCATGAGCCCTCCCTTTCTATGGTATCATTCAGCCCAGCACGCAGCTGTAGCCTCTGCTCTGCACCACTCGACTTTTTAGCAATTTGTGCTGTCTTAAGGGGGAAAAGGGAGGCAGTTTCCTGACTCAGTAATACAAGCTCTAATGTGTTATTCTTGCAGTGTTTTACACATAGTTTTATTGTAATTCTAGTTGAAGCAGAGAAAGAGCAGCGATGTAAGCTGGTGTAAAGGGGTCTTGGGGCAGGAGCTGACGCCAAGCGCAGTGTGCGACTCGCAGAAGGATGTGGGGGTCAAACCCTTGTGTTTAGGAGGTGAATGAAATACCCTAAGACAGTGGTCTGCACTGTATTTTTACATCAATCTCATCCTCATCAAAGAAAATTTTACTACGTAACTATTAAATAATACACAAACTTTAAAATGACAATGACAAAATGATGAATTACATAACTACATATGATCTATTATATAATTATATTAGTATAAATTCGTAGCCTAATTATTTTATGTAACACAGCACTTCTAATGTAGTGGTCTGCCATGACTATTTTCATGGGCCCAGAGTACTGAGCCTTCATTTATTCCATTTCCAGTAAACAGAGCCATTAAGTGCAAGTTATTCATTTTCAGGAGAGGTTTCTGAGGCTATCAGACATAAAATATTCAATTTGTATAAGTAAGACGAGGCAAAGTGTCAAAGAAAGAATAAGTGGAAAAAAATAGTAGTTTCCAAAAATATGTTGAAAAAAAAATCTATAGAAAAACGGAACTACTAACAACCATGCAAGATCTGACAGACTGCCCATCCTTCCACTATGATAAGACATCTCAATGCTATGGGTCCCTAGCTGTCATCAAGCTGTTACTGAGAAAAGGAAACCAGCAAAAACAAAGAAATTTTGCAAGCCAAACAAAGAAGCTGCTGGTGTTATCAAAATAACAGACTGGACACCCCAGAGCCCAGATCTCAACATCACTGAATGTGTTTGGGAAAACTTGGATCATGAGAAGCAGAAAATGCAACAAACGTCTAAGACTGAACTTTGGAGATGTGGAAAAACTGAAAGCAAGTCGCCAGAAAAGAAGAGAAAGTTGTAATGAAGGCAATAAATACTGTACATTATACAACAGTTAGTTCTGGCCATGCAAGCTTTCTCAGTGGTGATGACAGTTTGGGAATTTAGCATAAGGAGCTGGAAAATGAACTGCCGGCTGTGCAGTAAGTGGGCGGAGCTTGTTACTCTGACGTAGCAACAAGCAGCTCGTTAAGGAACTATAATTTACTGGAAGGAACTAAACATTAAAAAACATTAAACGCTACGTTCATGGCCCAGTTTATTAATTTCTTACTGTATTTATTTAACTGTTGTATAAAAGTAATAGAATGATAACATACTCTCTCGTGTTCTACAGCTTAAAAATATTGTACATAGTTGTTGAGGCTTCTGTGCAATTTTGAATATATTTCTATCTCACTAACAAGTTTTACTGGATTCCAAGGAAGAAAATTACATTTTATGCTTACTTAGCAGAGTTAAGAGCTCTGCTGAAGTTTCAGTCTCAAAGCCTTCAAGATCGTTGTGTGTTACTTTGTCATGGTAAGTCTGGCTTCCATCAATTATTTTAGTTTAAATTACAAACAGAACACTTATTATTTTCTATAAAAATGTAACTTATCAAAAATGAATACATTCATTTCTGAGAAGATTCTGACTGCAGGATGAGGCCATGTTGCCTGTGCATGCATACTTGTGGACCAGTGCTCTAAGCCACGGTTCTACCTGTGGAGAACAGGGCAGATCATTTCTTCCCCAGGGCCCAGATTTTAAGCGTCACAGCGCAGACCTGATCAATAGCTGTGCACATTGTCCACTCTTTGAGGAGGGGATTAAGGAACCGGTCAACGGTCACACAGTCTGCACTGACGCGGGTCAGAGGTCAGACACCATGGCCCTCAGACAGGCGGTTTACATGCTGGTAAAGCCAATCACCACAGGCTGGGGCACTGGTCAGTACAGAGGGACAGGGCTCTTTAGATGGAGGTGCAAACAAGCCTATGCTTCTTAATCCAAGCCACTACACTGACCTCAGCCATTCAGACTGACCTATGACCTTCTGACCTCCAGCCAGCAGCTCAGAGTTCAAGGCTAGGCCAGGCAGGGGCACACAGGATGGGCCATATGGCTGCAGAAGCCAAGCATCAATGACTACTAATGAAGAAAGAAGCACAGAGTGCAAACATAGGCGTGTCAGAAAAAAGAGAGATATGCATGTTTTCATTGTAAAGAGGACCATGCAAAGTTGAGTGTGTGTGTGTGTGTGTGTGTGTGTGCGCATTTTCTAGAAACATGCTGCCAACACACTCTCCCCTCTCCATCTGGCTCCCCTTTGAGAGAGCAGGCCTGTTGGTTTACAAGTATACCACTTCAGAGCTATAAAACTCCACTCGAGCGGATTAATGAATTAAAAAAAAGAATAGCACGCCACTTCATTGGTGTTGATTAGCAAAACCACATAATGTAGATATCTAATTATGCCAGATTACCCCAACATCTGTTTGTTACATTAAAAGTGTCTTGAAAATGCTCATAAAAGAAAGCCTCGTATTTATATGATAATTACTTGTGCGCATTAAAACAGTGGGGCATCAATATAAAGTATTAAAAAAGCAGCAGTATTTTAAGGATCATATGCTTTTAAGGCTAGTGTGAAGCCAGCTTTTTTGGCATCATTAAAACAATGAGGACTTTTGGCCACCTTTGACTTACCTCAAATTTAAATCAGCAAAATCAAATCCGAGCATTCTAACAATGAATATAATGCTAATCAGGAAAAAAGCAAATATTTTAATAATTCATAATAACACAAATAATCTTAATATTTCATAAAATGACTGGTAAAAGAACAATTACACCAACAATCTTATTTTAGTTACATCCACCATATCATCGGGGCTGCAGAGGGCCTAAGTTGGCCTGTGAGGATGTTTGATTTGGCCTGCATGAAATTTACCCAAACCCTACCCCATTAGCTAAAAAAACTTGGTATATCCAAAATACTGACATTACTGGAGAAGGCAGGGGTGGATTGAGTGATTTTGGGGCCCTATGCAAAAAATTAAACTTAATCCATGACCAAGAAACTGGCCCTAAGTGCTTTACCCCTTAAAAATCTCAGGCTTATTACATGATAAGCCCTACTCGGTAACTAAATGTCAACAGTGCATTATAAGAGTTTAGTTACTGAGTAATAAACCTTGTGAAGTAAAAAAAAAAAGATGGGGATTTTAATGGTATAAACACTCAGGGCCAGTTTCAAGGACAAGGATTAATCTTAGTGTAGTGCAAGTGGTGAATCGCTAGTGGAAATTCTCTTTAGTCCAGACTTAAGATTAATCCAAGTCTAGGAAACTGGCCCTGTGGGTTTTACCCCTTAAAATCTGAGGCTTATTACATCATAAGGCTTATTACTCAGTAACTACATGGACAAAAGTGCATTATAAGTGTTTAGTTAGAGAGTAATAAACCTTATGAACTAAACAGTGGGGACTTTGATGGGATAAACACTCGGGGCCAGTTTCCTGGACAAGGATTAAGCCTAGTGTAGTGCAAATGGTGAAACATTTCCATTGGACTTTAGCTTATTCTGGGTATCGTGGCCTCAACATTTTTAAATCATGTTAAGATGCTTGACTTTAATGTAGCAACATGTGCATTTCATACCTGAAACACAGGAATTCAGAATGCTTGCGTTGCTAAATGATATTTAGGATGCCTCTATCCTGTTGACAGTGCAAGTTGAACAGATTGGGCTGTAAATGTTTCCCAGTGCTATTCTCTCCTTCACTTGTTGCAAAGATGTGGCATTTTGTCCTGCGGTGACACCCCATTTTTTACCCATAGTTCATAGTAAGTGACAGGGCCCAGGAATAGCATATGGCAGATGGCTGCAGTGTGAGAGATCAATACCATAATGAGTTCCTCTAGATCTACTGTCAGGGCTGAACCGGCCCAAGTCTCGGTATGCCATAGTGATAATTCACTACCCCAGCCAAATGCACTCAGGACAATACGGGGGGAAAAAAATTCAAGCGGCCTGCGAGGAAAGAAAGCAATGAATGGTTCCGAATGACCCATTTTGAAATTCACACACAGTGATGAAAAACTCACTTACCGGCTGTCTCGGACGAGCTGCCTGCGAATCCTCTTCCTCTTTTCCTCGCGGACCTGAAGGACACAAAAACAATGGAGGAAACTTCAGTCAGACTCTTCCATTCTCTCTGCTTCGTCCACTTCGGTCAACAAGCTCGAAGAAAACAAGGAGCTCATTTAACAGCCCCGGCAAAGCTGTCAGCATTCTTATTCACATAGTTTTCGCCGGCCCCAATCATATCTTGCCCCAAGGCCGGTCTTAACGCGGTGTAAAAATCAGACGGGGCACGCGCGGCCGCCTGCTGCGAATGCCAGCAGACCACATGGCCACATTCCTCTTGTACATCCCTGGCAATGAGCAACATAAGCATTCATACATGAACAAACCAAACACACACTAGGTGCATACAATACTAAGAGGCCCCTTTCACCGAACTTTTACACACACATACCGACGGCGGATTGTGTAGCCGGCGACTGTACTAAAGCAGGCCCTTACACCCATCAGCCGTCGTCTTTTTATTCACCTATAAATATACCAGTGAAGTAGCTCATAGATTAGCCTACATTAGACACTGTAGATTGACATTTAGTGCTGATTATGTGCAAAGCCCAATGCATTTTATTTCACACTTGAGAGATAGCTTATATATATGAATGATATTGAGAGAATATTGAATTGGCAACATTTAAGACCATAAAATGTATTGAGCGGGTGGATGCAATTACACAGGCTTGGTTTAAAAAAAAAAAAAAATCATCAGCTTCAGGATCAACAATAAGAAGCATTAATTAGATATCGGCATTCTGATTCCACAACTGCACTGCTGAACAGTTTAATATTGCATGTGAAAAGTTTATTAGCTCAACCTAAAAGAGAACTATTACTCTCTTTAGGCAAAGACATCACAGTGATGCTTCTAACCAGAAATACAGGTTTCTTTTTATACTATGTCAAGATATATGTCTTCATATGTAAGTACCCATGTATATAAAGATGTCAGTGACACTTTATTTCAAGGCTACCTACATAAGATCTTCAAGCACTGGATAATGTATTTAAAATGCAAAACATGCATTAACTGTTTGAACATATTATTTTGGACATATTCTGAGAAAAAACAATTTATTGGAAAAGACCACTGTGCTTGGAAGACCTGAAGGTAAAAGACAAACTATCTATCTATCTATGTATATATATGTATATACATATACATATATACATATACATATATATATACATACATATACATATATATACATACATACACACACACACACTAGGGTTACACTGATACCATTACTGTACCAGTATTGGCAAGGAGACTGACACTTAAACACATTACTGATATCAGCAATGGGGACATTGATACCATGAAATATCTGGTCCATACACCTGCAACTGTGTGACGAATGCATGCATGCATGCCAGTTGATAGAACTTAAGAGTGGGTTGATAAGCAGCAGTATAAAAGCTCATGGCAAAATCTGAAATGGCAGTATTTTGTTGAAAGGCAATGGTAATGAATGATACACCAGTTGGAATCCTTCCTAAGGCATTAGTTTCACTGGTGTGCTACAAATAAACCAGATAACACAACATACATACAGTGTAAAACATGCTAATAGTAGCCCTTTCCCTGAATGGCTGAGCCAGCTTCTCTCAGTTATCTCCCATCTACACTGTGTTGTCAGTTACTGTCTGAGTTAATAGTAGACCAGGTTGTTACTAAGGAAGCCGTATGAGATATGGGGAAGGAACCACCAGTCTCTTGGGGTAAAGATAATCTTTAGCCTCGGTTTATCACTTAGCTGTGGTTTTGCAGCCTAGTACTTCAATCAAGTCAAGAAATTTGCGGCTCAACGCTGCTAGTGTTAGTGTGCATGACTGTGATATTTACTGAACTTTAGCAGAGACTGATGGTCAGATAAAAGCCCAAATGCAAAGTATGCATATTTAAGACAAGTAGCTTGAGAATTTCTGCAGTGAAACAGCATTCAGTTTTGTTTTTTACAGTATTGTTCAACCTGTTTTTAACTGTTTTGCAACATAAAATAGTTCACATTATTTATACATTAAATACTAATCATATAATAGCAAATACTAATTATGTACAGTAAATAAACAAATTACACTTTCTTTAATATCACTGACAGAAGATAATGTTTTGATGGAAATGTATGCTATAAAACTGCAAGCAAACTGGATTTCCATCATTGTAGATGAGCAAGTATGTCAACATTTATAAAACCTCATGCTTCTTTCTCCTCCTATTTCACTCCTCATTGCTCACTAGCAGCTCAACACAGAGTTACGTCACTATACACAAGGAGTCAACAGTGTCCTAGATAATCTAATAACAGAGTTAAAGGGGAAAATGTTTATATTTCATACATTAAATGAAATATTGTCACAATGGGCTCCTCCCACTCTTCCACGTGCATTTGTTGTGTTTTAGTCTAGTCCATGTGATTTCTTTGTTTTGATCCCCAGTCTGGCCCCTTGTTTTGTAACTCCACCCCTGATTGTTTCCACCTGTTTTCCGCCTGTCCGTCGTTATCCTTGTTTTGTATTTAAGCCCTGTGTTTGCCCCTTGTGTTTGTTGGTCTTTGTTGGAGTTGTTTAATTTGTTTTGATGTGCTATTTGTATACTTGTTTGAGTTATACATTTGCTATTTGTTCTCTGTGTTTAGCCTGTGCTGTGTTCGTCATGTCTGTCCGGCGTTCTCTCTGTGTTGGCTGTATGAACCTGGACTGTTACGACTATGACCCTGGATTTGCCCAAAATAAATCTCGCTTTACTCAGCACATGCATCCGCCTCCTCACTCCACGTTACAATTATTCCCCTGTATTTCAGCACTGTATTTGAGTGCTAACTCAAATTGGAATATACAGAGATGATATATAGTATTCCTCTGACTTCAATTACTGCTTCATAACATTGTTACATACAAATATTCATCACTTAGTCTAAGGGCTCTGTCAATAAAATGTAATTTACTTATTTACTAACAGATCTTATGCCATCTTGATAAAAGTCACTTATAAATACTAAAGAATACATTATTAAGTGTTATGCATGTGTTATGAATGTGGACATTCTTCAGATAAAGTGCTGTCTAGCAAAGTGTTGTAGACCTTTTACACTGAACCCTAAACAAACCCTTACTTCAAAAATAAATTTTGTAGCTGTCATATAAAGCACTTCGTTGGTCCTAACGAGGATGGTGAACCATGTTTTCCTACAAAGCCAGGACAGCTGAAAAGGCATGAAAACAAACTACACACATACATACATATATACTTCTCTCTATTTGCTTGCATGCTGTCTTTTGAACCTGGTTTGAGGTTTTAAGATAATTACAGATGCTGAGGGAAATCATTTCACACACACACACACACACACACACACACACAGGAAGATTTATGGTGCCCCATGGAGGCTACAGTGAGGACCCCTGCCACCTCTAGCCCTCTGTAGCCCCTTACACCTCTCCAGCCGAGTGAGATATAGTGGCGTATTGATCTGAATGCCACTTCATTTCGCAATAACTATTATACCATATTCTCCTGACCACGCCTAACCACTGATTTATACTGCCCTGCTATTTGCATTAGCGGTAAGTGTTTTTCTATAGTGGTGCAGGGGAAAGGGTCTCTAAGACTTGCCGCAACACACATGCACAACCTCATATTCAGAGACATATTCAGGCAGAATCATCAATACCCACCCGACTTCACAGTTACTTCTTTTCGTTTACCTCTCTCAGACATACAGAGATCTAAGACACATGGAAAAATTCCAACTCGCTCAGGAGCATTCTCAATTATCTTGGAATGTGTGAGAAATATGCCTTCAGTGGCGTGACTATAATGTGTGGTATGCACATGTATTCATTTTCTCTAATTCTTCGCAGGAGAGGTATGGAAGACACGGCCCGCTTACAGGATAATGAGGCAGAATCCCTTACTACACAAACATTCTGACAACAAAATGTATTATCCCAACACTTTGCTTCCTTGCGCGCCAAGTCTGTGCTGCGAAAATGAACTGGGCAGACCAGAATGCGTTAAATGTATAGACGAATGAACTGACCAGTGAAAAGGCCTATCAAAAGAAATATCTGTTTAGAATAAGTTCAGTGTTTTTTGTTTTGTTTTTTTAATTAGGTGATTAAGTGACCCTTATTAGTCCCACAATGGAGAAATTTCATCTCCGCATTTAACTCATGCATGCAGTGAAACACCACCTACACACTAGTGAGCAGGGGCAGTGAGCACACTTGTCCGGATAGGTGGGCAACCCTATCCACTATGCCCGGGGAGCAGTTGGGAGTTAGGCCTCTTGCTGAGGTGGGGGGGGGGGGGGGGGCAGTATGTTGTGGTATCACGATACAATAGACTACAAGTAGCCTCTCAAAATAAATATATCCCTTTAGAACATAATCATGCTTTTTAGGAATGGGCAATGACAATATGTTATCGTTATCAGGCTAAAATATGCTACAACACACTTCTCTGAGTATATCATAGAAAACTGCAGCATATTTAACTATAGCATCATCATAAGATGATTAATGATAGGGCCTATCAAAAGAAGTATGTCTGTTAAGCTTAAGATCAGGGTTTTGTAGGGGTGGGCAATACGACAATACAATATCACAGTAAAATATGCCACAATACACTTTTCTGAGTATATCATGGCATACTGTAGCATATTTTATTGTGATAACAGTCACGTATCATCAGAAGCTTAATGAAAGGGCCTATTCAAGGGCCTAGGAAACATCCGTTTTGTAGGGCTGGTCGATATGATGGTGTGTTATTGTATCATGATACTTTTCTGAGTGTATTAAGAGCAAATTACTTCTAGAAAACTAAACAAATTGGATGTATTCAATAAAAAAGACATTTTTACACAGTTCAGACCAAGGTTTTATACAATAAATATTAAACACAAACTGTTTAGTGACAAGTTCTCGACTGGAGGTCAGCCCGTTATGACATCATCTTATCTTTTCACCTATTTTTATCATGATATTTCCTCCTTTATTTCTACAAATATTGAATAAGAAAAATGTAAGCATAGTTTTTCACAGCTTTCTGAAAACCTCAGAAGAACAAAATTGTGTATGAGGAAAACATCTTTAAGTTTACAAATGTAACATTTTTGATACACTGCTCAGCATTACTGGCATGTGAACCACGCAGCAGCTTCTCAGTGCCAGGCTGGTGCCAGCAGACCACCTAGTGACCAGGGTGAGTATGTTCAGGCAGTGTGGCGGGATGAGGAGTGAAGGGGGAGGGGTTTTAGAGGCACGCGCTCACAGTATAAATTCCAATACACTAGTCTGGAGGCTGCCTCCGCGCTAAACAAAAGCGCTAAGCAGCTCTAATTACCGCTCGGCTGTTTTACATCCGAGGGGTGTCGTTTGGTGGTGGCATGCAAATTACCCCCCCCCTCCCACTCCCCTGGCACAATCAGCTCTTTAATCTGCATACGGAGGGTGGGCACATGCGGGCAGGGCTTGCTGCCAAGTCTCACGGATGCCGAGTGAGGCAATGCAGGAGGGGGGACACTTGTTGCTGTCCCACCAGCCTGTTACACCAGCTGGAGAGGTACACACACACACACAAACAGACTGCCAGGCAGGCATGAGCTGCCGCTTTAACGCCAACAGGAGAGAATAGGCACGTGGCGCTGGTCCGGCCTCGCTCGGCCCTGCCAGCCCACATTCATTTCATTCATGAATGGAAGCCCATTCATATGCAAGGCCTAGGCTAATTTTATGCTAATGTGACAACGAGGGGAAAGGTGGGGGCAAGTGAGGAGGGGCGGCTGTTTGTGTTGAATGTGTAAGTGAGTGAGCATGTGTTGCTAGGAGGCCACGCGTGTGGGTAAATTGTCCGGATTTGTTACCATTCTCAGCTACACACACACACACCCTCAAAGAAGGCCAATCCAATGATCCTGAGACAGTTAAACACAGTAAGAGTCAGAGAACACCCTTCATTTATTTAATTTCCAGTCAAAATAGTGATTAAGTACCAGTTATTTCAGGAGACATTTCTAAGGAGGTTAGATTTAAGATAATAGACTTGCATAAGGGTGGGGGGGGGGGGGGGGGGGGGGGGGGGGGGCTGGTGTCAAGCAAAAACAAATGAAAAAACAGGAGTTTCTAAAACTGGAGTTCAAAAAAGATACAGAGAAAATGGAACTGTGCAAGACCTGATGGCCCACCAAAACTGTCACCATCAGATGAACAGTACTTAAAGTTTTCATCTTTGACTGAAAATAAAGCCCCACTTTTGTCCACAAGTGTGAATGTGTAGTTATCAAGAAGCTGTTACTGAAAAAATGAAATAGAAAAAAAATGTAGCAAAGGAGCTGCTGGTGTTCTCAAAACAATGGACTGACCCCCATAAAGTCCAGACCTCAATGTCACTGAATGTGTTTGGAAGCTCTTGCATGGCGAGAAGCAAAGAATGCAAACCAATTTGACTGAACTTTGATGGTGTGGAAAATTCCAACTCAATTTCTTTGAAAAACTGAAAGCAAGTCTTTGGAAAAGAACGGAAACTGTAATGAATGCAAAGTGTGGATTAAATACTGAATAATGTGAAATGATAATTACAGCTGTATGCATCCATATTCAAATTACACATCTTGCTGATCTTCTAAATTAAAATCACAGTCCAAAATAGTGTATCTAATAACTGTGTAGTTACACATGAATAACATATGCAATAACACTGTAACTACTGATTGCTTAGTCTGTGTTATAAATGGATTACAGAAGTACAGCATATGTAATTACACAAGTGTATCTTTTTGATATACTGCGGATCAGAAGTCTTTTCCAACAGTTAAAGTATGATTTAAATAACAGTACATTTATGTTTTACATAATTACTGTCTAATAACTGTGTTGTAACACAGCAACCTAATCACAGCACATTGATTAATTAACAACTAAAGAAACTTTCCTGCAGTGCAGTGTTAAAGTAACACTTTATAATAAGTGGGCAGTTCCTGTGTAGTTGTTATGTAGGTACTATGTAATAAAGGAGTAGTAATATAGACGCTGCTTTGGGGGAAATCCATCCATCCATCCATTTTCTAAGCCGCTTCTCCGTCAGGGTCGCGGGGGGGAGCTGGAGCCTATCCCAGCAGTCTTTGGGCGGAAGGCAGGATACACCCTGGACAGGTCGCCAGTCCATCGCAGGGCAGACACACAGACACAGACAGTCACTCACACACTCACACCTAGGGACAATTTAGCACACCCAATTGGCCTGACTGCATGTCTTTGGACTGTGGGAGGAAACCGGAGAACCCGGAGGAAACCCACGCAGACACGGGGAGAACATGCAAACTCCACACAGAGAGGACCCCGGTCACCCGGCCGGGGAATCGAACCCAGGCCCTCCTTGCTGTGAGGCGACAGTGCTACGCACCACACCACCGTGCCGCCCGCTTTGGGGGAAATAACACATTTAATTAATGTTATTAAAGTTACATGTTAAGATGAGGGGACGTCTGCTGTTCTGTCTCATTACAGACTGGTTTATAGCTGAAACTGGTTACAGTGTCATAGCACTGTAAGTAAGTTATTACATACTTTCTTTTACTGCCGTAAAAAATATGATTACAAATGTAATTACATTATTATTACCCTTGTGTAATTACATGAGAGACAATAGGCTGTTGCAACTAACTAGTAGTTACATTGTTATTGTATGTTGTTCACATGTAACTACACAGTTATTAGATGCTTAATAGAAAGTGGGACCAAAATAAGTACATATCCTCTACAGAGAGCACACTTTAACCACTGCATTTTTTTTTACTTTTCTTTAAATGTGTTAAACTCAGAAAATAAATGGAAACTGTGCACAACAATTAGCAGAAAATCTAATCTGATATCTTTGTTTTCTGGTAAATATTTGCTTTTTTCCTCCCTGACACTCAAAATAAATAACCTCAAAATAAATACCCAATAGTGTAAATTTTATGATGTGACTAAAAATGAAATATACACAGTGTGACTTGTGAGCAGCGCTGTATGGCGATGATGAGCTGCAGCTCAAACTTTTCCACACTCAAACTTCTTCTTTATTAGAACTCTATTAAAATTATAGCAGCACTTCTTTATTGAGAATTTCACTGACATCTTTATAGATAAAAGATTAAGAGCAATTATGAGGTTTGGTGGCAGAGAGATATATTTCCACCTTTTATAGACTGCGAGGAAATTAAATTCGTGGACGATTAAAATTCAGCAGATTGATGCAAAATGCTGTTTCGTTTTCATAATTAAACCGTAAGTTGGGCAGACCAGCGGTCGATGGCTGATACACACTTCAGCTGAAACGTATCAATACGCTTTCTTGGTTATATTAGCAGCTCAAGGCACCCACAGGGTCAGCACAAATAAATGTACACACCTTTACATGAATAACAATATCACCACCTAATTCGAGTTAAGATTTATAGGGTGCAAAGGTGGAGTGGAGCGAGGTGTTGAAACGCTGAGCTATTACCGCTTCCTGTTCTGTTCCTTGTGCGAGTGTGTATCAGCACAGGGCATTCCAGAACCACGTCCCCCGGAGCCTTAAGTGTCCCCGTGCTCACGCTGCTGCCATCAACATCTCGCTTTAATGCTTTTCCTTCACCTGCCAGCTTTTCAACTCCATACACTCCCCCATGATTTAGAGGCAGCAACAAACCTGTCCCATTTTCAGACTGACATTATTGATAGACTGTCACTTCAGATTGTAGCTAACTGCTAATGGTTATTTTATAGTGCATATGTCAAATCTGATGTGGAGCAGGGCTTTTTTGGCCTCTCCTTTGCCTATTCTACCCTAGGCATTTCAGCACTTGATACCGCCTAGCTAGCGTTTTTGCTTGGTGCCTATAGTAGGCCACTCTAAGATACCTCACTATTAAAATCATACTTGACATGACGCGCCAAGCTTTCAGGAAAATACAGTTGTTGAGCTGATCCGAGGATATTGTAGTGTTTTGCATGCAGTAATATGCTTTTATTTATATTAGCACTCAGAAGCTTATAAGCTCACAGTTCATTTTTCTGCCAAAATGTGCAGTAATGTTATTTTTGATATTTATTTTTGTTCAATTCACATTAGAATGGAAGACTGAGAGATTAGAAACGTTTGGTTAGACGCCGGAGAACAGGACGTAATGTTAGGTGTGAGGTCATTATTTGCATAGCCTGTTTTGGTCCTGAGGAAACAGTGTTCAGTAAAAGAAAGTGATTTTTTTAAGTAGCAATTTTCCCCCTCACTGACTGGAATTCAGTACACAAATGGGGTTCTCTGCAAAATACTATTTTAAAGGGCCCATAACTTTGTGTTCTTGGACTTTTTTCCCTTTTTCCTTTTATTTGCGTTCTATTTGCTTCTAACTTCTAACCTCTCTTTATCCCTTACAGTAAAACAGGCTGTTTTTAAGGGCCGATATCATGGAAAACTGAGTTTTCCTCACTTTCTTGGTATAT